>NC_080671.1:365254136-365565409 GCF_030247195.1 Topomyia yanbarensis
CCATATTACTAAAATGATATTCAACGCATTGAAGCTAGTCAGCGCAAATTTGTTTGTTCCGCACCTCGTGGACTCCCATGGAGGTACCCACTGAGCCAACCGAGCAACATAGATCTCTGTAAGCTAATTGATTTCGATCTCTTGTCTGTTCGCAGTGGCGGATCCAGGGGGAGGGTCCTGGGGGTCTGGACTCCTCCGAAATTATTTTACTTGTTGAGAAATTTTAAATGAGTTCCAATTTTATATTAGTTTCAAACTCAAAATTATTCCAAACCAAAACTTCATTACATAAGATTATTACTTATTATGAATTGTACAATCTTAATTTTAAAATCGATATTTCAGACCCCACCCGAATTTTTTTCTGGATCCACCCCTGTTTGTACGCCACAATGGTTCGAAAGCCGTTTTTATTGCCGTTCAGGCCCGTAGCCAGGATTTTGTTTCGGGAGGGGCTCAAAACTAGTTGCATAAATGCGTTAATTCTTGTGACTTGAGATAATCACTGGAAACTGAATATAGTTTCGAAAAGTTTTTAGTGAATACAAATCGAAAACTAAGGCGATAGGCAATATGTTAGCTGATACAAGCAAGCCTATAGTAAATCGACGAATTTTTGCTTCTGAATTTGATATTTACTGTTAATTCACAAGTCACAATTTTCACCGTTGGAATTTACAAACGTCGTCTGGTGGGTACCCCTATCATGCAACTCGGAAATTGAAGCTGTCCAGCGCATACGTCATACGATATGCGATACGTCAATAGCATTGGAACGATGTACTGAGCGCCTGCTACCATACGAAGACCGTTGGTGATTATTAGGACTCCACTTTAGAAGATCGTAGACACACATCGCAAGCTACCTTTATGTCTAATCTTCTTCTGGCTGAATGTGATGTTCCCGATCTCCTGTCACAAATTAACCTCTACGCACCAACCCGTGTACTCCGTCCTTGAACACTGCTGCAACCTGAAATACGCAACACCAACTACGCTGTCAACAGACCGATATTAGAAATGACCCGTCGCTTCAACGATTACAGCGACATCTTCGATTTCGACATTAGTTCTACACAGTTTCGTAATTGTTTGATGCCACCTTTAGGTCATTTCGTTTTTAGTTTAGTTCATTAAGACTCAGTGTCAGTTGAACTTCAATTATTTAAATACAAATACAAGAGAATGTCGATATTCGTCTCAAATCTTCTGATCAGGCAGACGATATGTAGATGCGGAGAAACGGCTCAACTTCTATTTTACTAAAAATTAAGAATATTTTCAATTTAAACGATAATACATTAAAGACTATTTTCGGCAACATTTTCAGACAAGTGAGAACAACTAATTATTCATCTAGTTGAGTATTCAGATTTTTCTCACAGATCCTATTTTTTATGAAATTTATACTTTTTATATCTTTAGATTGGCTGATTTTTCTAGACAATTCTTCTACTATCCTTGAAATTATGGTAAAAGGCAGAGCATTAATCTTGCATGTTATGTAAAGTGTACTGGTTTCTCTACAAAGCATAAATTAGAACTTTAACTCTATTTACTTACAATCTTGCAAAACCATTGGGACTCTATAAGATTACGTATATTAAGCAAATATTATATTTGAGCACACTAATTCCATAAATTCCGAAATAAACCATATATTATTTCGGAATTCATGGATTTTTCGACGATACAAAAAATATGTTTCGATAAATTAATCTACTAAACTAACCGGGTTTTTATCTACTAAAGGACTGTTCCCTGATCGAAAGAAAATCCCTTAGTACTGATTACTGTTATCTTTTAATTTGCGTAAATTTCGTTAAAGGTAACATTGATGACACCTCCATAATAACTATAAATATGGGTGAGCTCATTAATTTTAGCATCACACTTGCTTCCGACAAATCAAAGAGAACACATCGCACTTGCCGCTCCTGTGCCGAAGAGACTTTCTTTTAGATTTCTGTTTTTAAATTACTGCAAACCATCCGATTCTTGTGAATCTTTTGCAAAATATTTGTCAGCGTCAGCGTCTAGTTCTTTCTGGCAGAGCATCAGAGCGCAATTCCGAAAGCACTCGTTCTGAGTGCATAGAAAAGATAGAAGAGATGCCGTTGAGGTGATTTAGATTAGCTGATTCTTTTCTCCTTCTCCGTGATTTCTAATCATCTCTCTTGTTTTATTAAAAAAAAAAAACAAAAACATGCCAGGAAGGGTGGGAGTCGACTGTAGTAACTTTAAGGTTATGTGTTTTGGCTATGCAGTCTTCGGTTTACAAAAACACTATTCTGTCTTCATCCGACGTTTCGGTCCATTTGGGATTCGATAATGTGTTGTCCGGTGTCTTGTTTTGCACCAAGCGATTGTCATTTGTGTATTCAGATTTAGCCGCATCGATCGCACCCGCAATGGATTTTCGGATCGAAACACTTGTCTTTTTTACCTCGGAATTCTGGCTGAACCGATTTCAATCATTGATGTACTCACCCAGCTGTCTGAAATTGGGTCAACCCGAATTGCAACAAGCGTTTCGTTCCGAAAATTGATGCGAACACGAACGAAGTGGCTAAATCTGGATAAACAGATGACAATCTCTTGATGCGCAACAAGACACCGGACAACAGAACACACATTATCGAATCCTTGAAAAAGGTCCCAAATGGGCCGAAACGTCGGATGAAGACAAAATAGTGTTTTTGTAAACCGAACACTATATAATCAACACACAACCATATACAAAAGACATGAAATCGAAATTATTGGACTTACAGATTCAACTATTCACAACATTTTAGTAGCAACAGTGTTTTAATACGGAACGAATCCCTCGAATGAAGATGGAATTGCCAATAAAAATAATATTATGTTAAAATGACGCGAAAACAAAAAATGTCGTCTCGACTATATCGTTCTCAGTAATTTGAAATATATTTTGCCTAGTGCGCTTGAATGTGATGCCTAGTATTTATACTAAGAGTAGAGAGTGCACAGACTTAATGCAGAAATTCAAATTCTGTACAATTCAAAAACTCTCCAAAAGTGAACGCTTCATCGCAAGTGATTGTCACGTTTAACAAAACTCAGATGTAATACTAGGTAATCAGGGTAAACCGCAATGTGCCGTTTTTTTCACATAACTGGAACGTACTAGTTTGTCTTTGATATGCGCAAAGATTATTATGTGTAATTGTACGCATTATGTTTTGTACTGCATTTCTCCCAAATGTGACATGTATCTGCAAGTAAGCGGTATCCGATCTTGTAACCGAACATCGATTTTCTCACCGTCCATATATATGAAGCACTTAATTATAGCATTGTCCCATGTGTTTTAATTATTCAAAATAAATGGTTATGTCTGGGCCTATTTGTTGGACGCTATGAGCGCTGAATACCTGGCATGGTAGAACTCGATAAAGGTGACTATCGTAAGTCTAACCTCTAATTTCACCTACAGAAAATGTTCCTCATCACGATTACTCGAGTTATGCGAGTCATCAATAATCACAGTATTTGATCGGAGCACCACTTCTTTCTTCTGCGACTCACTCATCTTGGCAGATTACTAGAGCAAGAAGTGTAGTACCACTTACTTTTGTTTTTCAGACAAGCCACACAATATAAAAGTAACTGTAGTTGTTGTTCGCTTCGCACTGGCTCGGACAGAAGCGTAAACCACACTGAGTTTCGTGATCATTGTGTTTGGTTGTTGGAAACAGCAATCTTCTTTAACTCTTTCTCAATCATTTGTTCACACCAAACGAGCTACAAAATTGTTAAAAATGTTCTTTAAAATTCTTTTTTTAAACATTTGGGGGGCTTTAGCCCCCTAGCCCCCCTCAAGCTACGTGCCTGTTGCCGTTCTACTGCAATCTCGAATCGACTGCTCCGAACTTTTACAACTTTGGACATCGTCTATTCAATCGCTGTGCCAATTTCTTCGACTTCCTTTTGTCCCGTAATGCTGTAAGCTAGTTCAGAGAGAGAGAGAGGATAGAGCCTGAATAAATATAAATATATACTCACGATTAAAATATCACGACAACGTGACAAGTCAGTGTTGGCGCCCTCTATGCGGTCACAGGTGGAACTAAAATTGTCTAACCAAAACATAACTCGTATCACATACTACAATTCTTCCGAACATACTATTCAGTTAAATCTAACCATTATCTCACAAAAATGTTTAGTTGGTGGGAATCGAGTACCGATACACAACCATGCACTGCTAGGCCCCATGCAAAACTGATTCAGACATCACTTCGTTAAAAGTTTAATAACTTCTTTTAACAAAGCCGGATTGACTAGCAGTCTTCGACAAAGTTGTAGATAATTAAATTATCTTCCTTGTTTTCACTTACAGTTATAATGCGATGTATAGAGTGCCACCTAGCAGCGAAAATGCGCGCTAGTGGGTTTTCTCCATGTAAACTGTCGAAAGCTCCCATACAAACTTCGGGCACGTTGGTCCGGTAGCTAGACTTGTCCGATTTGCTTCAAATTTGAAGCAAGTACTCCTGGTGGGACTAGGAATCGGCTCAGGGGTGAGCCGATTGAGTTTTCAAAAATTCATTATTTTCTAGGGCGGTCTAGTGACAAGGAATTAAAAAAATCTTGATGAAATTTCTGAAATCTTGGACATAAATCACATTACTTGTGATTAAAATATCAAAAATAACAGCAAAAAACTACAACCCCTATGGGGTTGCACGAGCTGTAGACGTAGGACTATACTACTTAATGTAAAATATTTATTGTCTTAGTACATTGATATTAATAATAAATCAAACATATTTCTTACGTATGGTTTAATCACAACCAATCAACATCGAATATTACATATTGAACCAAACCTTCTTGGTTATCAGGTCATTTCATTTGTAGTAGGTGATCGAATCCGATTAAACTTATTTAAGAAGATCTGAAGAAGACAGAAAACTGTGGCCGAACTAATATCTGGAACTAAATCTTTATAGCATAAGATTAGCTTGTAAAAACTTTTCGATTGTGTGTGGTAAAAAACCCGAACCAGTGAAGAAAATCAAATTTTAGACAATATAATCGCATTTCATGTAAATTTATGTCTATAGACCAAGCATTCTAGTTATATTTTGCCATTATTGTAACTTTCATAAAGTACGCATACAAATATAGAAAAGGCAGTGGTCTTAATCATATATCGAAACTATAAATATACAAGAATCAAAAACAATTTTTTATATGGACAAGATGCGTTTTTGCAACGGTTTTTCAAGTGGCAGTATATTCATTCATAAATAGGCTTTGTAGTATGTACCTATTAGTAGAATCAAAATACTATAGGCTGAGTGGAAATGAATCACGTGATGAGGAAATGAATCTATGAATTGATCGAACGTAAATAATAAACTTTCGTTGTGCAATTTAGTAACAAATTAAATCTACCTACCTACGCATTCGCCTCAAACATTAGCACAAAGCAAAATGAATCAACGCTGATAATGATGGGTAGAGCGAATGAGACAACTAATACCACGCCACTATGTTAACCGTGTCTGCAAATAGAGCTCGCATGTAGGGGAATTGTGGGTAAAACCGACACCCCACAACATTTCCTAGAAATCAAATTTTTATTCATTTCATAATGATACCGTAAACCGGGGTGACATTGATCACTTTTCGAAGTAATCATTGCATATTTTTAGATGCAACACATTTTTTTCAAGTTTAATATTTTTAAACCATGTACTGATGTAAGGAGAACAAGACTGGATGGTTTTACCTAAAATTGTCCGCTTACAGCTATTTTTCCAAAAATGATTTCAAGTTGATGTCCGTTTTCGTATTCCGGGGTGACTTTGATAACCTGCATGTTCACCCACATTAAATTATTGATGTCAATGTTTTTCATTCAAATGTTTGTTTAAACTAATTCTGGAAAGATGTTCATTGTTAAATAGATGTTAATTGGTATTATACAAAGTATTCAATGTACTGTAAAATTCGAGTAACCAAAATTCGTATAATTTGTGTCCAACTAGAATAAAAGATTCTGAAAACCTTTAAAACTGCCAAAATTGTTTTATTTCAGTGCTTTATCAATGTACAAAATGTTTCATCCATTTTAACACGTTGGAATATTGAACAATAAAAAAAAGTTGCGAGTTTTAGCTTAAAAAAAATTGAAATAATTGCCAACTAGTTTCACAAAAAAATGTATTTAAAATAAATAAACTCTTAAAAGTAAATTTGGTACATCCCACTCTAAAGGAAAATAAAATCTCGCTTGTAATTTATTACTCTTGCTCAAATCTGAGATTTATTTGTTTCATAAAAAATAGACACTTTATGAAGCTTCGTAAAAATAAGGTAAAGTAAAATTTCGGTTTTTTGTAGTTTTTGTACCCAAAAACCGAACAAAATACTCAAAAAGTATAACAAACCAGTCTTTCATAAGTTTAGAGTAAAAATCATTTCAAACTAAAATGATTCGGTAGACTAATCTGGTTTAATAAGCGATCTACGAAAAAAGTTTCGAGTGATCAAAGTCACCCCGATGATCAAAGTCACCCCGGTTTACGGTACATTATTATTAGTACGTTTATTTAGAGCATTTGAAGAAAAATTGGATTTACGTTAGTACGCCGAATGTCATAATAAAAATAAACAAAACATACGACAGCAGCGTTCGTACTCGTCTGGATGTTAAATTTCGTTGGTAGATTTTAAGGTTTTAACCAACAAAAGCTTTTCAAATCACCACATTTTTCAGTACCTATTATTATCGGCCTGTCCTATGATCAACTAGGTGCATTGAAGACGAGTTTGAGAAATTCAATATTTTTAATCGCTTTTATAAAAAAATGTGCACTGTTGGGGTAAAACCGACACGCTGTTAAGATGGTTGTGTATACTTGCGATTCATTTCAAAATACTGGGGATCTTTGTGACACTTCAATTAGCCTATTAGAACACTATAGTATCCGCAGAAATACTTTTATTGTGCTTATTTCTTGTAAGTCTCTTTAATAATCAAAAATTGGAATTTTTGCTTATCTGATTCTATCGAAGCTGTTGCTATTTCTGCAAAACGCTCATCAAACCGAATTTCTAGTGTTCTCTTGGTTTGTCATAGAGGAACTTTATCACAATGAGACAATGATCTTAACATAGATGAAGATAGATCGTTGATGATCAGAGTCCAAAAAATCAAATCTGAAAAAAGATAGTTTTACTAAGAAGTGTGTGTGTCACTTATAAGTGAATGAATCCAATTAGCAGAACGTAGAACGCTTGCACATCTTCTCTTACGAAATAAAATGACACTGGAGGTTGCAATGATGTGCGCAAGGATTATTTGGAAATACTCATCAATAAATAATCCTATAGCATAAAATACTCTTATTTATAGTACTACGCTTTCGAACTTTCTTCCCCTCACTATATGATGAAGCAATAAAAAGCATATATTTGCATCATACATACTCACACTTTATTATTCACGCATATATCACATTTTTAATAAAGATAAAGATTTTAATAAAGTGGAGAGAAAATAAATTAAAGGAGATGTCGATCTTACCTCTATAGGGTGTCGGTTTTACCCGCTGTGCCTACAAAAAGTCACTTTGTTTTCCAAGTTTTACAATCAATAATTTTTAATGAAATTATTTTTTTGAGGCGCTGAAAAAATTAAGTCTTGTTAAAAATTTTCTGAAGAAGAATTCTGCATAAAAACTATAATTTTATTGGTTTTGTGGCAACTTAGAAAAATTGTTAAGCTTAAGGTGTCGGTTTTAACCATAATTCCCCTACAAACTATTTTGTGTACGAATTATTATACATAAAAGTGTGCTGGAAACGAGCACAACACAAAAGATAGCATACGGACAAGCTCATTCACATTCACTGGGTAGCGTACCTCCATATGCAGTGTAACGGACTTCTAACTCAGCTACACTGGCTGTGGAAACATACAGCGCAGTGATCTGCTTCGCCTGCTGTTCAACAGGCAACTGAGCTGCTCTGGCGAAATCCGTCCGTTTAAATAGTCGATGATGACGTCATTCATAGAAGCGTAGCGCACTAGGTACACAAATCTGTCGTGCTGGACTAGGGAAGCGCAATCTTCTGTGTGTAAATGCGCGATATTTTGACTAGTTTGTTCATTATTTAAATTTTTAATGCCATGATATCAAAAGTCTTTGGGTTTATCTATTGGAATCTATTCTTAGAAGTATTTCGGGGCGATACGAGCAAAAAAATTGAAAATTTATCGTGAGATGGCTGAATTATATGCGTTTAAAATTGGACCACTTTTCGTTACATACCATTTTTGTAGAATTCGCAACGTGCACCCCTATATCGAAAACAAAGACGTAGTCCTACGTCAAAAAAATATGAAAATTAACTTCAGCGTAATTCCTGATATCACAGAAAAACTATTCGTGTAATTATGTTTCACGAATAAATTTACGCTATATATCATGCACAAAAAGTGACCCCTGAAAATCATGCAAATCTGTATGTTCCTATGGAAATTTATCTTATTCTGCTCGAGACCTGCGCGCTATTCATTCAACTTTCAGGTAAAATATCTTATTTTTACACGATTTTATACGAAACGGTGTTGAGAAGAGAGAAAAACTAACTGCCTCATACACATACATGCACGAGCCGCAACTCAATGCGCTTGGATCGTCCACGCTCAAGCGAAGCTTATGTACGCCACTTTGCAGTCACGTTGTTATGCGTTGCTTTAGCCTAGTCCATAAGGGGGTGTCTCTGGTGAGTCAATGATTGTCGGTTTAAGTCTTGGTATTATTTAACGGATTTTTTTATGTCGGTATCGTCACCAATACATACGTAAGTTATTTATAGTACGATTTGTGGCCAATGTAAAATTAATCACTCACATAATTTTACACTATTGGTCGCGTTCCCTTTATGTGCAGTATAGTTAGCATAATTTTCCATGAATTTTTTTATCTGTGTATGAATCACTCTACTTATGACTAAATATCACAATAACGCGAAAAGAATTTTTGCAAATTGGCACTAAGATCCTGAAATCATCATCTTAAATCCCGCTAATCTGACAGAAAAATCCGAAACTCACTATTCGCGAACATAGTCCTTAAATCAGGAAAATCGTTTTACGGTCCGCGGTGTATTCAAAAAACTATGAACAAGCGTCATAACAAAAGCTAAACATGTGCAGGAAACAACACCAGTAACCCAACCAAACATTTGAAGGTAACTCCATGGATATATTCGGGGCGAACTAGTTTTTTGGAAACACAAATAGTTTCATGAATACGAGGATTATTATTCATAATTTCTGGATTTGGTCACGGTTTTCGTAAATCGTTCAGTGTACGAAATCGTGATCATTCATTCATGATTTTATGGGTTTTTCCCTCTAATACTCAGCCGTCCGATCCTCGGTTGAAAAGTCAAAGTTCGGAGCGGTTGACTAATCTAGGCAAAAAAAGAGAAAGGCAAAACATCACATGTTTTTGATAAAATGAAATTTTACCTTCTGTAACAAAAACGACACGAATATACACTTGATAATCCTCACTTCATCACCACGCGTCACATAATCTCTAATCTGTGTAGACATCAGGTGTGGAAAGCAGCAGGTGCACAGCCTTTATCACTGCCGTAGAATTCTCAACAGCGCGGTGTACTCAGTCGAAACAAAAAATAACACCAGAAGATTAGTGAGAAATTATTTTCTTTTACCTTTCGCTGTTGCTCAAATGTAACCAGCAAGTGCAGCATAGACTTGACCAACCCAGCCGAGCTATCGGGCGTTCCTGAATCCGTTGGCACATTGGTTAGTTTTCGCTCCTTGCCTGATCCGATACAATCTGAATAAGCGATTGCGGATTAGATGTTTGCGACAATCTGCCTCCACAACAGTGCAGTGAAACGGTAGCGTATGGAGATTTTTTTTGCTACGAATTCATTCGGGTTTTCACTTTGGTGCAGACGAGCAGTTTGATTATTAATTGGATTTACGTTCGTCAACCGAAACAGACGGAGTTGCACCAAGAAAGCTTTAGGTACTCTGCCCGGTCGGTGGGATTGCAGTCCGTATTTCGTAAACCGGACCAACGGAGAGTGATTTTTTAAATTAAACTGATGATGTATCCGAATTGGAATAAACATATTTTTTATTACTGAGTTCGGTCTAGTCGATCCATCTCTCTTTCGCAAAGTTTTACTCATAAAAAGCAGTAGTACTTTTCTTAGAAGAACTTTTATTTGACTGGTGGGTAATATATCGCATCTGACTTTTGTAGTAAACCAAGTAACTTCTGCTGCCACTCTCTAAATTAATAATAGTGCACCTGTGTGCTCTGTACGGCGAAGCTCATCGTTCAACTGCAGTTGCCCAACAGCTGGAACGGAAAGTTGAATCCTTGCCAAATTTGTCGCTAGCACACTGTGTTCTAATAATCACACTTGGAAACGGTTCCACTTTGTTCCTATAGGACAAACCTACCTGCATATAAAAACAAAGTAAAATTTTGGTGCTACATTTCTATGGGGGACTCAACCTTCTATCTCGATGGACGATGAAATTCGTTGACACTGAGAATCGTTCTTGATTGGACGATTCGACAACTGGTCTATCAGGCTCACGAGCGTTACCTCCTGTTCTACCAGACTTAATTTCTTCTATCAGCAGTCAAAAACTGTGCAACATTGAGACACTAGGAAATAATTCCCGGAAAATTGTAAACTTCTTTCATGACAAATAAAAAAAAATTAATTCTACGCATCTCTGTTCTAGTTGGAGACATTGATTTATTGAATGAATATATAATGTACATTTGGTATCGTACATGCACCAGAGCAGTTTACATCCAAGCCAAAAACCATCCAACCGACCAGGATTAGATCCCGCTGATGTCCTTTTTATTGCACATTTTCACCCAATGCGTCATCGCTGTTGTCACCGCGTCTCCCAACTGTTGAACTATGGTGCAGCACAAATTGGTTTAATTAAATTGAAAGTGCCAGCAAAATCCCCGCGACAGCCAGCTAGATAAAAGCAAAGTAGATGACCCGAGCCCTTTGCCAAGAATGCACCAGTTGGGACATTGGAGCGTCGGTTGAAAGGGGGAGAACAAATTTCAGCTGCATAGAAGTTTTCATAAACATTTTCATCAGATTATTACGGGTTTAATTAAGCGAGGCTTAGTGCTTTTCGGGGTGACGCTAGGCTGGATTGTTTTTCTCGGGATCCAGATTGGAACGATGCCAACGATGGCCTTACGATGCTGTGCGCTGTTTTATTTCCGATAGTTAAAGCCAACGTCAACGAACGGGAGAGAATGTTGAAAATGCAGCGTTTCTACTGCCGGGTTCCTGAAAATTTGTTCAAATCGGGCTCAATGTGAGATTGTTGTCCTTACGATCACTGGCGGTTCCAGGGAGGGGCACGAGGGGGCACGTGCCACCCCTATTCCACCAGAAGCTATTTTGGTAAAAGGATATTTGCATTTTCCTACTTCAACATGCTAATATTTTAGAAGTGATCAAGTTTGTTTTGTTCTTTGAAACACTTTTGTTAACCAAGTAAAAGACAATTAATTAAATTTGGTAACAAAAGTAATTTCGAATTTTTGTTAGTAACAAGCAGTAACAGTTTCTACTAGGGTTGTGGTACCGGTAATACTGGAAACGAAAATCCGGGAATCCCGACGGGCTCATTGTTTTGCATCTACAGGACGTCGCATCCTGGTCGCCCGCGTAACGTTTCCATAGAATATATCTAACCTAAAGTTAAAACTTGACGAGAATTAAAATGCCACGGCCTGCAGAAATCTATCCGGTGCAGTGGCGTAGCCAAGGGGGGGTTTTGGGGGTTAAAACCCCCTCCAAACCAAAATATTTGAATTGAAGGAAAAAAAAAGTTTGATGCTGACTAGTTTATTTAAATATTCAAATAATAATTTTGGAAGTTTATTATATGTTCATTACATTGAGAAACTAATGTTTTAACCGTTATGGGGACTTTTTGTAAATTGTGAGAATGGGATCTTGTAACTAATATTTTAGTGAGGATCCTATAGTTGATAAATCATGTAAATATCAAGCAAAATATCTCAATGAAAACGCCTACATAGAAACTGATGAAAAATGGAGTTTTACGCTTGTCTATAACAGGTCAGAATCGGTTTTTATGCGCATTTGGTTTTTTTGGGTTATCGCTTATATAAAGTGCCATTAGCTAAGATTGGTAATAAAAAAATTGAAAATTTGTCACGTTTTTCGCTATTTATGATGTATATTTGGGTATCGAATTGAATGGCGCAAAGATTCCATAATTTGGAAACCATCAGCTTTTAGAGGTTTAGTATTTAGCAGTATAATTTTGTTGATTAATTTTTCCAGTTGCATGCATTACTAATTCCAATCAAATTCAGTTCGAGGCTTATTGTCTTCAGCAAAGTTTTCAAGAATGTTATTGCAAATAGAAGATATGAATGCAACCCGTATTTGTGCATTATAGGACATATAGCACCACGAATTCCCTTACTAACGATTATAGGCGGCAACAAAGAATTTGGGAGAACACCTTGTAGATGACGTTTACTATCCTAGTATGCAAAAGTGACTTCAACGCCACTTTGGTCAAATTTAACTTTTTCGTATTTTTAAGTTCACTACGAAAATTCGCATCTTTAAGTGCAAACGACTTCAAATAAAAATTAAAAATAATCTTCAAAAGCACCCAGTGGAGTGCTCTAGCCAATTCCTCTACTCTGTGTTTAAGTAGCTCACATGACAGTTGATCATTGCCAGCGTTTCAACCGTCCTATTTTTCATGAATCTTAGGTAGATCAGGAATCTGTCGTCGACTGCGCGCGTCTCCAAGCTGATTCTTGCAATACTCTTGTCGTCTACTGCTTCGCTATTTAGGTGTTCGTCAAAATATACTTATCAATCGTGAGAATTCCTGCACATTATTTATAAGGTGTACAGGCTATCCTGTGCGATAACCGGTTTATACAATGCCCCCGGCCTATCAGGATGTTTATGTCACCGATGACGAGCTTAACATTCTGTCATAGGCAGCTATCATAGACATGCTCCAGCTGCGCATAAAATGCATCTTTCTCGGCTTCGTGAGGTCAGTGCACATTGATAATGCTCTAGTCGAAGAAATGACCTTTGATTCACACTACACACATCCTTTCGCTGATCGTCTGCCACTTGATCACTCGTTGGCGCATTTTGCCCAGCTCTTGTGCCGCCGCTCGATCCTCGCATTTCCACACCTTCTGTCCCGTTTAGCAAAGCTCCTCCAATGCTACGGTTTCGAAGTTGCGAGTTTTCAGCTCATCCTTTTCTCGTTGATTGTTAGTAAAGTGGTGTTTTGGGCCACTCGTTGAACTTGACCTAACCTGTCTCGTAGTCCGACACCCAACATAACTGACACCTGCGACAGGTATTTAGTTCTGCCTACAATAAGGTTATAGCGCCCACGCCCGCTCACACCATCCCATTTCGCTATTACTGCAGAACACGGTAGTACCCAGTCGATCGCGGCCTACAGATTAAATGTCATCAATAGACCCACCAACATTTTTGAAAAATCTATGATTTTCGTCAAAAACCCCCTCCAAGCCAAATTTCTGGCTACGCCACTGATCCGGTGATAACTGAAGTTAAATGACACACTCATAAGTAGAATGGCGCAGTATAAGTAAACACAGTGGTTACACTGGACGTAAAAAACGCCTTCAACAATGCTAGTGGGGCTACAATCGCCGATTCGCTGCACAGACTGAGAGTTCCCAAGTACCTCTGTAGGATTCTGAGGAGCTTTCAAAACCGGCAACTGATCTACGAAAAAAAGAAGTGGAACCGTAACAGCGAGCGTTCCACAGGGTTCCATGCTCGGCCCAACTCTTTGAAATGCTATGTACGACAGAGTGCTGAATCTGAGCCTCCCCAGGGATGTGAAGATTGTCGGTTTTGCGGGCGACGTGATGCTCCTAGCGATCGGCGAATCACTAGAGGAAGTAGAAATAATCGCAATGGAGGCGATAGATGTAGTGAGAAGAAGCTAGCGTTAGCTCACCACAAAACCGAGATGGTTTTGACAAGCAACCGAAAGGCAGTGCATCAGGCGATAATTTCGATCGGAGAGTGTATCATCAACTGAAAGCGAGAAGTTAGACAACTGGGAGTTATAAGGCTCTCGCCTCTGAAGGTGCAAAGTCCCAGATGAAGGCTTGCCTAAGCTCCGACTCCTGGGCACTCAAGGCCTCTTTAGTTCCGAGTCCCAGGTCGTTATGGAAGTAGGGGAGCTTTCGGATGTGTGACGGTCCTAAATAAAGTACAAACTTCCTACCTTTTGTACAAATTTATTTCGGTTCGGGTGATGACGGCTTAACAATGGGCTATGGCGGCAGGCCTCGAGCGACCATGAGCAGGGATGACACGTGCGGCATGCAGGTAAGTCGAGCGACGTTCGGTGGGCTACGGAGCTGGGAGAGCCACGAAAGTTTTGATTGGCGGGATCCCGGACCACGAGAAACGGCTGGTTTTACGTTTAGGCGGCCACGCCTTGTCGTCCTTGGCGTTTAGCAAGCGAATGTTCCGCAATGCACGAGGCAATCGTGTCCTTGATGATGAGCGGTTACTTTCAATTTTGGAAAAACGGAATGGAAAAGGATGTAGTGTAGCTGTCCAGCTAATAATGTAATGGTAACTGTGCAGCTAATAATGATAGTTCATCTAAACTTTTTCCGCGAGGGCCGTGGCGATGGCACTTCGAACACGTCTTACACTTTCTATCGTCCATGTCCAACTATCCCATAGCTTTCTCTCCTCGTATCCTCCTAGCCAACTCCAACTCCCACTCACTATCTCTCTCACTCTCCCTATTTTCGTTTCATTTTCCGCATCAATCCACTATTTATTTATTGTATTTTTCACCCAAACCCTGCGATCTTATCCGCACCTCTTCTATACCGACCGCCCACTTTAAATTCACCTTTGTTCCTACACTAACTGATTAATTTATTCCTACGGTTCACATATCTTTAATAAAACTAAGTTACGTTACTATAATAGAGTGATGGTAGACAATCGGCTAAGCTTTAATAGCCACATCGACCAAGCATGCGGGAGGGGCGTAAAAGTGATCTCAGCACTATCTGATGCTAAGTAAACGTCTTAGCACGTGCTCTTCGAATGCCCGCGATTCGAGCACGAGCAAAACGTAATGAGAACCATTGTCGGTGAGGACGTTAACGTGAACAATATTGTCCAAATAATGTACAGGGACAAACAAAAATGGGATGCAGTGAACAGAATAGTCGTTCAGATCATGTCAGCGTTGCAACAAAGATGGCGAGAGGAGCAGCGACCAACAACATAGCAGTACACGGCATCGGGTCGTCGAGGCACCGAAGAACTGGAAGTTACACTCAACCGGAATCGCCGGACCGACCTTGGCACTCGACTAGTCAGTCTGCTGAAGAGAGATAAAGTAGACCAGCAGGTACGACCGGAGTAGGCTAGATCCATCGCCAGGGACATCGTCGGCGAAAGGTCGTTGGGGCACCTGAGAACCGGAAGTCATCCTCCCCCCGGAATCGCAGGACCGACCTCAGCACCTAACGAGAGAACTTTCGACGTCGAGAAATTGCTCCGTCGGAGTAGGCCAGGCCCATAGCCGGGGACTAGTTCTAATATATCGTGAAGTAACATCGGCAAATAGTCGTCAGGGCGCCTGTGAACTGGAAGTCAACCCTCTACCCAGAATCGCTGGATCGGCATCTTCCTGGGTAGTATCGGTTTCGGAAGATCTTCCACTTCTGGGGAACTCTTCGTCGGAGTAGAAAAGATCCACCTTCGGGGACTATTCCGAGTAGTCCGTAGCGAATCGCCGGCTTGAATCGTCGGGGCACCAGTGAACAGGACGCAATCCTCCACCCGGAATCGCCGGACAGACTTCGGAATTCTAAAGGACTGCATCGAAGCAAGAATAACGCGTCTGTCAACGGTTGCGAGAGATTTTCGTCGGGGAACTCTCCGCCAAAGTAGGCTAGCTCCACCGTCGGGGATTATGCCGAGTAGCACCGAACGCGACAAATCACCAGTATAGGGTCGTCAGGGCACCAGTGAGCGGGAAGCCACCCTCCAACCGGAATCGCTGGATTGACCACAGAATCCAACTGGTCAACGCCGAGTGGAGCGCATGTAGAATATCATGCCGTGTAGCACGACCAGTTACACCTAGAATCAAGTGAAGTGCATGAGCACGGCCTCCCCCTGAAGTAGTCATTTCAAATGGAATCCGGGGGATCAGGCAATTGTCGGACTCCTTGGTGCAGGTTAGAGGAGTAGGGTTCAGAGTTATCTTTTCTGTTCAGAGTCCCTCACTCTGGTACACGATGGACGAAATCACTGGACGACTATGGTCTAACTATTCAACGTGTGCTGGGTCGGCGTAAAAGCTTTACCACCAAATAACAAAAAACACACACACACACAATTGGACCCCATTGTCGACCATTGAAGCAAGTCCTTGCTGTTATGACAGGTGGATAGATTTGGCCATAACGTAATTGCGCCATCATGGGACTGCTGATTTTCCGTGAGCAGTAGCGTTGTAAAATTCGAACCCCTGCATTAATTTGAAATTGGTTTTCGCAGTTCTATCGATCACGACGTATCCATCAAATTTCGTCAACACCTGGCCGTACAGCTAACGGGCCTGTGTTCTAACCGGTTTCTATTGTATGGGGCTACCGTTAGGTTGTTTATTTGCTCGGTGACATTTGTAGCCTTCTCGAAGACGGATTCGCCACACAATTCAGTGTTTAGTTTTTTCGCCATAATGGAATAGTTTTTAACGAATAAACCAAAAATCAACTGTCCTAAGTGACTTCCTTGTGTGAAACCTGTAGGAATTTCAACTAAGATTGAGCCTGAGGTACCAACCCATCAAAGACTGCATTAAGATATTGGATTTCAATCAACTATGGTCAACGAGTGAGAAACGACGCTTCTCAACAGACTGACCTTTATTGAATGTGGCTGAATCACCACTTGGACTTGTTGGTCTCTTGTAGGTTTTACGGAACTCTGCTTTTCGTGGAACGTGGAATTCGCCTGAATCAGAGAATTGCAAAGAATACCAATTTAAAGGATGACTTCGGCCGAATAGACGTCAACTGACTGACAGGACTTTATTTGTTTGAAAAAAATGGTTCCTAGATCTTCGTGTTTCTTCTCATTTTAGCAACAAATCCGGAGTCACACAAGGAAGCAATATGGGAACATTACTGTAGATGCTGTTCTTCAAGGATGAAGAATTTATATGTGATGTTGGGTCAGAAAAATTGCACCATGACATCAAACAGAATTTCAATTTGTGTAAATTGAAAATTCGATTGCGAAAAATTTGGCTTGACTGACTGGAAAACAAAAACATTCACCTGTTGTTTATGTTAACAAAATCAATAGTGAAATGGATTCCCTGACGATTAGTAGAGAAAAAAGAATAGATGATGTGATTTGGTCGGTGTTACGTCAGACCGGACTAAGCGACAAAATATTGATTTCGAGAAAAACGAGTTTAATGTTTGAATCGCAGCATCCTTTACATTATGATTGGAAATTAATTTTTGCCATAATTCTTGTTTATTGTTACATATTTCAAATCTGGCAAAAGTCGAATGTAGCTGACGATATTATTTATCCAGTACTATCATTATCTCATTCTCTTATGTTTTGCGACTTGGTCCGGTCTGACTTAACACCGACCATTTGTCTAACTATTCACCAATATGTAAATACAAACCGTGATAAGAAATAAGGTTTCAAAATTCGACACTATGTTGTCGGAAAGGGGTGCCCCCCCCCCCTTTGTCAGCCGGCTGGAGCCGCCTATGCTTCGATTCGCGTAAATTACTTAGGGTGCCAATAAAAAGTTCCATCTTAAATTTTTTTAACCAACTATATACAAAATCTTTATCACTTTGAAAAAAGTACTATAGACGAACAGAATCCTGGCCTAAGTTCTAAAATCGGAAGCGACCTACAGAGCCGTAGCATGGTGTTCTGGCGCCCTTCTGGCGGAGTCTCAGTTTTCCGCACCTTTGGTGTTTACTTTGGCTTTCTTTTTCAGCTCGACCTTCAAATAATAATTTGTGTACATGGAAACAGCCCACCTTCTCCCGAAATAATTCATGTTTGACTATCGTTCATTTCATCAAGTACGGTTTTTTTAGTGTTTCGGATTCTCCTCGTCAGTAACTAGTAATAGTCAGTAATTTCATGTAAATTCCAGCCACAAATCTTTTACTGTATATTTAGGAAATCAGTTCATCCGTGAAAAAACACAAAGGAACCCTGAAAATATTCACAAATTGAATCCGATTTTTTACGCTAAATGGCTTAGGATGTAACGAAGCGTCGAGATCTGCTGCCATCCTGAATTCTTGGAAAATTCTAGATTTGAGTTGATATTGTTGTTTTAAAAGGCTGCTTTTAATTTATTTTTTATGCCAAATGTCTTAGAACAGTCTTCTTATTAAAAATTGTATTGACAAAAGTTGCCTCTCTGGTACTTTTAATTTTCAAACTTCAAATAAAAATCAACAACTTGTTTTTTTTTCGAATTGACATGAGATTTTGACATTTCATTGGTTTCTAAAACATTTGGCATACAAAAAAAACTGCATTTCCAAACTCAAGTCCCATCTCAATTCAAAAATATTTCTTGTACCACAAAGACATTTTTTCAACATTACACCATATCTCGACGCTTCATGGCATTATTTTTCGAACGCGCTCAAATTTTACATGGGGACTTTTTCGAGGTAGCAATACTTTTGAGGTGTGTCCGACTTGAAATTTTAGAAAGACCATAAATATTGGCACTCTAGCGTATATTAAGTGTACTCCTGAACTGACCCAAATGATCCTAAAATGGATGCCGAACAAGATTCGTCGCCAAAGATCTGAGCTTATCAAATCAAACATATCGAACTGATCAAAATAGCTCAAAGATAGACCTCAAAGTATTCTAATATTCCGCAAGACGCAGAAATATTCAGTTGTGCCAGATATCTCGAAAGTTTGCCTAGATAAGCTCATGATTTAGATATTTTATCTACAGCAAACAAATGACATTACTGGCGACAAGACTTTCATGAGGAACTAACGCGTTTACATGCCCGCTAACAAAGTTGAGATCGATAGTGTAGTCAATTCAAGCTTGGCATGCGTGGATCTACTGAAGGACGGGATTGTCTGTTTCAAGGAGCCCTTGCTCCAGTGAGCGACGGTTTTGAGTGACAATCGTACCGGACCTGCAAACTAATGTCAGGTGACCTTTGGCGAGACTGCCGTGCGTCTTCTTCGACAAGGATCGTCTGCATGATCGGTTGTTTGTTGGTCCCGTCCGTCATGCGCGCAGTATTGCACTAATTACAAGCAAATGAGCCTTTGTAACAATATTTTACTCTCTTTTTAAAGGCCGTTAAATATACCAGCAAGTAAAAATTCTGTCACAAATCCAAATCAAACAGCAACTGGTCAATTCAGAAGAAACAAAAAGTTTCCAACGCTACCAGGAACACTAAAAACTATGTGACATTTCAACCAGAGATTGAACTTAGTGCAAGATTCGTTAGTCCTAGATTGAGGACCGGCACCTTTGTGATATTACGGAACTACTCTTGGAATCGAGGAGACTAACAGGACCGTAGAGTAGTCTTCTGACGCCTTTGGTAGAGTCTCAGTTATGCGCCTTTTTGCTGTCTGCTTTGGTTTTTTTTCAGTTCGACTTTCAAACAATAATTTTGTGTGTACCTGCGAATGATACTCCTATCCTGACTAATTTGGCGCCCTTGGCGGGGGCCAACCGCACGGTATGATTCTGGCGACCTGCTGTCTAATGAGATCCATTGCGTGATCAAGATGATTTGGGTGGATGAATTGGTCCGATGACCTTATAGGGTATATCTTCAAGAAGGGCCACAAACTCGTGCGGAGTAACTATAGAAGCATAACGATTCTCAATGCCGCATATAAGGCAGTCTCGTATTCTGTACTAATCCTGTGTACACTGAGAATCAGCTGCGAGGTCTGTCGGGTTAGAGCGCGAAGATTTCGCTAAAGGATTGTAGTGTCAACACTAAGGATAAGAACTAGCTGTAAAATTACGATTATATATGATAGTTCTTTCAAATATTTATATATGATAGTTCTTTGCATTCTGACTCAGACGATGTTGTTTTGAAAACTAAAACCTCAAAACAATGTTTCCGATTTATGAATTGGTCAAAAGTAATAAAAATAATTGTATTTTGCTCTAGTTTGCCTGTATAACATGCATACGACTGTGTCCGGATCCCTACCTATTGCAGCAAAACATATTACAATTACACCTCAAATGTTTAGAATATTCTGCATGTTATATACAATTTCAAAATCAGAAACGATTGCCAATTCTGGTTTTTGTTCATTTTTTTTATATTCGACAGGTTCTCAGCAAGCGAAATTGACTCTATTTACATACTTTGAATAGTTGACAGGTTGAGATGTGTTCTGAGTTTAACATCTGCCATAATTTTGCTACCTGTTAACTCTTAACTGTACCCACAGTTCCCCTCCCCAAATTCTCCGTGGTTTTCAATATATTTCGCAAAATTCGCACTTTCGAATGCAAGCTCCTCTGGCGCTGTCAGCTCGTCAGATTCACCCAGAGCTAATAAAATTTCCGCCTGCGTCCTTCATATCTTCCACCTTTTCCTCTCATAAACGATAATATCGCAAGTGCTTTCGCGTCCTGGTACCTCGGCATTGTTGAAACGTAAAGGGCCCGAGATTGGCTGCCGTATGGAGCGAAATATAAATTTGAATCTGATGTGATGTAAGTGAATTTACGATGTACGCATTATGTATAAATATATATACTTATTGGGGACATAATTTATGTTTGCTGGCAGCGGAACAAGTGCTTTGAATAATCGGCACGCACTCGCTGAACAGGCTTTCTCCCTCCTTCGAGCAAGGTTTGAATCGATATTTTCATGCTTCTACTGCTGTTTTCGCGTTCCCATATCCTGTTCCTTACAAGCGCTTTTAGCAACATGTAGAGACGATATTGAAAGAAACACAGGATCCTAACTCAAATTTTAGATTAGATTTTCTCACTATTACTCATTTCGGAAATGTTCGTTCATTCGTATGAATTAAATTCTTTGGCTGTGTACAACCTACATTCACATAATCATTTGCCGGGTGAATTGATCCCCAGATTCACATTTTTGTACCTGTCTGATAACTTTATTCGAATTAACAAAAAATATATGGCGCTTCCCGAGCAAAGTCAAACATCAAAGTAACAGCAAGTAGACATCATATTTTAATATCAGTCATCATATTGAAATCTAACTTTGATATCGGTTTAAACTCTTTCAGATATGACATCATATTTTGATCTCATTTTGATGTGCTTACATGCTTTGCGTTTTTTAGAAAAAAAAATTTGTTTCTGGAAAACAGACAGAGAAAAAATAACCGGAACGGTGAGAGAATGAAGAAACGGTGAAAATTCACCTTTTATTGGAAACACTGAGAAAAGATATGTCCTCAAGCAGGAATCGAACCTGCGATCTCCCAGTCTCTAGTTGGGTACGTTAACCACTCCGCCATCGAAAAACTGTGATGATGTCATCACATATTCCCAACAGTATCGTGATCACCACCACAGCCTCCAATACCTCCCAGTTGACCTATCGACCCCCAATGTGTCCTCTAAACAGATCGTCAACTCTCCCTCTCATCGATCGGGCCAAATCTCTTTCACTATCTATTTTTAGGTCCAGTGGACTGCGCTCAGGCTTGAGATATTTATTATCACTGTTTGCCCCTTAGCTAACTCAGTCGCCGCCAGACTTTGGCAGTGGGTAGAGCTGTGCAGGGGCATGTTGATGTCTGCCCTTAAAGCCTATCGGCAGATGCTAACGACAAATCCAGTCGTTGGTGGAATTGATAAATCCCTTGTTTTGACGTGATTCTTTGTTTTTTCTTTTTTCAAGGATTTATTTGACGTTGGACTACGTCCTTGTTTTCGATATGGGGGTGCACTTTGCAAATTCTACAAAAATGGTATGTAACGAAAAGTGGTCCAATTTTAAACGTATATAATTCAGCCATTTCACAATAAATTTTCAATTTTTTTTCACAACTCGCCCCGAAATACTTCTAGGAATAGATTTCAATTGATAAACCCAAAGGTTTTTGATGCCATGGCATTAAAAATTTAAATAATGTACAACCTAGTCAAAATATCGCGCATTTACACATAGAAGATAGCGCTTCCCCAGTCCGGCACGACAGATTTGTGTACCTAGCACGCTACGCTTCTATGAATGACGTCATCGTCGACTATTTAAAGAACGGATTTGGCCGGACAAGCTCAGTTGCCTGTTGAACGGCTGGCGGAGCAGATCACTACGCTGTGTGTTTTCACTGCCAGTGTGGCTGAGTTAGAAGTCCATTACGCTACCTTGTGCTGTCCGGCAAGCGACCGCGATTGTCCGTCCGCTTGTCACTCACTTTTATGCAATCTCGGCATGCATTTTGGTCTTCATAGAACATTAAACGATTTTTGTTTGGGAAAATATGACCCAGATTTCCAAAATTTGTTTGTAACAACCTCTATAATTTAAAAATCTGGTGGAATGAGATGTTTGTCTTTTTGCCAGAAGCTAAAAAAACTTTAGCTATGACTGATACATCTTGCATAGTGGCATTCCCTCTGGGATGTAACCTAGAATTCAGAATATCTGGAAAAATCTGACAAAATTTAAAAAATCTGGCAGAATGTCTAACTTGAACAAATGTCTGTTCAGTTGAGAAAAATCTGGAAGATTGGCAACGCTGGCGTTGACTCATTTTGCTTTGTGCGCTTGGGTTCAATGTTTTAGGCGAATGTGTAGGCACCCTAGTAACAATTGAGGTTTAATGACATTCTTAAAGACTCTCTTAAAATTCAGATTGCACTTGTAGTGTGCTATAAAACTTAAATTGTTACTTGGGTAATTTAT
Organism: Topomyia yanbarensis; assembly: GCF_030247195.1. Lineage (NCBI taxonomy): Eukaryota > Metazoa > Arthropoda > Insecta > Diptera > Culicidae > Topomyia > Topomyia yanbarensis. The sequence goes on from NC_080671.1 coordinate 365,277,218, forward strand.
TAATAAATTGTTAGCGGTTGCATGGATGATAGCAATCTGTGGTTTCGTTGCGCGAAGACGAAAACTTTCTTAGCAACAAATTTACGCGGATCGATGGAAAGAGAAAGTTCATTATTTACGTTCGATCAATTCATTGATTCATTTCCACTGCACGTGATTCATTTCCACTCAGCCTATCCTATTTTGATTCTGCTAATATGTACATACTGCCAAGCCTATTTATGAATGAATAAACTGCTACTCGAAAATCCGTTGCAAAAACGCATCTAAGTCCATATATAAAATTGTTTTAGATTCTGGTATAGTTATAGTTTCGATATATGATTAAGACCACTGCATTCGCTACATTTGGTCTATACATGAAATGTGATTATATTTTCTGAAATTTGATTTTTCTTCACCGCGGTCCGTGTTTTTTACCAAACAGTTTTTACAATTTTTAAAAGCTGATCTTGTGCTGTAAACATTTAGTTCCAGATACTAGTTCAGTCACGGTTTTATGTCTTCTTTCTTCAGATCTTCTCAAATAAGTTTTATCGGATTCGATCACGATGAAATGACCTGATAACCAAGAAGGTTTGGTTCAATATGCAACATTCTATGGTGATTGGTTGTGCTTAAACTATACGTACGAAATATATTTGATTTATTATTACCCTACCGACCAACCGACCAACTTTTGCGAGGTCTGGGAAGGGAGGAGGTGTTAGACATAACGCTTTGCTCTGATAGAATTTTGCATGAGCTGGGAAATTGGCAGGTTCCAAATGAAACTGAACCATCTCTATCCGATCATAAATATATATTTTTCGATCATTTTGATGTCACCTTCAATGTGGTAACATATCGTAATCCTAAATCTACAAACAGGGACCTCTTTTTGGAAAACTTGGCGACAATTAGTCAACTTGACGACGTCGTGGATACGACAAACTCATTCATAGAAGCATTCTACTACGAAGCTTGTCTACTTCGTACTGTTAAATCGACTAGGGGAACCCCTTGGTGGAGGGCTGAGCTTGAAAGAATGAAGAAGGTTATGAGAAGAGCTTGGAACCGGCGTCAGCGTGATGACTCCAGGGCTTTCAGGTCAGCTCGTAGTGCATATAAGAAATGTCTTAGATCTGCAGAACGGGCTGGCTGGCAAAACCTATGCACTAATGTCTCTAGTCTGAACGAGGCTAGCAGGTTAAATAAAATTTTCTCCAAATCGAATGATTTTCAGATGAACTCCTTAAAAACCAGAGATGGTGTTTATGAGACGGACGAAAAAGATGTTCTTAATTGTCTCTGTATCGATCCGGAGTTGACCAATGTTCACAGATCTCATTTTGGTGATTCGGACTCGTGGGCGTTAGCACACACATTGGCTTCCACTGAATCGGTCAAGTGGGCAGTTGACAGCTTTGCTCCATAAAAAAATCACCCGGAAAAGATGGAATACTACCCGTGCTACTGCAAAAGAGATTTGATGTTCTTAAACATGTCTCGAAAAAGATTTTGCTTTTCAGTCTTGCTACCGGGTATATCCCGAAAGCATGGCGAAAAATAACTGTTAGATTTATTCCCAAAGGGGGCGCTCAAGCTATGAAGAAGCTAAGAGTTTTAGGCCGATCAGCTTAAGTTCTTTTCTTCTGAAAGTTTTGGAACGGATAATCGATCATCACATCATGAACGTTAGTTTAGTTGAGTATCCACTGCACAAAATGCAACATGCATATCGGTGTGGGAAATCCACGATCACACTGCTTCACGATGTTCTTTACAATAATGAGAAAGACTTCTCGCTCAAGCAATCTAGCTTGGGTGTATTCCTAGATATCGAGGGTTCTTTTGACAATGTGTCCTTCCAGTCTATTCTAGAACCGACGCGCGGTCATGGGATACCTGCATGTATCTCGGGTTGGATAAACGCAATGCTCAGTAACAGCATATTTGGCTCGTCACTACGACATGTTGAGATACGGAAGTTGAGTATTTGCGGTTGTCCTCAGGGCGGCGTTCTGTCACCTTTGTTATGGAACTTGGTTGCCGATGGCTTGTTGAAGAAACTCAATGAGCTTGGATTTCCAACCTACGGGTTTGCTGACGATTACTAAATACTAATTACTGGATTTTGCATCGGAACAATATTTGACTTAATGCAACAGGCATTAAAAGCTGTCGCACAGTGCTGTCGACAAGTTAAACTATCAGTTCACCTAAGCAAAACTTCAATGGTTCTTTTCACGAAGAAGCGAATAATAACCGCGGTTCACCCTTGCAATTCTTTGATTTTGAGCTACTGTGTGCAGATCAAGTCAAATACGTTGTAGTCATATTGGATTCCAAACTGAATTGATCTGCTCACATTGAGTTCAGAGTCAATAACGCGTGCATGGCCTTCGGGCAGTGCAGACGAACTTTTGGAAAGACCTGGGGTCTCAAACCTAAATACATCTATTGGATTTACACGACAATTGTACGTCCAATACTGTCATACGGATGCCTTGTGTGGTGGCAGAGAGGAGAGGTGGTGACAGTCCTGTCAAAGCTAAACCATCTACAAAGAATGACGCTCATGGCGTTGACTGGTGTTTTCACCACGACTCCGACTGCTGCTCTTGAGGCACTTCTAAATATCAAACTATACACCTCAAACAAGAATCACTATCATGTGCATACAGACTGCAGGTTACTGGGCTTTGGAACAGTAATCATGTTGATCTTGCTACCAGTCAGACACGATTGTGGTCACAAATGGTTACATGGGGTGAAGATATTCTTGCTCCCAGCGATATTACACTCACTTGTGGTTTTCCTTACAGGACATTCGATGTGAAGATTCCCTCTCGAGAGGAGTGGTTGTCTGGCTTTATGGAAAGACAACAACAAACGCAAGTAGTCTGTTACACTGACGGTTCTCTGATGGAGGGACGTGCTGGTGCTGGTGTCTACTGTCGTGAAATGAGATTGGAACAATCTCACTCACTAGGTAGATACTGTACTGTATTCCAAGCAGAAATCTTTGCGATTATGTGCGGGGTGCAATCGGCCCTTCAACTGAGTTTGTCCGGCAGAGTTATAAACTTCTGCTCCGATAGTCAGGCTGCAATCAAGGCCCTTAGCTCAGACAAATCCCAGTCCAAGCTAGTGATCGCGTGCCGAACCCAAATCGAAGAACTAAGCATTGTCAACACTATCTACCTTGTCTGGGTGCCCGGACATTGCGGTATTACTGGAAATGAATGGGCTGACGAATTGGCCAGGGCAGGTTCAGCGATTGACTTCGTTGGTCCTGAGCCCGTGCTGCCAATTTCGACAAGTTGGATACGGGAAAAAATACGGTCCTGGGCTTCGTCCGAGCACCGCAATTATTAGAGAAATCTACAAACGTGTCGCCAAACAAAGGCGTTTCTAAAACAACCATGCCCAGTGGTTTCGAAAAATCTCTTACATTTTTCGAAGCTCCACTGTGGCATGCTGACCAGGGCTTTAACCGGCCACTGCAAACTCAATTATCACATGGCAACTATTCAGCGCGCTGAGTCTTTTTCATGTGATCTTTGTGAATCCGACTACGGAACCTCATATCATCTGATATGCAACGGTAGCACAATTGCGATTTCGAGTCTTCGGCCGTCCTTATATAGACGAAACCATGTTTGGACGACTGAAACTTAGAGACATACTAAAGTTTCTTATCCAATGTGGTAAAGATCTTTAGGCTTATTCGCAGGCAAGTTGAGCTACTTGTGAGTTTAACTTACCTATTATTTATTTTTGTTTTTGTGCTGTTATTTTTGCCACCCTTCCAATTCTACTTCCCCACACTTCCTTGTCCTTTCCTTCCGCTCAGGAAATGATGAAAACACACGGGAAGGCACAAATCCCCGACTACATACGGGGAACGTGCCATTTAAGCCAATATATTCTGATTCCTGATGTGTCTTCTCTCTTCACATCTTCTCAAATAAGTTTAATCGGATTCGATTACGATGAAATGACCTGATAACCAAGAAGGTTTGGTTCAATATGCAACATTCTATGGTGATTGGTTGCACTTAAACTATACGTACGAAATATATTTGATTTACTATTACTCTAAATGTACTAAGAAAATAAATATTGAGCATGAGCATGAGCATGATGACCGTACAATTCGTAGTTGCTACTCCGTGATTGACAAGAGCTGGCGAAATTGCACAAGGAATCAACGAATGGAGCCTGGGAGTAGCTTTCCATCCTCAATGTGCACGTTCCGAGAGCTCTAAAATTTGAAGTGTCAATAACGGCGCCGGCTACATCCTTACAGTCATCGGGGAAGGAAGGGAATGTTAGTGTGTCAACCGTTATTATGGAGACCATGTATACCTCTGCATCTCCACGGTTATCACGGGAAGGAGTTATTGTTAATGGGAGAGGATTGGTTACATAAATCGGAATTCACCTTGATAAGTGATATAATCTATGCAACTCTTATAAGTTTTATCATGCGTTTATTGATCTGGGCAGCCGGCTGCCGAGAAATTCTAATAAATTTATCGTTTATTGTATTAATACGGAAATACTCGTGAAATAAACAACTTAAGCTCCGGATAGCCGACCATCGGGAGTGTTGTATAAATTAAATTGGACAAGTGTATTTGAAACGTATGGTGAATAATATTATTTATCCAGTTTTCTTTATTCTGGCTACTCTAGAACAATGAAACACGTTTTACAACACCTAACTGAATTCTAGCATAAAAATTAAATAATATAATATGTTATGATCATACTTTTTATAAGAATAAAATGCAGATTTTTTAGCAACCACCACCCGCGAACGGTTTTATGCAATCTCTCGACTAATTGCATTGGGAATAATAATCAATATGAAGCGATAGCAAAGAGTATTGTTTACATTCGCGACGTGACTAATTACCATCTCACTAATTACGCGGTCCACAGTCGATAAAATGCGCAAAAATTGCCCTCGATATCCCTACCTCTCGTCCTAGAACCAGTATTTTAATAGTATTTTTTGTATTCAAAAATTCATGAAATACCCCTATCCGAGCGCAACGAAAACTCGAATCGAACACCCCCGGCTCCCGCATCCCCATTCGAACAAATGAGCCGAACAAAGACGGCAGACGTAGCTCCAACAATCGACCTCAAATGGGCAGGGTCACAAGAGAATCAGGGAGAAAACAGGCTCATTACCCTACAAAGAAAATATAACAAAGTCGTGGAACGAATAGTTATACATTCACCTAAAGTATATCCAACATAGTGGAATAAGTACCCAGTCTCGATGATCCGCTAGTTCTTAGGTTTGCGGGCGAAAATTTGCCTTCCTTTGCTCTTAGAAGCAAAAATGAGCCAAACGAGTATGCGCGTATGCGTGTATGTCTCCTCACTCGTATCGAGAGGCAAACATAATAATACAAAAATACCTGTAACTTATGCTGCTCCGATGCCACAGTGTCGCTCATGGGTGCATATACATACATGTGTATTCACGTGATATGTCGAGCGCTCCAACCATCATCATTTTTAATCGTTATTTACTCGTATTACTCTAAATGTACTAAGAAAATAAATATTTTACATTAAGTAGTATAGTCCTACGTCTACAGTTCGTGTAACCCCACAAGGCTGCCCCTTGTAGTTTTGTTCCTTGAATTCGTTCATTTCTGTAGAAGTACATTATACTAACATAATAAGATACTGATCACCAGAAACAACAACAGATTCCACATAGTTTGATTTGAACAGTTGAATGCATACAATTCCTCTAATTAAGATTCAAAGTAGCTTTAAAAGGGCCCTGCAGTAATACCAGCATACCAGCCTTGGGGTCCAAGGCGGCTCTCGACGGCCCTGTCTAGAGGCACTCTTGAACATAAAACCACTATATGTGTTTCTGAAACAAAAAACACTTTCTTGTGCATTCCGTTTTAAAGTTACTGGGCTTTGGAACAGTAACCCAATAGATCGTGCAACTAGCCAAACAACCCGAGCAACACCTTTCAATGTAAGAATTCCTCCTCCTGGCTGGGTGGAGCGATAACTTGAAGAATATGTAGTTTATTATACTGACGGCTCTTTGTTGGAAGGTCGAGCCGAGCATTGCGGATTATTACCGTGAAATGAGATTAGACCGATCCCATTCGCTTGGTAGATACTGTACTATATTCCAAGCAGGAATCTTTGCGATTCTGTGTGGCGTACAATCGGCAGTTCGACAGGGAATTTGCGGTAAAAGAGTTTCTTTTTGCTCTGACTGTCAGCATACCCTGAAAACACTTAGCTCGGCAGATTCGAGATCGAAAGTAGTAATCGCATGTCGAACTCAAAGCGAGGAAATTAGTTTTGCAAATGGGTATCCGGCCATTCCGATATTACTGTAAATGATTGGGTGGACGAATTGGTTAATGCGGATGCAGCGAATTACTTCGATGGTGTCAAACCAGTTCTACCACTGTCGATAAACTGGATAAAGCACTAGAGTGGCTCTTGGGCTGCATCTGAAAATATTCACCATGCGCGTAGCCTGCAAACTTGCGTATAAACAAAAACTTTTCTTCCTCTTGTGAGTGCGAAAATGTCAAAGAATTTGTTGCACAGATACTGCAACTGCAACTAATCAGGTACATTGCAAACTCAATTGTCACATGGCTACTATTCAGCGTGCTGAGTATTATTCATGTGATCTTTGTAATTCCGATTACGGCACGGCATATCATTTGATAGGTAACTGCCCTGTAGTAACACAATTGCATATCCGGATTTTTGGGTGCCCATACATAGATGAACATATGTACAGAGAGCTGAAACTCAAGGATATGCTATGGTTCCTAATGCAGTGCGGTAAAAAGCTATATGCTTTATCAGTAGAGTTCAGTTTTAGTCAGGGAGTGAAGAATCCAGGCAGTTTATTGTTTTGTGTTGCGATTGTGGTGTGTTGTCATTTTCCATTTCCCTACCTTTTCTTTCTCCTCCCTTTCATTTCGCATCTGGAAAGTGATGAGACAACATGGCAAGGCACAAATCTCCGAATAAAATGCGGAACGTGCCAATATTGACTCTGATTCCCGATAGGTAACATCATGAAATAAATGCTTAAAATATTACAGCACAAAACAAACTTATCTTAACATAGCATATAATCAAAGTTGTTATTACCTCATATTTTTGATTTGGTAGTGATACGGATGAGAAATAGTAACAATATATTCTACTGCACAACACCCCACCTCAGAAAATTCCTAAGCCAGGTGCACATTCTTTGAAATTTGTTTGTGCCTGTTGAAAAAAAAACGTTTCACTGCCTCTATAAGGAAAATGAAAGTCGCTTTACCATCAATCCGCCTACGTTCTAGGTTGGAACCCTCAGATCCGCTGCTTTTAGCATCAATACTCGTGATGCGTGTCGCATTCAGAAGCAATCCATATCAATTTATAAAGCGTTTTTGCGCCGTCCTGACTGCAAATGTTTTAGCCTTCAATCACCGCCGGAATCAACCGTGGAATCCTCACATGTGGCAGAAAACAAGGCGGCCAACTTTTCGACGCAATAAGAGCGCGTGTTGGTGGTATCCAAAACGTTAGGGAATCAACCTTATAAATTTGTGCGGCTTAGTCGGGTTCAATCAAGTGTAAAAATGGTTGTTTCGAAAATGTCATTTTCGCTTTGTAAATAACGCAATAATGCTAAACTGAATATAGCGCAATAGTTTACAGAATAATGTACCTTCACAATTCACACATACGGTTACTACGGATTGGTAGACATTGACTCGAAGATTTATGTTGTAAGATTCAAAATCCAAATGGTTTACTGGAATTCAATAAGCGGTCTTAAACGTTACTCCGGCAGGATTAGGAAAAGAGCGTTTGCTCTAGAAAACACATCAATCTTTATCACCTAACAAATTTTAAAAAAGCCAAAAATCTTTTATCACCTTTTTTAAATATTCAACCATGAAAATAAAATTGATGCGCTGGTAGAGCTGAAATTCTACCTCGTCTCAGCCAGTTATCCAGACAAGCTACACAATATTCGCAAACTATTCACTCATGTGTAGATGATTCCCTAAACGCAATATCACACCGATGGGGAAGAGGAGAAATTTGCGATTTGCTCACTAATTTTCGCGGTTCCAGGATAACCCAACGTAAACGATGCAAATAAAACGCTTACTCAACAATATGTATTAAAATACCGATCAGCCAATTCGCACAAACTATTATGCCCGACTCATCAATATCCAGCATCTGTTCAAATATTAGTTGTTGAACTACAAATGAGGCAAAAAACGGCAGTCTGCCTTAACTCAACAAAACTAATGTATAGGTACGTATGCGGATGAGGCAGGCGCCTTGATGAGAACAAAACAAACATCCCTTAACTGTTTGTCAGCATTTTTTTCCAGCGGATATTCAAACAAACCAACAGCGTTGCGTTTCAAATTTCCTGTAAAATGTATCTAAAATCCAATCTCATCACATTTATTTTAGCTGCGAGTGTGGTTCAACCTTCGGTAGGGTGATGCGTGAGGTACAGAAGTGTTCTCTAATGCACTTTCGTGATGCCACACACGCGTGACATCGAATAGAGTCGGCCCAGTGGCAATCGTAACATGCGTTGCGTATCGAATCACGCTCCGTAATGTTTGCTTCCCCTGCCTATCTCCTTATTTCTACTATTGACGAATGTTGACAACAGCATGAAGATGATGCAACATGCTTTCGTGTACCGACGAAGGTGGTATTAATTACGATTTCAACGCGTCTACCCTATCGGCACATGGTTTGTCACTCAGAGTTGTACGGTGTACCTCGAACCTGGATCCGCAATCGGTAAAAAGGGTCTAATAGGAAGGCTGAACTAATGTTTGGGCACCCCGAAGGGTCTACGGGATTGAGTGGATGACAAGATGTTAGGTAAATACCACTTCAAGCTCGGCGGTGTCAATCAAACTAAATGCGGCAACTGATTATGTTTGTTTGGAGAGGCTTTCATTTAGCAATGAAGTTCAATATGTTCAATGAACTAGTCACATGGCATTTTCTGTGTTTTTCATTTGAACTGCAATTCAAATTGAAATGTATAAATTAGTAATAGACATATACTATATGTACACGAACAGGAGATGGATTATGAATAATTCTATGATGTTTCTCGTCAAACTAGTTTTTTTTTTCATTACAGAGATTGATGCATCAGAAAGTATGTACAGTATTACTCATTTCTTAACTCCAATTCCATCTAAGCAGAAATATTCGCTTTACACAACAACCTAAAACACGTGGTTTAAAGTAACAGCGTTGAAGTTAGGACTCCCGCGTATTCCCCATGAATATATTAACCCTCAAAAAGGCAACGGGTCTCTGTCTGTCTAGTTAATCTGATGCTTGGAGAAACTTCATCCCAGGTATGTATTCATAATGGTGTTCTTGTGGGGATCGAAAGACCTATTCCCGATTGACTATACAATTCAAATATAACGGAACTTGCATTAAACAAACCACGCTATGCACCCACGAAGGGCTCATTCCTACATGCAAATAGTGGAACCAGAGGGCACATCACGGAAAACCTTGCGCGGAAGATACTGGGGACGCCGGCGTTTGCGGTAAAACATGATGATGAGTTATGTTCTATCAAAGACCATGCGGTAGACTTGGATACAACGCCCAACTCCTACTTAGCAGAAGGTAAAGGACTCTTCACATTTTCTTTCGATCATGTCCATATGAGCCTGCCTAGTCCTAATTTTCCATTTTAAGTTTACAACTGATTCGCTCTAGAATACCTATCAGTCTTTCAATTCATTGCTTTCGTTTCCATTAGTCTTAAATTTACCGAAAATAGCCAACAAATCGATACAGTATACTTTGTTTTTCTAAAATTTATCTTGATTGTCTTTTAAATAAAGTCAAACTTTTGACGTAGGACTACGTATTTGTTTTCGATATGGGGGTGCACTTTGAAAATTCTACGAAAGTGGTATGTAACGCAAAGTGGTCCAATTTTAAACGCATATAATTCAGCCATCTACCGATAAATTTTCAAATTTTTTACGCATATCGCCCCGAAATACGTCTAAGAATAGTTTCCAGTAGATAAACTCAAAGATTTTTGATATCATGACATTAAAAATTTAAATATTATACAACGTAGTCAAAATAACGTGCATTTACATAAAGAAGATAGCGCTTCCCAAGTCCGGCACGACAGATTTGTGTACCTAGCGCGCAACGCTTCTATGAATGACGTCATCATCGACTATTTAAAGAACAGATTTGACCGGACAAGCTCAGTTGCCTGTGGAACGGAAGGCGGAGCAGATCACTGCGCTGTGTGTTTCGCAGCGAGTGTAGCTGAGTTAGAGGTCCGTTTCACTGGCTATGGAGTAGCACTACCCAGTGCCGTCCAACACGCGACTGAGATTGTTTGTTCAAATACCATGCTTTCTTTTGTATTGTGCTCGTTTCCAGCATACTTTTATGTACAATCTCAAACAGAATTATTCGTACACAAAATCGCTTGTACATTCGAGCTCCATTTGCAAACACGGTTAACATAGTGTCGTGGTACCAGTTGTCTCTTTCGCTCTACACATCATCATCAGCATTGACTCATTTTGCCTTGTGCGCTTGGGTTCAATGTTTGAGGCAAATGTGTAGGTAGGTATACCTAATTTGTTAGCAGGGTTGCCATATTTACAGATTTTTTCGCGATTCATTTTTAACAAAATTTAATTATTTACGTTCGATCAATTCATTGATTCATTTCCACTTCACGTGATTCATGTCCACGCAGTCTAGTCTATTTTGATTCTGCTAATAGGTACATACTACAAAACCTATTTATGAATGAATACACTGCCACTCGAAAAACCGTTGCAAAAAACGCATCTAAGTCCATATTTAAAATTGTTTTAGATTCTTGTATATTTACAGTTTCGATATATGAATAAGACCACTGCATTCGCTATATTTGTATGCGTACTTCAGGAATGTTACAATAATTGCAAAATATAACAAGAAAGCTTGGTCTATACAAGAAATTTTCATTTTCATCAGATTTTTCATCACCGGTCCGGGTTTTTTTACCACAAACAATCGAAAAGTTTTTACAATTTTTAAAAACTGATTTTGTGCTATAAAGATTTAGTCTTCTTTCTTCACATCTTCTCAAATAAGTTTAATTGGATTAGATCACCTACTACAAATGAAATGACCTGATAACCAGGATGGTTTGGTTCAATATGTAACATTCGACGTTGATTAGTTGTGCTTAAACTATACGTAAGAAATATATTTGATTTATGATTACTGTAAATAGGGCTGCCCCTTGTAATTTTTTTACCATTTTTTTTCAAATGGCAATAGCCTAAAAATGACAAATCCTATAAAAAAGTATTGTAAGGGTTATTTTCATGAAATTAGGCCAATTTTTGAATAAAAAAATATTGAAAAAATTCTTCATCGATTCCTACACTGAAAAAATCGACTTTAAAAATTTAAAGTCAATTTACAAAAACCCCATCTTTGATTTGGATCAAATTTTGTTCCAAGATAGGTAATTATGTTCTCTACCAACCGTCAAAAATTCAACCTATCTTGGAATAAAACTTCATCCAAATTAAAGATGGAGTTTTTCTTGTAAATCGACTTTAAATTTTTAAAATTGTTTTTTTAGATGAAGAATTTTTTAAATATTTTTATTTGTAAATTTAAAGGTTTTTGGAAAATCACTCCTACAACATTTTTTGTAGGATTTGTCATTTTTAGACTATAGCCATTTGAAAAAAAATGGTAAACAAGTTTGACCCTTTTTAATAGCCAGTCAAGATCATTTTTGGAAAACAATGTATGAAAAGTGGCTTTTTGTGGCAAAATTCTCATGTACAGAAAGTTTCATTAAATTCTGAGAGGGTGCTGCCAAAAATACGAATCGGAACAATCGGCAAAGACCTACGCGACGAAATAAGCACTACGATTGGAAACTCGGAACATGGAACTGCAGGTCACTTTCCAGCTTTCGACAGGATAATCTACGACAACCCCAACCACGTAATTTTGAAGTCGTAGCACTGCAGGAACTTTGCTTGACAGGACAAAAGATATGGAAAAGTGGGCATCTGGCGGCTACTTTCTACCAGAGCTGTGGCACCACCAACGAGCTGGGAACCGGTTTTGTAGTGCTGGGTAGGATGCGTCAACGCGTGATTGGATGGACTCCGATCAACGCAAGGAAATCATATACGTCTCCCAACCTTTGAACGGAACGGATCGTTATATTTCACAGTGGTGTTCGGTGTGTAAATTTCAGTGATTGAAGGTCATCCTTTGTTCGTTCGTTAGCTGCCATTCTGCTGGTGCCGGCAGTAAATCCAGTATATTGTTTTCGCTGGTGCGGAACAATCGACGTTGTTTGCAGATAAGTTTTGCTTTATTTTTTTCCTCGTTTGCTTTCTTTCCTTTTCCCTACTTTTACTCTACCTTGTAATCAAATAATAAGACACATTCCCGTTTATATAACGCTCTGCCCTCGTGCTTAAATGGCCGAGGGCGAAATACCATCTGATGTAATCATGGAAGTCCCTGATCCCCCTAATACTCGCATTGCTCCCCGTATAAAGCAGTACCCAGAAGGTTCCTCTGGGCCATGGGTGGTATATTTTCGGACCGGAGAGAAACCGGTTAATATATTAAAACTTTCTCGAGATCTGACTGCTAATTACCCGGCCGTAACTCAGATAACACGTGTTCGGGCAAACAAGATACGTGTTCTAGTGAATGATCTCGGCCAGGCAAACACGATTGCTTGCTGTGAGCGCTTTACGCGGGAATTTAAAGCGTACGTGCCTGTGTGTGGCCTGTGAAATCGATGGGGTAGTGTCCGAACCGGGCCTGAAATGCGAAGAACTGTTGGAGCACGGGGTTGGCTGCTTTAAGGACCCCTCACTTGAACAGATTAAGATCTTGGAATGCAAACAATTGTATACCGCAAACACCGAGGGAGGTAAGACTATCTACTCTCTATCAGGCTCGATTCGGGTGACATTCGCCGGGTCCTCTCTTCCCAACTACATCCTCCTTGACAAGGTTCGCCTGTTCGTACCGCGGGTCATGAACTGCAACAATTGCAAGCAGTTGGGCCACACAGCCACATATTGTGGAAATAAGAAACGATGCGGCAAATGCGAAGGAGAGCATGAGGATGACTCTTGCGACAAAGAAACTGAAAAGTGTATTTGCTGCGGGGGCCCTTCACATGCTCTTAAATCATGTCCTGCGTACAAGCAGCGCGGGGATAAAATTAAGCGCTCCCTTAAGGAACGCTCAAGGCGTTCTTATGCAGAAATGCTAAAGAATGCTTCGCCATCTGTCCTGTCCGAAAATCCCTATGCTGATTTGGCTAACGTTGAGCAAGAATCTGACGACCCACGAGAGGGAACATCTTTGGTTAACCCAGGGGAATCCAGGAAGAGGAGAAATCCAGCCTCCCCTACATTGCCTCGTAAGGGTGCCAAGGTGTCGTCCACTCAGAGTGCGCCATCTACAACCAATAAATCCAACGGAAGTGATGCACAAAAGCCGAAGCAATTTGCTCCAGGACTTGGAAATATTAATTCTAACAAGGACTACCCACCACTTCCAGGGACATCCAAAACCCCAAGTGTCCCCTTTTTTCAAACAGATACTCAGTCCAGTAGCGGACTAATGAAATTTTCTGACATAGTAGACTTAATTTTCACAGCTTTCAATGTTACTGATCCTCTTAAAAGCCTTCTGATACGTTTTCTCCCTATAGTGCAAACATTTTTGAAGCAGTTGACTACTAAATGGCCCCTCCTTGCAGCGATCGTATCCTTCGATGGCTAAGTCATCGAACGAGGTCACCGATTCGATCACTGTTCTACAGTGGAACAGCAGAAGTATCCTCCCGAAAATCGATTCCTTTAAATTTTTACTAAATAGTTTAAAATGTGATGCTTTCGCATTATGTGAAACTTGGTTAACTTCCGATATAAATCTCAACTTCCACGACTTTAATATAATTCGTCTGGATCGAGAAAACCCCTATGGAGGAGTACTTTTAGGGATCAAAAAGTGCTATTCTTTCAACCGAATTAACCTCCCTTCGACACCAGGCATTGAAATTGTCGCTTGTCAAGTTTTAATCAATGGTAAAGACCTTTGCATTGCTTCCATCTACATTCCTCCTAGAGCCTCGGTAGGGCACCGAACGCTTTGTAATATCACGGAATCCTTACCGGCACCGCGGCTAGTTCTGGGAGACTTTAACTCGCACGGTACGGTATGGGGCTGTCTTCATGATGATAATAGATCAACATTAATCCAAGATCTTTGCGATAATTTCAACATGACCATCTTAAACACGGGAGGTATGACGCGGATTCCTACACCACCAGCACGCGCAAGCGCGTTGGATTTGTCGCTTTGCTCGACATCGCTACAGTTAGATTGCAGGTGGAAGGTGATCCCTGATCCCCACGGTAGCGATTATTTGCCTATCGTGATTTCAATTGCTAACGGTTCAAGACCATCGGAAATGTCTCGTATGACCTCACACGGAACATTGATTGGAAGAGTTATGCGACCGCGATATCCGTTAAAATCGAATCCACTCAAGAACTTACTCCGGAGGAAGAGTACAGGTTCTTGGCTGGCTTGATTCTCGACAGTGCGAATCAAGCTCAGACTAAACCAGTACCCAACGCGAATAACCATGGACGGTCTCCCACCCTGTGGTGGGATAAAGACTGAGCACTCTTTATCTGTACGCGGAAAAGTCCACTGCACATAAGGCCTTCCGGGAAGACGGGTTACCCACTAGCTATCAACAGTACGCGTCGTTAGAAAGGCGAATGAAGAGTCTAATGAAAGCCAAAAAACGCAGTTATTGGCGCCGGTTCGTCGACGGGTTAACAAGAGAAACAGCGATGAGCACTCTTTGGGGTACGGCTCGACGTATGCGTAACCGAAACAGTACCAACGAGAACGTGGAATATTCAAACCGTTGGATATTCGCTTTCGCCAAGAAGATCTGTCCGGACTCTGTCCCGGTACAGAAAACGTACCGCGCCGCGTCTCCTTACGATACCGCGAACGAAACACCTTTTTCGATTGTGGAGTTCTCACTTGCTCTCTTGTCATGCAACAATAACGCCCCAGGGTTAGACAGAATCAAATTCAACTTGCTGAAGAATCTGCCTGACACTGCAAAAAGGTGCTTGTTGAATTTATTTAACAATTTTCTTGAGGGTAACATTGTCCCTTATTATTGGAGGCAAGTGAAGGTCATCGCCATTCAAAAACCAGGAAAACCAGCCTCCAACCACAACTCGTATCGGCCGATTGCAATGCTGTCCTGTATTCGAAAGTTGTTCGAGAAAATGATTTTGTTTCGCCTCGACAATTGGGTTGAAGCAATTGACTTACTGTCAGATACACAATTTGGCTTTCACAAAGGCAAAGGGACGAACGATTGCCTTGCGTTGCTTTCTACAGAAATCCAAATGGCCTATGCTAACAAAGAGCAGATGGCATCAGTCTTCTTGGATATTAAGGGGGCTTTTGACTCAGTTTCTATCAATATTCTGTCAGCACCTGCAGAAGCTGCACCAGCATGGTCTTTCACCAATTTCAAATAACTTTTTGCTAAACCTGTTGTCTGAAAAGCACATGCACTTTTCGCATAGCGATTTAACAACATCGCGATTTAGCTACATGGGTCTTCCCCAGGGCTCATGTCTAAGTCCCCTACTCTACAATTTTTACATGAATGACATTGACGATTGTCTTGCCAATTCATGCACGATAAGGCAACTTGCAGATGACGGGTTGGTCTCTGTTACAGGACCCAAAGCTGCCGACTTGCAAGGATCATTACAAAATACCTTGGACAATTTGTCTGCTTGGGCTCTTCAGTTGGGTATCGAGTTCTCCACGGGGAAAACTGAGTTGGTTGTTTTTTCTAGGAAGCGTGAGCCGGCGCAACTCCAGCTTCTATTAATGGGTGCAACGATCAATCAGGTTTTCACATTTAAATATCTCGGGGTCTGGTTCGACTCTAAAGGTACCTGGGGATGTCACATTAGGTATCTGAAAAAGAAATGCCAACAAAGGATCAATTTTCTCCGGACAATAACTGGAACATGGTGGGGTGACCACCCAGGAGACCTAATCAGGCTGTACCAAACAACGATATTGTCGGTGATGAAGTACGGGTGTTTCTGTTTCCGCTCCGCTGCGAACATACACTTCATCAAACTGGAGAGAATGCAGTATCGTTGCTTGCGCATTGCCTTGGGTTGCATGCACTCGACCCATACGATGAGTATCGAAGTGCTGGCGGGCGTTCTTCCGCCAAAAAAAAATGATTTTGGGAACTCTCATATCGATTGCTCATCCGACGCGACATTCTGAACCCGTTGGTGATTGAAAACTTCGAGAGGCTCGTCGAGCTTAATTCTCAAACCCGATTTATGATCTTGTACTTCGATTACATGGCACAGAGCATTAATCCTTCTTCATATCTTCTCAACCGTGTTCGTTTCCTAGATATTTCTGATTCTACTGTATTCTTCGACACATCCATGAAGGAAGAGATTCATGGAATCCCGGACCATAAACGCCAGCAAGTGATCCCCAATATATTTTATAATAAATTCCGAGAAGTCGACTGTGACAAAATGTTCTACACAGACGGATCAAATCTCGATGGGTCAACTGGCTTCGGTATCTTCAACAATTCTATCACCGCTTCATTCAAGCTCAATGATCCCGCTTCAGTTTACGTCGCAGAGTTAGCTGCAATTCAGGACATCCTTGGGATCATCGACACTCTGCCCACAGATCACTACTTCATCATTTCGGACAGCCTCAGCTCTATCGAGGCTCTTCGTTCGATGAAGCCCAAAAAGCAATTCCCATATTTCCTGGGGAAGATACGGGAGTCTTTGTGTACGTTATCTTAAAAATCTTATCAGATTACCTTTGTTTGGGTCCCCTCTTATTGCTCTATCCCGGGCAATGAAAAGGCCGACTCATTAGCAAAGGTGGGCGCATTAGAAGGTGACATATACGAAAGACCAATCTACTTCAACGAATTTTTAGCATATGTCGTCAGAGGACACTCAACAGTTGGCAAACCTAGTGGAGCAATGGACGATGGCCATATTCTATTATTCCAAAGGTATCAACGAAGCCTTGGTTCAGGAGGATGGATGTAGGTCGGGGTTTCATTCGTGTTATGTCCCGGCTTATGTCCAACGTTGGATGCGCAGTTGAGGTGTATTGGGCTTGCAGAGAGTAGTCTGTGCGCTTGTGACGAAGGCTATCACGACAACGAGCACGTTCTCTTGGTATACGTCGGGTATTTTGACGTCAGGTCTCAGTTAAAAGATTCCCCTCGGACCCGAGGTAGACTACCCAATGTCCCAGTTCGGGATATGCTTGCAAATCGCGATCACTTCTCTATGCCCCTTATTTATATTTTTTTAAAAAAAGATAAATATCACAATTTGACCACTCTCTTTTATTTTTCGTTTTTAGAAGTTCTCTGTCCTGCCTTGTGGAAGGGATCAGCACCAGAGTGTCATTCGGTAGCCACCGTCGCTCTTACCATCCAATTTGAAGCGATAGTGACCCGATTCTCCGCAGGTCCGATGAATCCCACCCATCAACCCGGGTCTTGACGTCTGGGTAGTTTAAATCAAGTCGCTGATCTCCGGTTTGCCTGGAAGTGGCAAGTTTGGTCTTCTTTACCTGTCCTCATATCCATACTCTCGTTTGTCTCTGATATAACTGCTGCAACATCGATGTTGGAAATAAACCAAATGCGCATTCTGTATTCCTAGTTTTAGGATACCTGTATTTTTGTCATAATAACTATTCTTCCCCACCTTGTATATTGAATTGTATTCCTAGTTTTAAGATAGTTATAAAATTTTTCGTAAAAAACTTGTTCCCCCTTTCGTATATCAAACTGGATTCCTAGTTTTAAGATAGGTGCAAAAAATTAAATAAACACTATTGTTTTCCACTGTTGCACGTAGCATTGTATTTCGAATTCTAAGATAGGCCAAGCTAACACATTTGTGCCTATCAAATAAACGAACTAAATAAAAAATCATATTCCCATCTCATCTCATTTCTATATAACTTCATTATTAAACTTTTCTGCAGTGCCTAAAAATCTCTAGTCTAAAAAATGTGCTTCTTATCCCTATTCCCATAGTTTCTTTGGAAAGCTGAGAATTAATTCTGTTAAGACAGATGTCTTCTGTTTAATTCCACTATAGAAATAATAATGAAAAACTGTTGCTTTTCACTAAAAATCAGATACTAGTATTTCAACTATTACAATTCAATTGAACACTGAAGAAGACTATAAGTAATAGTTGAAATACTAGTATCTAATTTATAGTGAAAAGCAACAATTTTTCATTATTATTTCTATAGTGGAATTAAACGGAATCCCGATCAGAAGAGCATAACAAAACAATAATACTATTATAACTATGGTTGATATTTATAACAACTGGAGTTATATTCAGATAACGGAATGCAAAATGAATTGCGGACAGTTTTCTATACTATCAATATTATAACATAATCTATCAATTTATGAATTGATCGTTTGTTACTAGGTCGCTGTCATTAGATGGTTATATCTAATACAGCTCTTTTACAGAGGACGTTTCTACTTTTGGAAAAAAATTATATCTCATTTAGTTTTAAATTTGATAAAATCATATCAAATTTTGTTACAATTTTGTTATCATTAGCCAGTTTTTTGTTTTATTTTATGTTATTTTAACAACTAACCAGCCGGATTTATAACAGGGTCTGTTTCAAAATATTTTTGAAATAAATAACTCCAGGTGTTATAAATCAGTTATGCCCTTCTGATCGGGAAGACATCTGTTTAAACACAATTAATTGTGACATTCCACTAAGTCGCTCAAAAAATTTTGAATTTTGTTAGAAAACTGAGAATATTTCTTACCGAATTAAAAACAAATATCGTTTAGTTAACAGTACTACGTTGTTAGCTTTGGATATATAGTGTCTTCAGATAACTTTCTTTCTTAGCATTTTTTTTCGTTTTTGTGAAGCTAGGGTAGTCTTTGTGGATAGTGTTTAAAGTACAAACTATGTATATATTTTAAGAACGCCAAAATAATGTTCTACAATATTGAAAAACAGTCAAATCTAAGCAACTTGGCTGAATAAATATGTTATCTATCTATAATGCTGGTAGGTAAGGTAGTGTGGTTCTTGAAAAATCGGTTTTCTTATATTATTTTTCTTTGTGTTCATTTATTGCAAATATAATGTTCTAAAAACTTTTAGATCATTCAATGGCGCAAATTTTTTTTGAAGAGAGCAAATTTCTATGTCTTTTGTTTACATAGTTACAAAAAGTTTTAGTAATAAAAAGGGGTTTTTTTAAATCTAAATATCACCGAAGATTGCAAATAGTTTTTTAAACTATTAGTTTAATTTGAAAGACGGTAGTTCTATTAATATTATATAAAAAAATGCGAGCTTTTTCTTTAAATTTTTTTTAATTAATTCTGAAGAAGCCATGTTTTTACTGGACTCATTCGCAACTTTTTTAATAGAAGCGATAATAATTATGTTTGTTCGGCAAAATATTCACCATATAATGTTCTTTTACTTCAAACAAAGTATATACGTTAATTCAACGTTTGGAAGATCAATCTGCAAAAAGTATTTTTTTGGCCTAACTCTTATCGTTCAATCTTCTATAGTTATATTGTATAAGGAACAGTAGATCTCTGCAAAGTTCCAAAAAGTAACACAATTCGATTGCATAAAGGACGAAGACGAAACTATTGCGACACATTCAACAGGGCACCTCTTTTTGACCATTGGGTCAAAATCAACCAAATTTTGTACACTTTCTCATTGATGTGTATTGTTTACATGCTGTCAAACTCGAAGTCGTGTTTTTCGATTCAACGAAAATGGAGGTGAACCAACGCGAGTCGAGAGAAAAAAATTCTTTCCAAACACCTGGAATTTCCTGACCTGTCGCACCGGCAGTTGGGAAAAATGTGGAACATTCAACCGTCTCCAGAGTGTTGAAGCGGTTCCAGGAGCGGTTGACGTTGGACCACGGCAAAGGAGCTGGAAGAAAACCGGGACCGGAGAACAAAAAGACGGAGGGAAAGGTGAAGCGGATGATTAAAGCAAATCCCAACGTCTCAAGCCGTGATTTGGCTAAAAAGATCGGCATGTCGCAGAGCAACGTCCAGGATGCAAAGAAGAGAACTGGACTACATACATACAAGGTACAAAACTTCCCAAACTGCGATGAGCGACAACAATCGACGGCTAAAACTCGGGCACGGAAGCTCTACGAGAAGATGCTGACAAAATATGGCTGCTGTGTAATGGACGACGAAACGTATATAAAAGCCGATTTTAAACAAATTCCGAGGTTGGAGTTTTTCACCGGCAAGAGCAAGTTCTATGTGGACGACAAATTTAAGAAGAAGAAAATGTCGAAATTCGCCTTCAAATATCTCATTTGGCAGGCCATCTGCTCTTGCGGACTGAGGAGTGAGCCTTTCGTGACAAAGGGCACAGTAAATGGCAAGATCTACAAATCTGAGTGCCTCGAGAAGCGTTTTTTGCCGTTCTTGCAGCAGCACGACGAAGCTCCGCTATTTTGGCCAAATTTGGCATCATGCCATTATTCTAAAAGTGTCCTGGAGTGGTATGAGGCCAATTCTGTTCATTTTGTTCCAAAGTACATGAATCCGCCAAACTGTCCGGAGCTGCGCCCGGTGGAGCAGTACTGGGCAATGATGAAGCGGGAACTTCGGAAGAGCAAGAAGACAGTCAAAGACGAGAAGGACATGTTAAGAAAATGGAAAAAAACTGAGAAACTGGTACCGGATGACACTGTAAAGACTTTGATGGAGGGCATCGAGCGAAAATGCGTTCAATTTTACACTCAAAGCTCCATCGATTAACTTTTCTTTTGATTTTTTAATTAAATATATGTATAAAACTACCCTAAAATTTTGGTTTGATTTTAAACATTATAAGAAAATTGGCATGACATTTTCGGTGTCGCAATAATTTCGTGTTCGCCCTTTAGGTTTACTAAAAAGGACTTCTTCGATTAGCTCTGTATTCAATACCAGCGTTAGAAAGAGAACGTATTACATCACATCAGTTCGTCCTGCTGTCTTAAAATAAAATACGCAAGTCTTATTCGAAGTAACGGAAACAAATATTTTCCAGCGGCTTTTAGAAATAATTCAAAACACAAAAATAAATGGATCTTAAAACGAATAAAAAGACACCCGTTACTTGAATTGTTTAAATTATTGTTATATTAAAAACACTCACAACAGCCCTATATCAGTTGGTGATTAACAGGATCCAAAGAAGGAAAATAAATTCTTCATGATCAAGAAGACATATAAAGATGTTTGCACGTAAATGCACAAAGTTGTGAATGAAAAGTTTTAGAATAAGAAATTCTTTCTTCGATCAGAATAAGGTTTGATTGGATAAATCACAAATTATACGCGAAGTGGTGGAACCGAAATCTAAAACAGAAGGACGACCACTGAAACCCTTCCAAACCTCAAGTACGCGATCAAAGCTTCGAAAAGACCACATAATCAGCGTGGAAATACCTTATGTGTGATTAATTTTTTTTCAGCGGCAACAATGGCTACCAATTCTGGTCATAGAGACGCAGGGAAGATTATCAAAGAACTTTCGGACTATCCAAAAAATGTTAATGGTGAACGAACCTCCATTAATATAGATGAATATTCACCCACTGAAGCCATTCATTCATTAATTCATATGTAAAAACGGATTTTCTAAAAGCCAGTACAAAGTATGTCGAGTCTGCAAAAAGGATGTCACTTATATCCATCCTATCAAAGGGTTTTAGAAGAAAAGAAACTTACGTATCCTGCAGGCGATTTCAAATATGAATTACAGGTATAACAATAAAATCGTCGATGGCTGAAGTTCCGCTTCAAACTCTATTAAATCACAGTTTGCTGGAATAATGATTTACCTTCTTCCGTTTCCCTATGACGACCCATTCAACTATTCAAAATAATGTACGGTTTTTTGTTTTAGTGTTTTTTATGCACAAAAAAATTGGTATCGTCCAAAAATTTTCCCATTTGGGAATTTGCATAAATTCAGGCGTTTGGGTCTTCAAACCATAAGACAGTTTCGGTTCATATTCTTCGTCGGCAAACAGAACTTCTGTGCTTACTATCGAGACATCACTCGGTATAAGCCAGTTGTTTAGGGTTCACGCAAGACGTGTGACTTTTTGGATTTTAGTGTCTAACTAGTGCTAATTTGGGTACTAGCTTAGATACATCGTCTAACTAGACACCCAGTTGGTGGCTAGTTACTGACGAGGAGAATCCGAAACACTAAAACAAAAAAACCGTACTTTATGTAAGGTATGTGTCCTTATGCACAAAAAAAATTGGAATCGTCAAAAATTTTCCCATTTGGGAATTTGCATATTCAAAATAATGCCAAAAATGCTTGATTCGACTATCCGGGTGATTCGATTATCAGGGGTGAGATTTTTTTGAAATCCCCGGATAATCGAGTCCGACCTGTAATAATTTAAAAATCTATTTGCAATCTTCGCAGATATATAGATATATAGATTATATATAAATCGTTTGTAACTATGTATACCAAAGAAATAGAAATTTGATCACTTAGAAAAATGTGCTCTAAAAGTTTCAAGAACATTATATTTGCGAGAAATGAACACAAAGAAAGATAATACAAGTAAACCAATTTTTCAAGTACCACCCTTCCTTATACATTAAAAAAATTATAACTCATTAAGCATTATAGATAGAGATTATATTCATTCAGCAAAGTTGCTCAGATTTGATTGTTTTACAATATTGTAGAACATTGTGTTGGCATATTTCAAATATATAAAAAGTTGGTACTTTAAACACCCTAATCACAAGGACCACCCTAGTTTCACTGTAATGAAAAAAATGCAATGGAATTATTAAGAAAGTTTTCTGTAGACTCTATATATCTAAAACCAACCGTTTTAGCGCAAACAGGTTTGTCTTCCTAAATACGGCTTTGGGACCATAGTGCGTTGGTTCTTTCATGGTCAAAGCATGTTTGCTTTCTCGAACGCGAATTTTGAATTTTCGGCGGATTTGATCTATGTCAACTGCGTTGCAATGGATTTGGTAGATCCCCAATTTTTGATCGGTTGGAACCTTATTCTTTAAGTTACACGAGAGGTCGTCCAGCATGTTACCACTTTTGTATGCGACTTGGCAACCATGGTGTTTTAGGGTGGCTTGAACGGAATTAGTGATTTTGGGGTAAAACGGCAAGCAGATTCTTGGTTCCTGTTTTTCATCAGGCTCTAACGTTGTTCTGTTTGTGATTTTTCCTTTCGTGTTTCTTTAGCATTTTGTTCAAAAATTCCTCTAGACACCCGTTCAATTCAACAGCTTTGTATATTTTATCCCTTCGGCCTTCAAGTCTTCATTTTCCATCGGTACATTGAACAGACGATGGGCCATGGAATGGAAAGCTGCTTGTTTATGAGCGCCAAAATGGTTGGAGTCGGAAGTTATGTATCGGTCTGTGGATGTCGGTTTACGGTAAATTCCGAATTTTAGTTTATTTTCCGCTTTTCTGGTAATCATCATGTCTAGGAACGGCTTTTTCCCTGCTATTCCTTTCAACAGGTCAATGGTATGGGTTAGGTAGCGTTCTTTTAAATAGAGCTGCGAAAATATCGTCCACGTAGCATCTCTGAACTTGAGGGAAGAGTTTTTCTTTGCCTAAAGATGCCCTGAAGGCGACAGTTTGCTGCCCATACTGACCATACCAAATGTTTGCTTGTAGAACTTCCCTCTGAACGTGAAAAAGTTCTGTTTCATACAAAACTGCCACTGAAAGATACGCGTCGACCTGATAGGGTAGTATGCGACTTCGTTTTTCTGTTGTTTGCTAAATATATGTGCTTAAAAATTGTAATTTTTAATATATCACAGTATTACAAACAAGGAAAGATCATTAATCGAAATATCAATTACAGCAAAAACAATCATCGCTACATGACGTAAAGCCTGCAAAACTCGTCTCAAACGATTGACTTGTGAAAAACGTGCTGAGATGTGTTCATATAGTGTCGACGAGCTGAAAACAACGCCACATTGGTAATTCAACTTTAAGTAAAGCTATTCCACGATAGTTCTCGATGCTGCATTTGTCACGTTTCTTGAATATCGGACCAAACCAATTTTAACAAATTACGTACACTTGAGCATTCACAGCTGAAGTCCATTTTTTTGGTAAACGCGCCATCCTTTAAATACTAGTGTTCGACAACTCAGCATTGAGTCTTGCGATGTTTTTTTAGGAGTTATGTACATCCGTTAGTTCATGCGTTCATTTACACAACTTCCTCGTGGACGGCAGTGCTATAGAAATAAAAAACGATAGCACTACCGCTAATAAATTGACCTCTATTATTGAAACTCTACTGTACATATCACTGAATGGTAGCGTTCAATGGAAATGAGGAATTAATTTTCGAAGAACATCTATGATTTGTCATATCAAACAGGTTTCGTCCTAATCAAGATTGTTTGAAGAACTGCCACAACATTACGCATCGGTAGCCTCGGTAACAACCCAGCGAACATACAAATTCGTATACGCGATTAGTATCTCTCATCACTATGCTGATGTCCGGGAGGGTAAACACAATTCCGTTAGGTTGTGAACACTCCAAGCACCGAGCTTCAAAATTTGTCGGAACGCTAATTTGATTTGCTATATCTTCACTATTTTCCAAAAGATCCTTAAAATTTAAACGCCCATGGATTACCTTAAATTTATGGTTGTGTTAAGATGCCACAAGATTGAAAATCGGTTAATATTACGACATGAAAGTTTAATTTTCTCCTGACATATTTGCATACCCGCAAAATTTACTGTATGTATGCAATACTCATGTTCCGCCAGGGCATTAGCAATGCTGGCAAAATGCGTTGCGCATTGCATATTTACAGGGTATTTTGTGGGTTAAAAAGGATGATACGAGAAAATTGAATTTTTATGTTGTAATATTAAATGATTTTTAGGAATTAAGTTGAGGAGTTGTCCCAATTTGTGTGGTATTTTTTATTTACCATAAAAGTCATCGCGCGATTTTGATATTTGAAACGAAAATAATGAGAAATTAGGAAATTAAACTTTGTTGGACTGACTTCAATCCTATTTAAGAATTAAGCTCAATTTCGCTTATTTTGTTTACGAATATTGTTCCCACCTAGACACTATGCGTGAGCAAACATTTTGTGCTTAATCGTAAAATCGAAGTACTGGCTGTTTTGGTAGATCTTGATGATAACCATGAAAAAACAGATAGGGTAATTTAAGATGGAAGAGTATTAGAGTTAGAGTTAGAGACCTTAAGCTGACTGCCTTGAGTATAGTTCCTTATTTTCACTGCACGCTAGCGCGACTTTCGGAAAGTTAGAGCGGATTAATGTTGTCCAGTGTCCTAAAATTTCAATTTATTTTCTAGCTCTCAGTTTTTTAATTCCTAAATGTGAGCAAAACTACATTGATTTTCTAATTCAGCTAATAACTTTTTCGTTTTACCCCCGAATATCAATGACGAAAATGCCATAAATGCTTAACTCCTTTTATAAACAATTACGCTTTTAAATAGCTAATGTAACCATGAAGTGTTACAATTTCCCAAAAACATCGCGAGAAAACAAATTTGCAATTTTCAACGCTTTGATATGCGCGGGAGTAGGGATAAGGTTTTAGAACCCTATTTACTCGCTGCGATGCACTCGTAGTGGGAAGCATAATAAAAACGCCAACAGGTGGCTTTTGGGGAGTGAGAAAATGAGATGACAACAAATTAGACGAGTGGACCGGATGCTGGATAAGGGAACAGGACTGAAAGAGGATTATCGAAAGCCTAGTGGGAGCCAAGAAAATTACACCAGCTCTCTTGTACCTAGACCGTGGAAGTGAACGCATCGTTTTACCTAAAAGTCAAAGTTTAGCGCTAAGTGTTTAATAAGGACGGCTAGGTAGGCTGAATGCCCAGTCACTTCACTGGAAACGTGGAGTTTAGCCAAGACCGGACAAAGAGACTCGCCGTTATCGTGCCCTTTGTCCTGGAGAAACCCAAACGCCTCGTGGTCGGGATTTTCAAGACCGTGAGGGAACCATCCACTGCCCAACGTAGGTTCGTGCATTACCCCGCCGCGTGCTACAGTGAAGGTAGACCGCCGTCTGCAGCAAGTTGCCATCGCTGCAGGGACTAAAGCCACTCAACCGCCAACCGTCTGTGACTGTTCCGCTACGCATCCTGCTCCGTTCCCATCGACCCGTCTCACCACCGTCACAGCCACCGCCGTGCTCATCCAGCAACCATAAAACCGTCGTCATCGTGTGTTTGAGAGTGAGTAATAGAACGTTTTAAACTAACCCCCGAATCTCGTTATTAACAAAGTCCGAACGCCTCCCCACCACCTCTTTAACGACCCTGGGACTCGAGGACCCAAAAGAGGCCTTTCGCGCCCGCCCCGCCGGCTGCCGTTGGTCTGACCAGTAGCTTGGGGTTTAGACTGATTCCCCTTCCGGGTCTCGGAAAGCAATCCTCGAGGGCTAAGAGAGCCGTACCAGATAACCGGTAACACTACAACTTTTGCTTTCAACAATAACTGTTCACAAAACCCTGTAATTCTGATAACTGGGGCAGTCATCTTTTATTTGAGCAATTACAGTTATTAGTAATATAACTAGACTTGAAGTTATTGCAATTAATCTGATTGGATTGCCTGGAGCATATTTCGTCAATGTCTTACAATTCTATTGAAAACTGATAGAATCTATCAATTTAGACAGTAGTCGGTGCATCGGAAAGTAGAAATTTCTAGCACCGCAAGAGAAGCACATATCTTGATTAAAGCAGATTTCTATTGTTTCTTGACTCAACGCTCTACGGGAAGAATAGTTTTGAAAACCTATATGAGCAAAAATGCATAAAAAGGTTTATTGACAATTGAACATTTTTATTGCAGGTGAAACAAAATTAGATAAGCTCAATAATGTGATTATCAGACAATTGAATAAAATTTATGAGGATGCTTCCCAAAACAGCAATTAAAACCGGTTAGAATAATTACATGTAACTCAAATCTAAATGTATTAACAACAATTGTGAACAATTCACCACCCATGCAAAAACCAGCCCCGAATCAACCAAGCTGCACTGATAACTTTCAACATCTAGGCCCCCCAATCTAAATGCACTAATGACAGTAATAACGCTAATAACATATCTACCTCTACCGGGGCAACATTTTAATAAAGTCATTACTATTTATAATATATAAACGCAGCCCATTCACTGCAATATCGATTTATTATGCATTAGTTTCGTATGGCACCGATCGATCGAATCGTGATGCATAGTGTTGTAGTGTGACTGCCGCCGCCGCCGCCACCGCGGTGTGCGCAATGGTTTCAAACCCTACCTAATGCCGGCCGCGCGCCGTCCGAGCATGGGCTCGGGAATATGCGAATAGCGTTCGAACCGCAGGCTCCCAGTCATGCTCGCACCATCAACCGACGGCTCTAGCCTCGAACCGCTGCTGGCAAAGCCAATTTGGTATCGCTGCTATTGAGCTGCATCGGTTGGCTAGCGACATTTAAATATTCAACGGTTCGCGTAGCTCCCGGTAATGCACATTCAACGTCGATAATTCTATCATTTTTGAGGTGAGCAATTTTAGTGAAACGTCGATCTTTGATATAAACTGGCTGGTTGATGAAATTGTTTTATACACGACTGTAAACCATATTGATGGCATGGATTCGCCAATATTTACCTGAACACTACGTAAAGTCTTCCAGCCGTTTGGGCTTTTATTTATCCGCGAGTCCTAGTGGTCGGGGAAAAGAGAGGTTTCTGTGGTGGCTATAAGCATATTTCCAAATATTATTTCGAAGAAGTGCATTTCACCCACAACCATTTTTGCCATACCGGTTATTTCTCAGACAACCAAAATATCGCCGTGATGAATTCAGATATATATTAATTACGTCTAAAGAAGCTTATATAATTTAAACCTTTTCATTGACAATTTTCTCTAAAATATATTCACATAACTCACGTAGATAAAATTGTCTCCACACCGGCAATCGATTTTCTTCTGCCCATGTAATAATATCAATATAATCGCATAGTAGTAACGATGAAATAAAACATATTGTATCCCTTTGCCTTGACTTTTATCAATAGAAGTTACGTTACCGACTGAATCAACTGATGTCGAGTTGATATGTCAGAGGATTATATTTCGGTATAATATGCATGATTCGATAGCATGCTCATTTCTATGCTGTTCGATCACGAGGCGTGAAGCTAATTTCTGGATTTCAACATGAAATCCACCAGATCTCTACATCAATTTTTGCTTCAGGTGATCGAACAGCATCGAAATGAGCATCCCATCAAATTATAGTGCCTATTAAACTGAAATATAATCAATGCAATCCTCTGACATATCAATTCGACTTCAGTTGATTCAGTCTGTAACGTAACTTCTATTGAAAAAGAAGAAAAAAGGATGCAGTATGTTTTATTTCATCGTTACTATTATGCGTAGGACATTGTGTAAATGTTTTGAAATAATTCGTCTGAACATTCCAACTCGACAACATTCCAGTTCGAATTTCTACATATTAAAGTCCCCCCCCCCTCACCCCTCACTACGCCCTATTGCTCAACTACCAACGCTCATGAAATTGAGCTAAGGCTTTTGAATAATTCATCCAAACATTCCAATGTGGAAAATATAAAATATATAATGTTATTTTGGAATGCTATATGAAATACCATTGTACACCCGCAGTGTTGGCAATAAAACTGATTTTTGGCATTTAATTCGATGTATTGAACTTTGAACAGCTATAACTTGGCTTAGAAACATTAAAACACCATACATCCTTCGAAAAAGTTGTTCAGCATATCCTGGACTATACTACTATCTATTTGTTGGCATACTACAGGAAAAATTGTAGTCTGTAGAATTAAAAATGCAAAAATGTAGGTTTTCCCATACTAATCTCCATGCAAATTTCAAACGCAATGCGCCACGCCGGGTCAACACCAATCGACCCCAAATTTTGCACAGTTGTTTGGGACTCCAAAAGGTACCAAAAAAGTACTGTGCTCGGTTCATGTGGCTATGATTACGTTTTTCCATATAACAATGCCCCACCCTATTGTGTATCAGTACTCGATTCCCACGAACTAAACATTTTTGTGAAATAACCGTTGAATTTAGCTCAATAGAATGTTCAGAAGAGTTTTAGTAAATAATACGAGTCATGTTTTGGTTAGAAAATTTTAGTTCAACATTTTTTTTTTTTCAATTTGTTTATTTGATAAGGCACGTATGCGTTAGCTTAAAGGTGCCATTTTTTCATTGTTTTACATTTTGAATTTCTTAAAACTAGGGGGATACACATTTCAATATTATTTTGTTTTATATAATAAAACTAAAAAAAAAACTACAGCTAACTTATACATATAAAAGAGGGTATAGTATAATATTCGTAAGATTTGGGGGACGGGTCATTTGTGTGTTCTTTGTATAGTAATTCACTTTATGATTTTTAGAAGGGAGATTGTAGAAAAAATAATTATTAACTAAGCGGAACATTTTACAAGCTTATTAACTAGAGATAACTAGAAAGAGTAGTTCAAGATTAATGGGAATTAATTAGAACTATTTTAAAGTAGTGGTACTGTTGCGCATTTCTTAACGAGATTAAATATTGTTCAACTAAAACTAGAAGATAGGGGGGCACATAAATTTTGGGAAGATATTCAAGGGGAGAAGGGGGTGAAGTCATACATCTGTGTATCAGAGACATGGGAGGGTGGGTGGACAAGGCTGAAGGGGGGGGGGGGGGGGTGTGAGATATAAACTATCAGTTTCCGGCATCAGGAATTAACGGCCAGGATTACAGATTCGAATGGATTGATCAACTAACACTAGAAGCAGGCCCGTAGCCAGGATTTTGTTTCGGGAGGGGCTTAAAAATTATTGCATAAATGTATTAATTCTGATGACTTGAAACAATCACTGGAAACTGAACGTAATTATGAAAAGTTCTTAGTGAAAACAATTCCAAAAATAAGACAATAGACACTAAAAACTCTAATAATATGTTGCCTGTTACAAGAAAGGCTATAGTGCATCGACGAATTAAATTTGATTATTTTTGATTTACAAGTTAGAAATTTCTCTAGTTACAAAAATGAATAGTCAAGAGCTCAAAGTATTAAGGGCTGCTTGAAAATGCTACACATTCGATACACCTTTACAATTTGTAGAAGACGCTAAATTGGAATGAGTAGAAAAATATCCAAAAACCCGTCTCATGAAACTTTACACGCATTTGCTAATCAGAAGAACGAAACCAACGTCAAGGTTGTCCCCATGAATAGGAATATATCAGTGTGAAATCAAAGTTTACCGTTGCAAAGAATGTCCGAACAAAGTGAATGTCGAAATTTGCTTCAAATCTTCTGATAAGGCACGCGATTTGTGGATGCAGAAAATAGGTTCAACTCCTATTTTCATGATCAGGTTTCTTTCTACTATTACTAGCTCTTTGACTTCATCCGAAGTTTGCGTTAACTCGACTTTATAAAATTTTCAATTTAAATGATACTGATCATGTCGTAATCAAAACAATCCTGAAAAAAACACATGTTTTTTTCATTTGACTCTCATAGGTAATGGGTTAAAGACTATCTTCGACAACATTATCAGGCAACTCAGAATAACTATCTTTTTATCTATTTAAGTTGATTCTTTTTAGGTACTTTTTATATCATTGTACTTATGAATTTAAAATATCGTAGACTGATTTTCCTAGATCCCTAAAACTATAGTAAAAGTCAAAATGTAAAGTGAGTGCAAAAACTACTGATTTCACTACAAAGCAAGAATGCCTTAGCTCTATGA
Source organism: Topomyia yanbarensis (assembly GCF_030247195.1). Taxonomy (NCBI): domain Eukaryota; kingdom Metazoa; phylum Arthropoda; class Insecta; order Diptera; family Culicidae; genus Topomyia; species Topomyia yanbarensis. The sequence continues at coordinate 365,308,321 of NC_080671.1, forward strand.
CTTTTGACAATCTTGCAAAACCGTTGTAACTTGAGAAGATTACCTAGATTAAGTAAATATTATATTTGAACATTTTGGTTTTATTTATTTATTTGAAGGTTTTATTTCGGAATTCGTGGGGTTTTGGACAATGTCAAATATATATTTCAATGATTTAATCTACTAATGGAAACTACCCAGAATTTAATCTACTGAGCGAAACTGCTCAGAATCTATTCACAAATCGAAAGAAAATTACTTAGCACTGATTACTCAATGCTTCTAATTTACATAAAATTTGGTAAATATAACATTGATGACACCACCAAAATAACTAGAGACTATAAACATAGATAATAAATTCAGCATCACTTGCTTCCGACACATGGAAGAGAACACATCGCACTTGCACCTAATTTGCCGAGGCTTTCTTTTTGAGTTGTCTGTTTTAAATTACAGCAAATTATACGTTTCCTGTAAAACTTTTGCAAAACTCTTTGCCAATTCATTAAACAAATATGAACACTAATCTGTTTAGTAATAGGTTTGTTTGTGAATAAAAATAATTAGCTCTTGATTTTTTTCAATCATCATCAAGATTGGAAGAGATGTATGATTTCTTGAAGAAAGTTGTAATGTTTGTCTGATTACATGTTTGTTTTATCACTATTTGGGAAAAAGTTTCAATTAAAGTTGTTGCACCTAACGCAACGAAGACGAAATGAGAAGATCAGAGCGCAATTCGGAAAGAACTCGTGTTGAGTGTATAGTAAAGATAGAAGAGTGATCTTGAGTCGATTTAGATTGGTTGATTTTTTCCTCTCTTTGCTTTCTTATTTAAGATTATCTCTCTCATTTTATTCCACGACGAGCAAAAACGGAACGAAAGACTGTCACATACTTAAGACATGAAATCGAAACTGTTATCCCAACTTATTGACTTATAGATTCAATCAGTCCCAACATTTTAGTCCCTCTTCGTGATTGCCTATTATTTTACCACTTTTTGCCCGGTCCACTTTTAAAAGAATTTTTTTTGCACGTTTGTCGAAGATATCACGGATTTACGGATTAACAGTGTATTAGTACGGAACGAATTACTCGTAACAATGAAATGAAGCGTTAATAAAAATGGTATTGCGTTAAAATGACGCGAAATGAAAATTCTATTCTTGGCTCAATCGCTCTCAGATAAATTGAAATACTTTTTGTGTAGCGCAGAGTAGTGTACAGAGAACAGAGTGTACAGTGTGCACTGACCTAATACAGAAATTCAAAATTGTGTGCAATTCAAAAACTTATCATTTAAAAATAACAAACTGGGTCGTGGGTCTTTTATATATTTCCTTATGTAAACAATAAAAATAATATAACGGGTTTATGTGGTTGTCCTACAGATCTTGCGCAAGCGCTTAGCCATTGCACGTGGAAACCTGTTTACGAGGCGTGGAAATATTTTTTTCCTCACCAACTATGTCTTGGGGGGGAGTAGTTCATTTCTATCTCGCTATTGTACATTTCCGTGTCATCATCGTAGTTGCTGCCTTTATGTTCGCGAATATCTTCCTTGCTTTTCGCCCTCAATAATTGCCCTTCCAAATAGATTCCATTTCTCCCAAATGTGACATTAATCTGCGAGTAAGCGGTATCCGATCTTGAAGCGGAACATTCATTTTCTCATAGTCCATATACAGAAGGATCTTAATTATAGCATTGTCACACACAACCTTGTGCTTTAAGTTGTGCGAAATGAATGGTTTCGTCTGCACTAATTTGTTGAGCGCTAAATGCCTGCCATGGTAGAACTGGATAGAGCCGGTTTCCGAAAGTCTAATCTCTATTTACACCTTCAGGATGCGAATGATCAATAATTTTATAATCACCGCATTTGGCTGGAGCACCAATTCTTGCTTCTGCTAATCACTAATCTCGACAGATTATTACAGCTACAATTAAAGTAACAGTCTCTTGTATTCTTCAGACAAGGCACACAATATAAAAGTTACTTTTTTGTTGTTCGCTTCGCACTGGCTCGAGCAAAAGCATAAAGCACACTGAATTTCGTGACCATTGCCTTCGGTGGTTAGAAATAGCCTTCTTTAACTTTTTCTCAATAATTTGTTCAAACCAAATAAGCAACAAGTTTTGTTAAAAGTCACCGGTTTTTTAAATTTATTTTTGAAAAATTTCGGGGGGGGCTTTAGCCCCCTAGCCCCCCCTCTGGCTACGTGCCTGACTAGAAGATAGGGGGCACATAAGTTTTGGGAAGATATTCAAGGGGAGAAGGGGGTGAAGACATACATCTGTGTATCAGAGACATGGGAGAGAGGGTGGACAAGACTGAACGGGGGGGGGGATTTAAACTTTAGTTTCCGGCATCAGGAATCAACGGCCAGGATTACAGATTCGAACGGATGTATCAAGTATTGGGACGCCGGGCGGTTTTCCTCGAGCCGGCAGGGGTTCCTCCAGACGATTTCGTAGTACGGCTCAGATACGGATCGGGAACACACCGCGCTGCGCGTGTGATGTTGTACTGTAGATCTCGTGTTGTTGGTTCATTCGACAGATGTTTTGCCTCGTCTTGGAGTCGTATCAAACCATCGTTGGGGTACGGTAGGCGGAAGAGGGCACTTCTGGGAATGATAAGAGAAAAGAGCATTTAAATTTGGATATTGATGGTTTTGAGGAACGTGTATATAAGGGACATTTTAGTTCAACATTGTACCGCATAGAGGGCGCCAACACTAACTTTTCAACGGAAAGAGATAGATATTAGGTGTCTTCTACAAAGTTGTAGAACAGGCATTTTTCAATAATTTTACCGAACATTCCGATATTCTATCTCTCTTCTATGAAAAGTTAGTGTTGGCGCCCTCTATGCGGTCACAGTTGGAACTAAAATTTTTCAACCAAAATATGACTCGCATTATTTACTACAATTCTTCTGAACATACTAATGAGCTAAATCTAACGGTTATTTCACAAAAATGTATATTTCGTGGGAATCGAGTACTGATACACCACCAAGCACAACTAGGCCCCATAGAAAACTGACTCAGACATCACTTCGTCAAAAGTTTAATAACTTCTTTTAACAAAGCCGGAGTGAGAAACAGTCTTCGACAAAGTTGTAGACAATTAAATTATCTTTCTTATTTTCACTTACAGTGATAATACGATGCATACAGTGCCATCTAGCGGCAAAAATGCGATTTAGTGGGTTTTTTCCATGTAAATTGTCGAAAAATCTCATACAAACTTCAGGTGCGTTGGTCCGATAGCTAGACTTGTCCGATTCGCTTCAAATTTGGAACAAGTACTCCTGGTGGCACTAGTAATCGAATCAGGGGTGGGCCGATTGAGTTTTCAAAAATTCATTATTTTTCTGGGCAGTCTAGTGTACAACTTACGACAGCTTTCGTTCACCACGCGACCATTCTTGTTCATGAAATGAATGAAACCTACTATTTACAATGTACGAAAATTCTTCGTTGCAGAACACGACAAATGAATTCGTGCATTGCATGAATGATTTCATTATATTTACGAATTTAAATTCTGCACTTGTGTAACCGGTTCACGGTGTCTCTGGTAGAAAATATTCAGAAAAAAATCAGTATAGCTAAACTACATACTAATCGATAGTTTAGATGCTTCTCTTTCGTGTGAGCATAACTTTGAAATGTTCTATAGGAGGGTTTAGAACATAATTTTTTTAAGCATTTTGACGATCAATTTTTTAGGTATTTTTTTCAATTTGTAGCTCAAAATAGATATCTCCCTTTTAGGAGGTTTAATCAGTGAACACATACTGTCAGAGGAACAGACTTGTAACGTTAATGAAAACCTTGTTAATCTTGATATTTGCAAATCAAAAGGTTTCCTTCAATTTATTTTTCTTCGCAATATATTTTTGCTCGGGGTTTTTAATTAACTGACGTTACATTCAAAATTTTGAATTTTATAATTGTACTATGGATTCTGTGAACAATTCTATCTCAATTAGATTTGTTTTCGTTTTTAGTTTCGTTGAAAATTATGAGCTTAAACACGACTCTCCCTTTAGAAATACATATGGTCCACATTTTAGTAGAAAATTATATTTTCCGCAAAATCATTTCATGTTCTGTTTTATAATCAACGAGAAAATGTTTGGAAGCAGCAGGGAGTTATCTGTTTTCAGGGATTGTGTAATTGTTCAAAGTAGCAATTCTGTTATAGGAAATATGAGATAGCTTAAATTTTAAAGTGCATTTTATCAAATATTTCGATTTGATTAATCGACGAAACAAAGGATTTAAATACAACAAATAATGGTAAAATGATCTAAAAAATCTGAAAATGATATAATTTTGAATAAGAAACGGGTCGGAAAAGAATCCCGAGCAAAAACTCTAATAACATAAAATATGAACAAAAGAGTATTGTTTCGCGAATTTGAAGAATTTTAAAAAGTTATAACAGGTTTATAACCCTATGTTGGCTCAGAAACTCATCTGTTTATATCTTTTCACAACTCGATAGTTACCTAAATTTAAATAATAAGCAATACACATAACATAACATAATTGAATTCAACGAACAGTATAAAATACATCATGAACTAAAAATTATTTTCTGATACCAATTATTCATAAAGTTTAAAAAAGATAGTTTCCTAGCTCCACGCACAAATGAGTAATAGTATCCATATTATATAAACATAGATATTTATTTATCTAAAATAAAAAAAATGTTTTGGACCACTAGGAAGAACAATTCAAAACGTTTCTCGTTTAAAAGAGAAACAAGTTTCCAGATAATGAATATTGTTCTACCAGAGACAAAAAATATACCGAGTAAAAATATTCTTCAAATTTAAAATGTCAACTAACGCAAAATTGGCTAAATTATTGTTCTAGACCCCCCGATAGAACATTTCAAACATTTCAAGTCTCAGATGAAAGAGGAGCATCCAAACTTTCGATTAGTGAGTACTTCAGCGATACTGATTTGTTTGTATAAATATTTTTCTACCAGAGACACCTTGGGTTGGGCTAGTTTAAACCTTCAGTACGTAGTACACTATTTAATTAATTCAATTAAAATTTTAAATTCGCACTTGTGCTTATTGAGGCATTTTTGCAAGAAATATATTTCAACGCATCTTAACAGTTTAATAGCAAGTAACGCACGCTGTACCTTCTAATGGAGAACGCTGATGGAACGAATTAATCCTTTCCGAATGATTACAATAAGAATCACGGTGTGTTTGGTAGAACAATTTTATTCGAAAAAAATCGGCATCGCCAAAACTTCAGCATGTGATAGAATCAGCTTTTCTCTTTCATTTGAAAGTAAAATTAAAATATTCTGTCGGGGGCTCCAGATCAACTCTTTATTTTAATTTTTTTTTTTGAAACTTGGGGTTTTCAATGAAACTGTTTCACATTTTTGCCCCTAGGTAGTACTTTTGACATTCAAATATTACTAAAAGCGAGAATCTGATTGACAATTGTTCATTGTGTGCAACTTTGTAGAAAACTACATCGCGATCTAAAATAGCCAGAGAAAGCTATTAAATTTTTATCAAAGTTTCTAGATTCGTACGGGGCCTATTGGTAAAGAGGCTTTATTTCAAAAACATTTTCATTTGTAAAAATGAATTTTTGCCTTTTTTAACAGTGTGCTCAGAAGAACCTGAATGCTAGCAAAGTCCCACCTTTAAGCGGAAAAAATAGAATTCCAGATTCCACCGTTTTATGGGCACCAATTATATTTTAGGAGCAAGGAGATACAGAGAAGAGTAAATAAAATTTGAACGAAATTAAGACTCTTTTGAAAGATGCTGGCTAATGCAGCAAAATGAAACAGTTTTTTCTGTCACAGATATATTTGTTTCTTCTATGTTATTTCTTCGCTTATTCTGGAGTATGTTTGATATAATATTGAATCAACCTTTTTGCTCGTTGGCATCTTGCGGGCTATATTTGGCCTAAATTTTAACTTTATATTTGATCAACTCGATTAGATATTCAGTCATTTGATTTGATTTCGATTGAGAATCCTGATTGACAGGTTCTTAAATGATAGAAAAATAATTCGATGAGATTTATGTTCAAGTTTGTTAACTTTTGAGAATCGGTATACATTGACCAGAAATCGCAATAGTAAATGAAAAATAAAGGTTTTGTCTATTGTACGAAGATAGCGATTTCAGTATAAAAGTAGATATAGAAAGTATCACCTTTACCCGAAGGACGTATTGCTGTTAATGTCTTCAGATTCAGAACTGAACTGGCAACTCTGTGTTCTTGATATGTTGTCTTTGCTCTTATCCCATATTATGAGGAAAATCTTCAATAAACAGACTTGTATTACTTTGAGAATTTACTGAATGTATGATCAAACCTGATATTTTCTTGTTCGTTTTCATTTTGTGATCCGTGTTCAACGTTTAACGACTCCGGAATTTCTTCTTAAAGGAAATTATGAAATTTGATTTTGTTCTTTTTTCTAATATTGTGTGAAGTGTGTTCGATTTGGAAATAAAATTTGAGAACAAGCAAAACTCTACATCTATGAATTCTGATGAAATGAATCTACCCCAAAAGAAAACAAACATGGATCCAAAACTCGAAGAGCTTTTTTCTCTTTCAATCATCTTTCTTTTAATGTTGATAAGAAGAAACAGGATTCTCAACCCAAAATTGCAATAAAATCCGTCGTTTATTACAATGACTTGAATTGTTTACATTAGTTCATTCAAATATAAAGCTTTGAATTTAAGCCAATTGTATTTTATCAGGCAGGATAGGATCAGAAAGAAGAGTCATTAGCCATCTTCTAGCGCGAGAAAAGAAATGAAAAAGGCATGATAAAATCAGTGACATTAATCAACACCTTGAAAAGGTATAAGATTATCGAATAAATTTGGACAACACCTTTCCACACCTCCTTGTTCATAATGTGTCATTTTCGCCCAAGACCTGGAGGAATCTGAAAATATATTTTTTCTGCTGATAAAGGGACTTTATATACATTGACATTTATCTGAATTTACTGTTCATTTAAACCCAACATTTTTTGTAAGTCCTTGTTAATTGACTTCTTAAGCCATAGGCCCCTCACGCACCTTAAAACTGATAAAATTTTAATAACTTTCTCGGGTGATTTTACATCGATTTATAGCATTCCGATAGGATGCCGAATTTTTTTGAATAAAGTTGTTCGACAAAGACACCGTGAGTAGTAAGAAATTATACGGTAGATGCTAAGAATAATAACAAAGTAAGATATTGTCAACTTTATATTGAAAGTAAAAACACATGGAATCACAGTATGGATAAATGAGAAAGGCTCACGGGTACCACTAGGTAGATTAAAACAGATTTTATTTTGTAACACCGTATAATTCATTAACCCTTAAATGCATACTGTTGTCATTTGGCAACATACCGAATTTTGTGATATAAAGCCTCAACGAGAGGTATACATCGTATCCAACACGAAAAACCTGTTTTAATCCACCTAGTGGTACAATTGACTTTCTCATTTGTCCAAACTACGATTCTATGGCAGGTTATGTTCAATACAATGGTGGAAATGAATATTACATATTCAGTGCGATTTGAACTTACATACAATGGATTGACAGTCACAATCTTGAGCTACTATGTGTCGACACAGAAACATCGCTTGAAACCAGCGGCGGATCAGGGAGGAAGATCCGGGGGGTCCGGACCCTGCCGAAAATTTTTAACTCGATAAGAAATTTTAAGCTAGTTTTAATTTTAAAGTAGAAACCCCTCACTGCATACTTCTACCTCAGCCTATACAACTCAAAAAAATTTTGGCCAAGATTTGGATGACGATTTTTAGAGTGATTGCTTAATTTTTCTATATGAGAAAGGCAAAAATGTGCCAAAGTCCAAAAAAGTCAATTCTAGCAAAAAAAAATTCGAGGTTACATCAAATCTCAACGTTTCATGCATTTCAAAGTCCCTCGCTTTGAGCCTTTCATTTCAGTTTATATGGGAATTTGCTGTATGGTCGCACTCTTCACCCCGTAACTCCAGAACCGGAATTCCAATCAATAAAAAATTCAATGGCAGCCTTGTACCTTTCATTTGAGACTAAGTTGGTGCAAATAGGTCCAGCCATCTCTGAGAAACAGAGGTGACATTTTTGCCACATACACACATGCACACATGCATACACACACAGACATTTTTCCGATCTCGACGAACTGAGTCAAATTGTATAAGACACACGGTCCTCCGGGTCGGGATTAGGTTGACTATTTTTAGAGTGATTGCATAACCCTTCTATATGAGAAAGGCAAAACTAGTACCAAGCAAAAATGACGTTTCCTGCATTTGAGGGTTAAGTAACGAAAAGATATTTTGATTAAATCATTTGGGTAGTTCGATTATCCGCAGTGACATTTTTTTGAAATCCCCAGATAATCGAGTCTGACCTGTACTAGTCGAAATCATAGTCTTCCGCTACGCAATGGAAAATAATTGAACTTCGCTGCAACAGGTCACTCAGTAGCTATAAAACAATGAGTAAATTGAAGATACAAGAAATGGGTTTGTCATATTTCGGAATCGAATAACTTTCCTGGCTGATTCGAAACATTCCTATTGCCTGTTGTGCCTATACCTACTTACTTAGTGTCGGGCTTAGATTGCCATTTCGACGCGCTTCCCGGTGCTACAGTATCCCACAGCTCTTATTTATATTGAGGAGCCGTAGCCGTCGGTGATGATCATAATGATGACGCTGATGGTACGTAAATGCGGTCCAACAGCACGGGTTCGCCAATCATTCGATCGGCACTACTTTCGTTCGCATAGTTGTGATTAGGCTGTTAGAGTTCGATTTTTTTTCAATGCATGATCTGTTCGATCGATCGTGATGTGATATTACGGCCAGCGTTTGATTTAGCGTAGCTGTGTATTTACGCTGCTCGTTCCGCCCCTGATACAGATACACCACTGTTATGCGAATGATCACGAAACATGCTGATTGGTTTTGGCGGGAGCTCGACTGTTGTTGATGCTGCTGGAAGCCTCTTTCACGGTTCTTCTCTAGACTGATTGGTCTCAAGTTGGATGCATGTGGTGCATGTTTGCCAATTCAAAACCACTGGTGGTTATTATTGTGGTCAACTCTTGGTTGGCTTGAAACTCAAATGATTAGCTTCTGATGTGATTAGTAGCTTTATATGGGCTGAAATTGAAAGTGAACAAGAGCTATAATGTTTCATGTGCTGGTTTTTCCCCTAAGAAGAGTGTAAGAAGTGTATTAAGCTATATCTAGCTGTATAAAAATGAGGGCTATGCTAGATGAGTGATAAAATTTATGACCCTCGTGAAGTTTCATTTAATACCTGTTAATACTACTGTACCGGAGGTATTTTGTCCTTGAGACCGTAAAAAACACAATCACAAAGCTTCAATCCAAAGGTAGAAGTTCATAAATTATCTGCTGTATAAATTATCACCTTTCTAGCCGCATTACGTTTTTAACTACCTGCAAATGGAATCCGGCTCAAAGATAAGTAGGTATCGTAATTTCCTGTATTGGATAGAAGACTTAAATAAAAAGTAAAAACCAACTATTTAATTAAACGACATACGATCATGCTTCTGCGACACAAATAAAAAAGGGCTGTTCAACTGTTTAGACCAAAATGACTACCTTCTTTATTAGCTGAATCGCGGTCTACCATCTTCAATCCAATATCGAAAAATTCCTGAATAAACTCGGACATTCTCAAGTCGGATGTGTGACCCATTTACAGGACACTCTCTATAACTTAGTGTTTATTTTATCCTTACGCTTTTTGTTTCGATATAATTAAATAGAAAATACAACTCAAACGATCAAACAAATAAAATGGATAATAAAAGCTTTGTGACTGTCGATTTCACTTAGCTTTTTATAAAGGTACGATTACCGTCGTTTCTTCATTTCTGACAACATATGATCGAACTAATGGACACCGTGAAAACTGGAGAGGTATCCCATGACTACCACGAAAGTCGAAGCTGGTACACTTTATGAAAAAAGTATTGGTTTGAGAAAATCAGTTCAGTCATCACCTAATAATAGTATGACCTTAATTCGGGAATATGCCCAAAGCCCGGGATTTCCGGTATTGTCGATAGTGGACAATATATTCAAAAAGACTTTAATTGGCTATCAGTAATCTAGACCTACGAATTAAGGTAATTTGACGTTTATTTCAAGAGATTTTTGACCTCTGATGTGTTACGATTGTACCGGGTTATATGAGGGTTATATTCCTATGAGACCGCAATAACAAACCTATAGCTCGGGAACCAAAAGTCAGAACCGAATGAAATTCAATAGCAATCATTGGGATTACTATATCTTTCATTTGGAATCAAGTTTATAAATATCGGTCAAGAATTCGCTGGGGAATAGGTGTGATATTAGCTTAGGAACTTGGCGAGTTTCCTGGTGGCATCAAGAACTATCATAGGTGGACAATGTGATTAAAGTTACTTTGATTGGTCATAAAAGATAAACCAAACCAAGTAATGTTACACCCATTTTAGCATGTATTACATCATACGGACATCATGGTGTTACCAGTCTATATGGGAATTTGCTGTGTCACCGCACTCTTCAACCCGTAACTCCGGAATCGGAAGTCGAATCTACTAAAAAATCAATAGCAGGTTATAGGAGCATTACACCCTTCATTTGAAATGAAGTATGTGTAAATCGGGTGAGCCATCTTTGAGAAACTTACGTGAGGTTAAATGACACACACATTCACACAGACGCAGATATTTTCCGATGGGGCAGCAGGGACAGAAGTTCAGGACAAGATTTTGGGGGCATAACAACTCCCCCCCAGACCTACTGCGAGTTCGGGAATTCGAGTTGTTCGGATAAGGTGGGGTAAGGCAATGTTGGGCTCTGCTGAACCTCTATAAAAAGCCATGTAAATCCGAAAGCAGCTCCATCGAAGCGAGTCGGTGTCGCTTCCGTTAAGATTTTATGCAAGATTTTAGCATAAAGATACCAGTAAGATCCTGACTATAGCATGCTGGCGGCAGAAGACGGATGCGAATTAAGATTTCATCGAAATTGATCCACGCACCGATAGCCGTGCCATTCCACTACCCCAGTAAGGATGGCTAACACTAGCCTGAAACAGGAAGCGTGCTAAAGGCATTGTCCCTCCAAAACATTGGTAGATCACCAATTACGTTCGTTACTTCGGTGGAAGAAGGCTCAGTTGAACGTTCCTGACTAGGACCGATCCGGCTCTGAACGCGGTACCTCATGAAGGACCGCGTCAACCCTTGCATGCGATTTCACTGCGGGCAATAGTAACCATGGGATCATATAAAGGCGACTACTTATTACGGGCGTAAATAGCGGGTTGGAGTTGAGACCCAAAAAGCGTGAAAGAAGATAAAACCAACAAAAATAAAAAAATATTATGGAGCGAGTGGTGGGCTCATTCGCCAAAGTTGGGCTAGCGAGGTCGTCGACTCAGCAAAGCGACCAAATGCAACCACAATAGTAGCATCAGCGAGAGCAGCCCTGGGAGGTCATAGCGAGCACAAGCGGCGACAAACCAATAGGACGACAAGGAAAGCAAGGATATGAGTTGCGCACGCCGAAACCAAGCATTGCGCAAAAAGACCAGCAGTCTGGGTTGCCTAAAAAAACAAAGTTGAGGCAAAAAATTAAAGGGTTGTGTACAGGACACGACCACGGTGACATTAAAAATATAGCTTTTTTATCTATCACACATATCGACACACGTTCTTGTTCACTCGCCTGTTTTCATATGTTACAATTTGCTATATACCCTCCCCATTAAAACATAATTTATTGAAGGTCTTTTAACGGTAATCTATTAATTAATCAAGTATCTCACTAGGTGATTGGCATTATTTGGCTGATCCATCTAGTAAAAATAGGCTGGTCTGTCCAGAAAATATATTCAAAAGAAAAGTTCCATATTGAGAGCTGTGATGAGGAAACCCACGCCCGCCAACGGAAATATACAGATTCTCCATAAAATATGAAATTTCATTTTCCATTTAAATTTTCAATAATGTACTAATGAACTTAAGTAAACAATCTTAAGTGTAAGTATTTCTTGATCGATTAGTGGTGGAAAAATGAAATTATTTGATAAATTACATTGTTATGCAACGTTCGCACTACCAGTTAAAACGGGTTTTTATGCTATCTTGGTGACATTTTTCTTGTTGCTAATTATTAAAACGTGTTATAACTCTGTAGTGTAAACATTGTATTATTAAACCAATTCTGCAGCGTTTTATGTTATATAGGTGTTTTATGTGGTAATAGGACTGACATAATTATATCTTCAGTACAGCGGTTTGTTTCATAATTTAAAACAGATTTATTTTAAAATTTAAATTAGTATACCCAACCGTATTTGTTGTATACCTTAAAACGCAATTAGAACTGTGTTTTAAATACATAGGGTAGGACAGATATTCTGACTGGTTAAACTGGGAAAACAATTTTAAGTCCAGTAACGCTTAAGACATGGCACGTTGAAGATGATGTCAGATACCTTACTGATAAAAAACATAACCGAAATATGAAACATGAAAACCAATTGGCTCTTTACCCTACGCAGCTACAAAGCGCCGTAAACATGGATTAACAAGTTACAACGCACACGCATGCATAAAAATAAATATATTTTTTTCAAACGCAACACTCTTAAGCAGCACACACCGTATTGAATTAAATCCAAACCACCCCGCCCACCCACTTTGCAAATCATTCTGTGACACCATGCTGGTACCCGACAAATCCGCACACGGTCACCGCTGCCGAAAATGCATAGCGTCTACCGCTTATTGTAGTGCCCAGACGCTGCAGCCATGATCTTACCCGTTCGACATAAGAACAAAAACTGATTCAAACGGGTACGCGTCACCTCTATTTATAAACTAACCGTATATGGTTTAGTCACTTAGGTGCGAGTGTGTGCAAATGCCAACGTTACCGAAAATCGATAGCGCTTATTGCATCGCCCGGAGACGACGTTGCTCGTGTGGGATAAGAGCAACAACTGATTTAAACGGACATGCGTTGCTTCTATTTATAAATTTTCGTGATTCATTGAGCAACTAAGCTGCCCTCTTTTGACGGCTGTGTCTGAGAAATCTGCCTCACGAATGGTATTTTTCCCGTTTTTTGTGAACTTTTTAATTTTACCAATTTCCAAAAGTCTACTTTTATTGGGGAGATATTAAATTATTACCAATATTTAAGTTAGGTGTTTCTGAATCGGTTGGTGCATGAATGATTAAAATCCATCTAGTAATATCGGAGTTATAAGCGTGCAAACCTTACATAGTTTCGTTACATGGGAGATAGTTTAGATTTTAGAATGACACCTAGCCCCAGATAGTGGAGTAAGACATTTTTAATGTCAAAATAGAATAGCAGTACGAATCCGTGAAAAGGCAACGTTCAACGACAGATCAGGGATCTAGTGATTACTATTAAATTTGTCGTAGAAGCCGCCGGATGCGAACAGATGGCGTTATTGGAGAGAGTTTAAAACGCCACAAAGACAATGGAGACCACGGAGATTGCGAAAGAAGCCTAAGAGACACCGAAGAGTGACCGGTATTCCCGTTCTGTGAATAGAGTAAAGAGAGGAGGAGGAACCGAAGAAGCACATGAAGGTCGGTGAAAGGCAACAAAACAATGACCAAATGGAGAAAACCGTAGAAGAGAGAAGGTAAAACAGAAATAAAATCTTCGGCCGCGCCAGGAAAGGAATGGGGAAGACACTGTAGTCTCCAAAGCAAATGACAGCATAACGTACGCTGCGATCCTCAAAAGGGTAAGAGAGAGGACCCCAAGCTGAAGGAAAAGAACGTTGTAAGAACCAAGCGTACTCAGAAAGCGAGATGCTTGTTGAGCTGAATAAAAATCCACTGATCAAGAACTCGGCATATCGGTGTTCACGCCAGGACTCCCATACCAGGAAACGGATTTTGGTGCGAGTCCCCATCTGGGACACTACATATTCCCAAGGAAAGAGCCTTATAAGATCACAATGGACGACGAAGTGCTGGAGAAAGAGCCGATGTCAATCAGGTTGAGGAAGGTGTACAGTGGCACACAGACAGCAGCGATAAGCTTATGTCGCAGCCGCAGCCTAAATAGTGATAATACATATAGTTGAGATCAATTATATTGTCTATTTATTGATGTAGATGACTCTATTTTATATTCTTCTTAATGAAAATTAACGATGAAACGTCTACCTGTTCAATAATGGAAAATAATTAGAATCGGTCAACAAACCATTGAGATATGGCCTTTTGAAGTAAACATTCCAACTTTTTTCCATTTTTTTTAAATTTAAACATTATATTTAACGTTTGGTAGACAACCCTATTTTCATATTTTTTCAGTGCACCATATAAATAATACATTTTGTACATTATATTTATGTAATTAAAAGTTAAGGTTTTCCTTTAAAAACCGCGACACGTATAAACGATCTAAATAGTCACGCTTGAAGTCTGGTAGAAAACCCATGTATGACCGCATACCACATCCAAACCGTTATAAATTTCGATTCCGTCGATGAAATATTTTCAAACTAGCAGGGGATATACTTGATTACTATATCTTTCGAATGCCATGTACTAAATAAGTAGACAAATATTTTTTTTGTTTATAGAGATAGGACCAAACCCGTGGGTGTTTGCTGGTAGCCTTATGAAACGTGTCATAAAATTTCACATCACAATTTCTCTCGAATCTCTCGATGGATCCGTATGATGCCGTATGACAAATTTATGGTCACTTTTGGTAATAACGGTTTTAGGAACACCGTGGCTTAGTAAGTCTACCTGCTGTAGGAGCTGTGCAGAGAAAAAGATGTTAATCCCTGGGGCAACGCTTACCGTATCGTTATGGCCAAGATCAAGCGTTCAATGACACCAGTCGAAATGAGCGGCGAAAATGGTCGTGGAGGGCCTTTTCTCGAAGCACAACCCAACCGCAAGGCCGCCTATACCGTACGGCGATGTAGACGCTGGAATCGCAGGTGACAGTTCGGAACGGACGCCATCCGCACAGTCATCGCGAGGGCGAAGAAAGCATCGAAACAAAAGAGAAGGGGTAATCAATACCGCGCCGTCGTAACGATACACTTGAAGAACGCGTTCAACAGTGCTAGTTGGGGGGCTATAGCCGTAGCACTGCACAGAATGCAGGTCCTGGGTTATTTGTGGAAGTTTTAAAAAGTTACTTACAGGACCGAGTATTGGTTCACAACCGAAAAAAAATCCAGCGCATTGTGATCAACGTCCGCGAACACTCAATCTCATCGACGTGTACGCTGAAGCACCTGGTTGTGATAGTCGACGATCGGTTGAATTAAGCCATGTCTACTATGTATGCGAGATGGCTCCTAGGACAACTAACGCACTGGCAAGGATCATGCCGAACATCAGAGGAGCAAGATGCAGCACGAGTCGTCTCCAGGCGGGTTTCTCATTCTCTATTCTGAGGCATGGCGTACTAGCCTGAGTTGCTGCACTGAACTCAAAGCGGAACTGGACGAACCACAAATCGGGTTTCGGGAGAATTTCTGCCGCCGGAGTACTCTCCACCGCCAGGGACCAGTTGAGTAGTGCGCGACGTAGCACCGGATTTGGGTCTTCGGGGCGTCAGTGAACAGGACCGGGTTGCTCGTGAGTAGGCTAAATCCTCCACCGGGGGATTAGTGCAAGTAGATCGCGTCGAATAGCTGGACAAAGCGAATAGCAAAATGGTTCACTGAAACGAACATTTGTATCGGGAGATATCTACCGCGGGGGAATTCACTAGATTCGCCGATGCGGACTATCCGACTATATCGCGGCAAAAATAGGAGCTAATTGGCTCACGTAATATCTGCAATCAACATTTAGTAGAATAACTTGAAATAATTGATTACTGATACTGAAATTGCGTAACAATATATTTTCAAGTTCATGTTTTGGTTTGGCCACACTGGTGATTCTTTTCTGTATGATGGATGCAAAAAGTTTGTTTTGATTGCGGTAGTGTATCGACAAAACATGGCAATAATGTGAACCCTCGTATTTAATATTATCCTATTATAATACTAGGCCTATCCTAGTGTTTGACAAGTGATTTTAAAGTGAAATAATCGTAAAAAGGTTCTCCTGCTAAAATAAAGGTATGTATCAGTGCATTGTTTAATATATTTGTGCCAGAATAACGAGATATGAGACGGTAAATGCTGGCTCGTAAGTGTTTATTTTGCTAAGCGCCGTTGCATTCTATTTCGGTTCACTACGTGAGTGAGGCGGATTAGCAGATATTTCAATAAGGTGAATCTGTTTTAATTAAAAGTTGGATTTAGAGGATAGTTCTAAATACATATGTGCACAACAAATAAAGAATATAACTTGAGCTTATTTTTGCACACCTGCTTTAACCAAATCGATATTGTCATAATGACATATGCTTGGTTCGAAACCAAGGGGTACGAAATAGGGTCACAATAGACTCTACTGCCATAATAGGCACATCACCCTATATAAGAGCACCCCATTAAATCAAAGCTCAAAAGTCGAGCCATTTCATTAATCAACTGAGGCTCCGAGATAAAGCGCGAAAGAGGTGCTACAAAAGCACAATGACCCCCCTCACTCACGAAATAAAACCTTGATGTAGTTCCGTGGCGAAAAAAGAGTAGCGACTGTTTTAGTGGTTAGACACGAATGTGAGTCGTGAGACGCCATTATAGTAAAGGAAAGGTGTTTGAAGCTTGTTAAACCGTACTGTAAAAAACCGAATTCAGTATTTGTGTCTTCAATAAGGTTTTTTTTAAAATCCATTATTAATAACTTTGCAGAAGACACCAAGTATCTAAATACTAGTTTGTTAACAGTAGATTCTCTATTATTACTTCCCTCTTTGCTAAATTTTTAATATATTTAAGCGGCTATTTTTATAATTGATAATCTAAAAAATTTGGAATGCTCATGAATCCGATCCTGGCGTACCAGCGATAAACGGAACGGAATCAACATTTTTCGTCATTTTTCTTATACATACTTTCCGAAAACCAATATGCGGTCACAGCACACTTAAGTTGGCCGCCACGCTGTTGGCCGCCTTAGGTAGATCGTAGCTGACTGCTATTACATTTATGTTCAGAAATTAGTTATAATCGATCAAATAATAAATGAATTCGTGGGCTAGGTAATGTGAATTGAAACATTTGTGAAGCACGTTTTTCGCGGATCGAAGAATTTTACATATTAATTATGCATACGAAATAGCGACTGGAACGAAAAAGTTGCTTCGCTCTTCTGATAAACCCTCAATTAATACCTGGCGCTAATATGATTAGAAACTTTTACCCAAATACCGAGCCCTCCGGGAGCATTATCAGATCGTTAAGTAACGCAACAAATGAATCCCTTAAATAGAGGCGTCTCCAACCCGACAGGAGACCCCTCCACCGCAAAATGCTGACAGCGGAAAAAAAGTATAATAGAAACTAATTAGCTGCTGTAATGAATTTTACGAAGTGCTGTAAAAGTATAATCATAAATTAATTTCTTTGCTGCGAAAGTTTACTTCTTGCGCTTCTTACGCTCAGCCTCAGCTTGGTCGGTAGTAGTCCTTTCCTTAGGAATTATTTAATATCCATGCCCCCGGCCGGACCAGCTGTGGGCATCATCTGTCCGGAGGGCGACCTCCTTGTGGTTCTGCGGCCTGTACCAGTCAATCTGAACCGGCTCATAGCGATGGGAAATCGACGTAACGAGCTTTTGCTTTTCTTTTCTCTGTTCACCCGTTCAATTCAACGCCCCAAGGACTTGCACGTCTTCTCGTGTGGCTTTGGCAGGGCACAACATGGACGCAAGCGAGCTCAAGTTACATTACTTGGATCAACCGTTGCCAAGCACAGGCCAGTTATAGAACATGCGAAGGCGGCAGGATGTGTGTGAGCATTCGCAATGGTAAAAGTCGGAAATTAATTTTATTTATGCTCTTTGGGTTCGTCCTGGCACACACGGGACAATGAAAGTTACATGGGGTCACACTGTGTGGCCGACCACTCAAGGGGCAAACGGGAGAAAGATATGTTCGAGTTAGTATCAATTTGTACATTGTACTAATGAGATTAATTCTTCAGAAAATGTTCCATTCTGCTCTATGCGGCAAATTAAGCTTGCTCGATGGGTTCCAATTACATTGGGTGAGAAATGTCTTGCATGGGGTGAACAGGTGTTCCATATCTGCAATATCAGAAAAAACAAGGAAGCGGATTACACAATTTTCTTCTTCATTTTTTTTGTATGCGAACTTCATTTTTCTACTGATATCGTTGATGTTTAGTTTATCCACTGCTGTCTTTATAAACTTTGTAAAAAGTTGGTTTTTAACCGCAGCTTTGAGTTTGAAATCAACAACATACCAAATGGTCGTTTTAAAGGATTTTGGATTCCCAATAGATCTGGTCATAGAAAGTAACCCGCTACCTACATACTTCATGCAGTCTGAAGGTGTCCGGGAGAATTATAACCCCCGATTCACACCATAATCTCAAAGCCGGGATTCATTAAAATAACATTATGCAACAGTACACTGGATGATTTCGTATAGGCATATTGTGGCAATAATAATGATCTATGCTATATTGAAACAATTAGGTGCGACGGTATTATTCACCATCAACCCGAGCGCGTATTAGTTTGAGTTATTAGTGTATGGTTTGAACAATGTAACAACAATAATGCGACGGCGCCCAACGTATCAAGGCGCCCTCGATCGCCGCAAACAGAAACATAATACGCGTGTGGGATGGGGTGAAAATCCCGATAATAGCTCGACAATAACTATTTGCAACAATAAACCGAAGGGAACGGACACCATATGTTTCGGATTAGCTATGGTCAAGCTGTTGTTGTTGTTGTTATTATTTTGTTGCTGCTACTGTCGCCCAGTGCCGAATGCATTCCGACCGACCCGGGCAAGGACAAGGTCAGATCATTCATTTCGGTTGTTGTTTCGAATCCAAACGCAGACAGACGACCGGCTCCTGGCGGAACAACGACAGCAGCATCAGCCGATCCGGACAAAAAGGTAATGAATGGAAAATCGATAAATTTTCCCAGAATGGGATTAACAGGATTGTTTGTAAATGGTGAACGAACGGTTCACAGCATGTCGTCGTTATGGATTTGGGATAGAGCGTCGAAAAAGGGAGAGTAACCGATCTATTTACAGCTATCTGCCTTCGGTGAAGCCGAACGTTGGACATGCTCACGTCCCAGATGCCACCGACAGGCAAAAACCCGAGCCGGAGACGTATTGTTTAGACTAATAATGCAAAACTGGCTGGTAATTTATTGTCGTCCTTTTTACAGTGCTCGTAAAACAACAAAGATTTACTGGAGTTATTGTGTCTCCGTCCCGATGAGGTGACGCCTGGCTTAAACAAGATTCCTAAACATTGCTGCAGCGTCGATACTTTGTGCGAAGGATGATTGAAGTTAATCTCATTATTCGGAGGTTTAATATGTGCAAATTTGCAAAACCGGTCACAACGCTACGCTAGGCTGCATTCGAGAAAGTTTTATGCAAAACTTATTACGCGGAGGAGACGAGGGTAGTCGGGTAACAGGACTGTATCGAAAATATGTTATTCATATAGTTTTCTTTCAAATAATATAAAAAAATGAAAGTTTTCTTCAAACAAACGTTTGGTCCTTCACTGTACCAGATTGAACTTAAATATTGTGAAAACCAGATAAGGAATTCTACCAGGATTTTACATGTTTTTGCCCGCATGGGAGATTGATCATTTTCCACAATCAAAGAGGTCATTTTGGCTCAAGAGCAATTTTTAAAGTTTTTGCATGAAGAATTTCAAAAAAAATGTTCGATTACCGTATTTTGTACAGCAAAGATATCCGAGAAGGAGTTACTGACAATGAACATTTCTGCGCGAAAAAAATATACACTGAAAGAAAAAGTTGTGAAACTTTTCACAAAGGAGCAATTTTATGTTAGCCTAAAGAGATTAAATACGTTAGGCATAATGGACGTTAGGCATACTGGGCGATTAGAATAATTTACAAAAGATATAAAATAATCGCAAACTCGATTTTTCGAATCAGAAAAAAAAACTACGTTTTACATTTCTTATAAAAGAAATGTATAGAATTCGCTCAAACTTTCAAGATTTTTTCCGAGGTCCGGAGGGCCGAGTCTTATATTCCAATCGACTCAGCTCGACGATTTGGGACAATGTCTGTCTGTGTGTGTGTAACGGACAAACTCTCATTCGTGTTTCACAGCAATGGCTGAACCGATCTTATCCAAACCAATTTTAAATAAAAGACCTAAAAAACAGAATGAACGCTATTAATTTGTTTTTGATTCTGATGTTTACTTTCCAAGATATGAATGTTTGAATGTGTAAAAATGGCGTTTTTTTCAGTTCTTTAAAATTATCTGCCGAAATTGACAACATAGATTAACACTTCATATATTTTTAGGCAGCTTTAACAAATACCATTCGAACAAGCTATAGATTGTTGAAATCGGACTATTATCAAAAGAGATATTTAACATTAAATGCGGACGAAAATTTTTTATCATTTACCATTGCCAGAAATATGAACAAAAACGTGTTTAATCCACCTAACAGTGTAATGAGACATTTCTTATAACTCTTATCACTCTCTTCGGATATTATATCGTTTGAGAACATTTAGAACTTGATGCTTCGCGATGTTTTTGATAACACATACTACATGGGATTGTGGCAGGACACAGAGAATCGCTCAAATCAGCATAGGACAACATCAGTGCTAGAAATCTCGAACCAAATCAATGGGAAAGCGAAAAAATGGGCCATAAAATAGACATACAAACGAATTATTGCTAATGCTCTGTTAATAAAATATCTAAATTCCTCAATCAATGCATGGTGGTGGGAAAACTGAATTTTCCTGTATATTGTACTGAGCCAAAAAATCGATTTTTTTTTGAATCGAAATGAAGTTTATACTTTACTCAAATTTCCAACGCGACTGAGACCTAAAAATCAACGCTTTTTCTGGAAAAAAGCGATACTAGCAGTGACAACATTCAAAGAAAATCAACAGTGAATATTTCCAGACTTGGTTTTATTTTCTATTTAAGAACTATTGTGTTTTTTTACATCCTAGATTGCATGATTCTGTGATCGAAACCCAAAACTTCATGAAGTATTTGAAATTATTAAATTAAAATTTGTGTTTGCTATTGAAATTGACAAAATGATAGTATCGCCCCTTTGACGATTGTTTACTTTTTCGGTCCCACCTATCAGCATTGAAGTATCGCCCTTACGTTTTTTTTTTACAATACCAATTTTACAATTGGTGGGGGTTTGGTGAAAATCGATCATACTGTCCAAACGGCATAATTCCGAAACCGTAATTTTTGAAGTTTTAAAATTATGCAGAAATAATTTTTCAGAAAATAGTAACAGAGTTCGTGTTTTTAGCGAATTTGTTGAGTCTTTATTGTAGTCATGAATATTAACCTGAGAAAAATCACCATAAATACTTCTTGGACGATATACCGCCAAAATTATTTTATCAAATGATGCGCTGTTTAACGTTTGTAAAACTCATCGAAGATACTAAACCTCCGAAATTTGCGGTTGCAAAATGATGTTATCTTGACCTTAAATTACTGTTTTTGAACATTTGACCTATACATATAATTGGTCATACAACAAAAATCAAATTTTCATCAAAATCGATCAGAACCTGCTAGAATCGAATGGAAATCGTAATTTTTCATAAATTTCTCTCTACATTCGGAAAGTGTTATCCTCGTTATTAATCATATTACGTTTTCGTCTCAACTCAACGCATTCCCAAAATAAAAACCTGTTTTAATCCACCTAGTGGTGCAATTGTGCTTTTCTCATTTGTCCAGACTACGATGGTTATATTCAATAAAATGGTGAAAATGAATATTACATGTTCAGTACGATTTGCACATACGTACAATGGATCGACAGCCACGATCTTGAGATACTATGTGATACTGAAACATCGCTTGACCGCCGCTGGTTTCAAGCGATGTTTCAGTATCACATAGTAAGATCCGGGAGGTCCGGGTCCTGCCGAAAATTTTCAACTTGTTAAGAAATTTTAAACTAGTTTTAATTTTAAAGTAGCAACCACTCACTGCATACTCCCTCCGGGCCGGTATGATTGACAATTTTTAGAGTGATTGCATAACCTAAAGTCCAAAAAAATCAATTTTTGTCAAACATTATTTTTTTCGAGTTTACATCAAATCTCAATGTTTCATGCATTTTAAAGTCATTTGGCATCAAAAATACAAATTTGATTTTGAAAATTTTTCATTTCAGTTTACATGGGAATTTGCTGTGTGATTGCACTCTTCTACTCGTAACTCTGGAACCGGAAGTCCAATCAATAAAAAAATCAATTGCAGCCGATAGGAAAGTTGTACCTTTCATTTAAGACTAACTTTGTGCAAATCGATCCAGCCATCTCTGATTAACAGAGGTCACATTTTTTTCCACATACACATATACATATACACACAGACATTTTCCGATCCCGAGGAACTGAGTCGATTGGCGTATGACACTCGGCCCTCCCGGTCGGGATTAGATTGACGAATTTTAGAGTGAATGAGAAAGGCAAAAACATTTTTAGCAAATGTTGAAAGTTGTGCATTTTTTTTTGGTGCGCAGTTCTATGTTTCATAGACATTAAATCAATTTTAACGTCGCTTCCTATTAAATAAAGACCCTTATTACAGTACATCTCTACAAAAACGAGCTCAATTTGAAAAGAAATCTGAGGATTATGATTGATTACAGAACTCTGGAATTTTCTATTGGAATGTTTTTAGACAGGAATTTGATATTGATGCAATTAGACAACTGTGAAATCAAGAGCAAGAGATCAGTTACATATCTGGACCCCATTCCGACAATTTATCAAAAGTCCTCATGATGTTTACAACAACAGGTTATCAATCTACGGATCAGATAATTGTTATTGTAATATTGAATTAAATCAGTGTGCATCAATAAATTTTCCACTTGAATCCAATTTTTGTTGGGTGGGGGGGGGGGGGGTTGTATGGTGAGTAAAAATTTCTGAAGTGGCCCCCCCATTTTTCGCAAAGTGGCAAATTTAGCAAAAAATATTTTTATTTTATAGCTTAGGCATCCGCAAACATGTTTGTAAAATATTTTACCGATATTCAAAATCTTTATAATATTTTCAGTTATTGAAAGTTTTACACACCTTTTTTTTTGTAATATTTGTTATAGCTAGAGTTTTATCTCGAATTGTATGAAACTTCTAGGGTGGTTAAAAAAATGTTTGGCCTACAAAATGCCGAAAAAATGTTTAGCAAATGTTAACTATTTCTACTATTTTTTAAACAATTTTTAAAATAAATGCCGTTTTAATCGGTTTCTTCACGCGATATTCATCCCGTTTTAATTGTAAAATGTTGCATATATTATCAGATTCGAATTCCAGAAAAAAAAATTTTGAGCAACTATAAGGTTTTTAAAATATTTGATTTTTTCTGTTGACCGGCATGCCAGGCGCAAAGCGCGCGCGAGGCAGCCGGTGTTCGTCACGACACGCTTAGACATACATCGCACGAGCGAGTCGGCCGGTACTCGCGCCAACTCTAACTACATGCATACCTTATAGGATGATTTTCGGTGCAATAGCACGATCAATAATATTGACTGCTTATATTAATAATATCAATATGTATAACTTGCCCACTAAACAGCCGGTACTCGTCACGACACGTGTAAACCTGCATCGCACTAGCCAACTTGCCGTGCACTCCGCGACACGTTTAGACAAGTATAAAAGTGGGCTATGAATTTTGGTTGATAAGTTGTCAGTGGCGTGCTCAATCAATCAGTTTTCAGAGAATAGGTGGTGCGTTCAAACTTAGAACTTGTTTTCGATTGTTGAATTTAGTTTCAGTTGAGTGGGTGATAAACATGGGTCGCCCTGAAAAGTGTTGCAATCCTTTGCGTAAGAAAAATCATCAATGTGTGCGAAAAAGTCTTTCCATTGTTACGCGAACATGGAACACCAAATTTAAAAAACTTGTTGGATTGAAAGTGTGCAACAATTGTCGAAGGGATATGTATAGATACAAAGGAAATGATTGTTCTCCTGAGCCACATCAAGAACAGATCATTAATGAAGTGGCAAATGAAAATCTTAATGATGCTGTTGACGAAGACAACCAACTTGATCCCACTAAACTATGTTATACATATTGTTATTATTAATATAAGCATTCAATATTATTGATCATGCTATTGCACCGAAAATCATAAATATAAGATAATATAATATAAGGTATGCATGCATGCATGTAGTTGGAGCCGGCGCGAGCACCGGCCGACTCGCTCGTGCGATGTATGTCTAAGCGTGTCGTGACGAACACTGACTGACTCGCGCGCGCGTTGCGCCTGGCATGCCGGTTAACAGAAAAAATCAAATATTTTAAAAACCTTATAGTTGCTCAAAAATTTTTTTTCTGGAATTCGAATCTGATAATATATGCAACATTTTACAATTAAAACGGGATGAATATCGCGTGAAGAAACCGATTAAAACGGCATTTATTTTAAAAATTGTTTAAAAAATAGTAGAAATAGTTAACATTTGCTAATCATTTTTTCGGCATTTTGTAGGCCAAACATTTTTTTAACCACCCTAGAAGTTTCATACAATTCGAGATAAAACTCTAGCTATAACAAATATTACAAAAAAAAGGTGTGTAAAACTTCCAATAACTGAAAATATTATAAATATTTTGAATATCGGTAAAATATTTTACAAACATGTTTGCGGATGCCTAAACAATAAAATAAAAATATTTTTTGCTAAATTTGCCACTTTGCGAAAAATGGGGGGGCCACTTCAGAAATTTTTACTCTGGTGTTAAACCTTCTCTTGGCTACGCCGTTGCTTGGAGTTATTTATTTCGCTTTTCATTTTCCGATATGTTTCAGATTGATCCGATGGTCATAAGTTAGAAAAATTGCAGTCAGAAGGTTCGCACAAATGAACATTTTTGCACTGATAAGTTATCAAGTTCCTTCCAGACAACTTGGAAGTGTTCGGCGATTATTTCTAGCGGTTGTAGATAGAAAAATGAAATACAACATTCGTTTTATCGAAATAATGTTTGGCTTATTTCAATAGATTATTACTATATTGAACAATAAATAGGCGACAAAGAGTAATCCACAAACAACAAACCATAACTTTTGAAATATTCAAAATAGATATTTAAAGTCTTCAGTAAAGTTATTCGCAAAAGTAAGAGCTACAAATTTGCTGAAGGCATCATTTCGATATAATCACTTCCAAAAAAATTTGTGAAAATATCTCACTCATAGGGGGATTAATCAGCAAAAGCACAATACCAAAAGAAAGGGCATATTGCCTCCATTAAATTCACCGAAGATACTATTGTCCTAAAATAAGCCGTTTTGGCGTTAAAAATAGATTACATGTTTTTGGTCATATTTCTGGCAATGGGAAATGATAAAAATCTTTCGTCCGCATTTAATGTTAAATATCTCTTTTGATAATAGTCCGATTTCAAAACTCTATAGCTTGTTCGAAATATATTCGTTAAAGCTGTCTAAAAATATATAAATTGTTAATCTATATTGTCAATTTCGGCAGATAATTCAAAAAAACTGCAAAAAACGCCATTTTTACGCATTCAAACATTCATATCTTGGAAACTAAACATCAGAATCAAAAACAAATTAATAGCGTTCATACTGTTTTTTAGTTCTTTAATTTAAAATTGGTTTGGATAAGATCGGTTTAGCCATTGCTGAGAAACACGAATGAGAATTTGTCCGTTACATACATACACACACACAGACACACACACACAGACATTGTCCCAAATCGTCGAGCTGAGTCGATTGGTATATAAGACTCGGCCCTCCGGGCCTCGGAAAAAATCTTGAAAGTTTGAGCGAATTCTATACATTTCTTTTATAAGAAATGTAAAACATGTAATCTATTATTAACGCCAAAACGGCTTACTTCAGGTCAATAGTATCTTCGGAGAATTCAATGGAGGCAATATGCCCTTTCTTTTGGTATTGTGCTTTTGCTGAGTAATCCCCCTATGAGTGAGATATTTTCACAAATTTTCTTGGAAATGTTTAAATCGAAATGATGCCTTCAGCAAATTTGTAGCTCTTACTTTTGTGAATAACTTTACTGAAGACTTCAAATATCTATTTTGAATACTTTAAAAGTTATGGCTTGTTGTTTGTGGATTACCTTTTGTCGCCTATTTATTGTTCAATATAGTAATAATCCATTGAAATAAGCCAAACATTATTTCGATAAAACGAATGTTGCATTTCATTTTACTATCTAAAACCGCTAGAAATAATCACCGAACACTTCCAAGTTGTCTGGAAGGAACTTGATAACTTATCAGTGCAAAAATGTTCATTTGTGCGAACCTTCTGACTGCAATTTTTCTAACTTATGACCATCGGATCAATCTGAAACATATCGGAAAATGAAAAGCGAAATAAATAACTCCAAGCAACGGCGTAGCCAAGAGAAGGTTTTGGGGTTTAACACCATAATACCCCCCCCCCCCCACCACACCCAAAAAAAAATTGGATTGAAGTTGAAAATTTATTGATGCAGACTGATTTAATTCAATATTACAATAACAATTATCTGATCCGTAGATTGATAACCTGTTGTTGTAAACATCATGAGGACTTTTGATAAACTGTCGGAATGGGGTCCTGATATGTAACTGATCTATTGGTCTTGATTCAACAGTTGTCTAATAGCATCAATATCAAATTCCTGCCTGAAAACATTCCAATAGAAAATTCCAGAGCTCTGTAATCAATCATAAACTTTCAGATTTCTTTTCAAATTGAGCTCGATCAATTGAATTGATTTAATGTCTATGAAACATAGAACTGCTCACTAAAAAAATAAATGCATAGCTTTCAACATTTGCTAAAAACACTCTGCCCACAGATCACTAATTCATCATTTCTGACAGCCTCAGCTCCATCGAGGCTCTTCGTTCGATGAAGCCCAAAAAGCAATTCCCATATTTCCTGGGGAAGATACGGGAGTCCTTGTGTACGTTAGCTGAAAAATCTTATCAAATTTCCTTTGTTTGGGTCCCCTCTCATTGCTCTATCCCGGGCAATGAAAAGGCCGACTCATTAGCAAAGGTGGGCGCATTAAATGGTTACACATACGAAAGACCAATCTGCTTCAACGAATAGTATTTGTCGTCAGAGGACGCTCAACAGTTGGCAAACCTCGTGGAGCAATGGTGAACTTGGACGATGGCTACATTCCATTATCCCAAAGGTATCAACGAAGCCTTGGTACAGGGGGATGGATGTGGATCGGGATTTTATTCGTGTAATGTCCCGACTTATGTCCAACCACTACACCTTGGATGCGCATTTGCGGCGTATTGGGCTTGCGGAGAGTAGTCTGTGCGCTTGTGACGAGGGCTATCACGACATCGAGCACGTTGTGTGGGTATGCGCCGGGTACTTGGACGCCAGGTCTTAGTTAAAGGATTCCCTTCGGGCCCGAGGTAGACCACCCAATGTCCCAGTCCGAGATATGCTGGCAAATCGTGATTTCCATATATCCCTTATTTATACTTTCATAAAAACGATAAATATCCCAGTTTAGCCCCTCTCTTTTTATTTCTCGTTTTAGAAGTTTTCTCCTGCCTTGTGGGACCAATCAGCTCCACACTGCCACTATGTAACCGCCGTCGCACTTACCATTACGGAAACTGAAGCGAGAGCGACGCGGTCCGATGACTTTTGAAGGATTCCCCGCGGGTCCGAAGAATACTATCCGCCAATCTGACCTACTAGACTGAGGCGCTAATATGTTTCGCTGATATCCCGTTTGCCCGAAAGTTGCAAGTTTTGCTCTTCTCTCCCGGTCACCATCTACGCTTTCTCTCCCCTGTCCTTGATACAACTGCTTCTACAGCTATCTTGACCAAGCATAAGTCTCCGCTAAAAAAGTTCAAATTTGTATTCTGTATTCCTAGTTTTAAGATAGTTGAAATTTTACCTTTTTGTTAAAACTATTGTCCCCCATCTTGTAAATAGAATTGTATCCCTAGTTTTAAAACACCTGTGAATTTTCTCATAAATATTTGTTCCCCCTTTTGTGTACCAAACTATATTGTTAGTTTTAAGATAACTGTAAATATTTCCTAAAAAACTATTACTATTAAATTCCTTGTTTTAAAATTTTTCATAAAAAAAATCTTTTGCCCCCTCTCTTGTATATAGAATCTTATTTCTAGTCTTAAGATAGCTGTAAAATTTTTCTCTTTTAAAAAAAATATTTGAACATTGTAACCTCCTAGTTTTAAAATATCCAAAATGTAAAAACAAAAGAATTTGGCACCGCCAAGCTAACGCATTTGTGCCTATCAAATAAACGAAATGAATAAAAAAAAAAACATTTGCTAAAAATGTTTTTGCCTTTCTCATTCACTCTAAAATTCGTCAATCTAATCCCGACCCGGAGGGCAAAGTGTCATATGCCAATCGACTGAGTTCGTCGAGATCGGAAAACGTCTATGTGTGTATGTATGTGTGTATGTGGAAAAAAATGTGACCTCTGTTTCTCAGAGATGACTGGACCGATTTGCACAAAGTTAGTCTCAAATGAAAGGTACAACCTTCCCATCTGCTGCTATTGAATTTTTTATTGATTGGACTTCCGGTTCCGGAGTTACGAGTTGAAGAGTGCAATCACACAGCAAATTCCTATATAAACTGAAATGAAAAAATTTCAAAATCAAATTTGTATTTCTGATGCCAAATGACTTTAAAGTACATGAAACATTGAGATATTTGACAAAAATTGACTTTTTTGGACTTTGGTGCTTTCTCATATAGAAAGGTTATGCAATCACTCTAAAAATCGTCAATCATACCGGCCCGGAGGGAGTATGCAGTGAGGGGTTGCTACTTTAAAATTAAAACTAGTTTAAAATTTCTTAACAAGTTGAAAATTTTCGGCAGGACCTGGACGTCCCGGATCTTTCTCCATGATCCGCCGCTGGTTTCAAGCGATGGTTCAGTATCACATAGTATCTCAAGATCGTGGCTGTCGATCCATTGTATGTATGTGCAAATCGTACTGAACATGTAATATTCATTTCCACCATTGTATTGAACATAACCAGCCATGGAATCGTAGTCTGGACAAATGAGACAAGCACAATTGCACCACTAGGTGGGTTAAAACAGGTTTTTATTTTGGGAATGCGTCGAGTTGAGACGAAAACGTAATATGATTAATAACGAGGATAACACTTTCCGAATGTAGAGAGAAATTTATGAAAAATGACGATTTCCATTCGATTCTAGCAGGTTCTGATCGATTTTGATGAGCATTTGATTTTTGTTGTATGACCAATTATATGTATAGGTCAAATGTTCAAAAACAGTAATTTAAGGTCAAGATAACATCATTTTGAAACCGCCAATTTCGGAGGTTTAGTATCTTCGATGAGTTTTACAAACGTTAAACAGCGTTTCAGTTGATAAAAAAAATTTGACGGTATATCGTCCAAGAAGTATTTATGGTGAATTTTCTCAGGTTAATATTCATAACTACAATAAAGTCTCAACAAATTCGCTAAAGACACGAACTCTGTTACTATTTTCTGAAAAATTAATTCTGCATAATTTTAAGCTTCAAAAATTACGGTTTCGGAATTATGCCGTTTGGACAGTAAGATCGATTTCACCAAACCCCCACCAAACCGAATTTCTGGCTACGCCGCTGACTTCAAATAAGTAGAAACAAAGTCGTTCTACACTCGTTCGCAAGAAACTTCTTCGAATGCTGAATATATTATAACACATTGAAACCCTGATTTTAGCCAAATATGAACATATGTTTGATGGGCTCTAGCAGACGAACAAGACTGAATTTGAGTAAATCCTTTCTTGAGCATGTTTCCTTATCATGAAGATGGAAATATGCAAAAATAAAAAGTTCATCATAATCAGAAATAGTTATCAGACCACATCAAGGGACGGGAAGAATATTTTAACAGCTTCAGTTTATTATAAAGAAAAAAATTGCCCGATTTAGTCAATGTTCCCATTTTGTCAGCCTAAAATACACCATGAGACTGATAAAAATGGGTCTTTATTCTATGTATTATTCACTGTGTTTCACACTAATAGGTACATTTCATTTTTGAGGATTTTTTTTATTGCATCGAACTACAACAATTTTTAGGTAGTTTTCAAGGGGTTATTTTATAGACTTCTTCCAAAATTTGGCGAACCTATTCCAATTCGTATACCAATTAATTGGTATACTTAAGGGTTTATATGTTGCAGATAGAGAAAATACTGAAATTTTCAGCTCTTTTCCTACACAATATTAAGATTAACAATTTTATAACAATTTTTCCTAATAAGTTTGTGAAAATTATAAACTATTTGAAATTTTTTAATAGTTTTATTTTTTATTTAACCGTGATTTTTTAATAAATAGTGACCATCGCTTCACAACGTAGTCTATTTTTCATGGCTTGCGGTGAGCACGATCTCTCGAATTGCTGAGCTGAAAATTATGGAATAGAAATTAATTTTTAGTATTCTTTACAGATTTAACTCGCCGCGCAGATAGCTCTGAATTAGACCCGCTGGTGCCCTAAGACGATTTCGCTAGATTTTCAGAGCACTGTGCACCCAGTTCATTAACGCAAGTGACGGAAGGTTATTCGTGAAAATGAAAATTCCAGTAATGATGATGATTTTCCCAAACGGTTCGTTTTCGAGAGGTTTTTATTTGTTCTTTGGCATTAGGATTGGCGATAATAATTCAAATCAAGGATACTACTGGGAAGTCACCTTTAGAAAAAGTCGATGTCGAAGTAAAATTTGGAACTATGCACGCATGCACTTTAGAGATTGCGTGATATCTGGAGCTGCGATTTCATTTCAACGCTTTTTTGTGAAAAGGGCGATACTTACAAATGTAAACATAAGGCTTTTTTCATACATGCGAATGAGGGCTTTGAAATGCAACAAATTAACCTAAAAATTTGGATCCTACTATATTACTTTCTTAAACTACAGCAAAAAATACAACGGGCGAAACTGTATTTTGTTTGTTTATTTAAAGTTTCGCCCTCCACGCTCCATGCTAACAAACAGGGCGATACTTTTTTGCTAGCAATTTAGATGCGAAACTGTTATTTTCGTATTATTTTATGATTATCAAGCTGATACAAGCTGTAAATAGTAACAACGATCGCTATTGAAAAAACCCGGACGAAATCGGTGGTGTAAAACGTTAGTTATTGTAAAAAAACGTAAGGGCGACACTTCAATGCTGATAGGTGGGACCGAAAAAGTAAACAATCGCCAAAGGGGCGATACTATCATTTTTTCAATTTCAATAGCAAAAACAAATTTCAATTTAATAATTTCAAATACTTTATGAAGTTTTGGGTTTCGATCACTGAATCATGCAATCTAGGATGTAAAAAAACACAATAGCTCCTAAATAGGAAATAAAACCAAGTCTGGAAATATTCACTGTTGATTTTCTTTGAATGTTGTCACTGCTAGTATCGCTTTTTTCAAGAAAAAGCGTTGATTTCTTAGTTCTCAGTCGCGTTGGAAATTTGAGTAAAGTATAAAGTTCAAATCGATTCAAAAAAAATTTCGATTTTTTTGGCACAGTACAATATATAACCCCTTTAGGAAAATTCAGTTTTCCCACCACAATTTAGATATTTTATCAACAGAGCATTAACAATAATTCTACTAATAATTCAATTTTTTTTGGTCTTTTGGCTTAAGTGCCAATACCTTATTTAGGACTGGTGGTATCCAAGACCAAAAAAATTGAATTATTAGTTTAATTCGAACGGGCGGGTTCGCTCCCGTCATACCTCTGTTCACTGGGCAAGGGACCAGAAATCGACAGTCTTCATTAGCTCTGTCACCCACCGAAGTATGATGGATAATGAACTAAAAATTAGACATCAGACGATTATAAAAAACCCGGGCCATGGTATCTAGCGGGGAAATTAAATAGATCAAATGTGTTGGGGTGATCAGCTGCCGTTGTGTATGATTCCTCGCTTTGCAGGCAGGGTACGATCACCGTCGCCAATGGGATAATCAAATGTTCTTTCTGGGATGTCACCATACCCAGGGATAGCATAAGGATTAGTGCATTGGGCCGGAGTCTCAAAGGTTGCGAGTTCGAGTCTCGCCTCTGGGGGGGAATTTTTTTCCACATGATTGCTTAGCTTCACTCACTATTTCCGATCGTTTTTCCCCGTTGGATACCACCAGTCCAACAATAATTCGTTGGTATGTCTATTTTACGGGCCATTTTTTCGCTTTCCCATTGATTTGGTTTGAGATTTCTAGCACTGATGTTGTCCTATGCTGATTTGAGCGATTCTCTGAGTTCTGCCACTATCCCATGTAGTATGTGTTATCAAAAACATCGCGAAGCATCATGTTCTAAATGTTCTCAAACGATAAGAGTTATAAGAAATGTCTCATCACACTGTTAGGTGGATTAAAAGCGTTTTTTGCTTTCATCGGAGCATCGGTTTGAATCGGAATTTGCTTTGTGACCGCGCACCACAACCCGTGACTCCGGAAGCGGAAGTCGGATCAGGATGAAATTTAATAGCCATTTACGGGGATAAAACACCTTTCATTTGAGACTAAGTTTGGTTGAATCGGTTAAGCCATCTCCGCGAAACCGATGTGACTGTTATTCTGCATTTGGATACTTCCGCCGGGGCTTCCGGAACCGATGATGGTGGCCAATGTGGCCAAAGAGACTTTTAATGGCTGTTAGTGACCAAGCAGATGTGCCTACATTTTGGAAAATTTTTCACCGTTATACATTCATTGCAGAATTTATTAAAATCGACATTTTCTGCGTGATCGCACTCATCACCCTGTAATTCCGGAACCGGAAGCCGGATCCATTAGAAATTCAATAGCAGCCTATGGGAACGTTGCACCTTTCATTTGGGACTACGTTTGTGAAAATCGGTTCAGCCATCTTTAAGAAAAGTGAGTGAGATTGTGTTCGCGTACATACACATAGACGCACATACACACATATATACACACACAGACATTTGCCGAACTCGTCGAGCTGAATCGAATGATACATATCACTCGACCCTCCGCGTTTCCGTTAAAAAGTCGTTTTTCAGAGCAATTGCAATGCAATACGTGAATTTAATTCACTAGAGACCAAACCATCGAATATATTCACAGGGTGTCTTTGGAAGAATTGTTTGTATGAATATTTCCCATAATCTGATAAAAATAAAAATGAGGCATGGTTTACTATGATTGAACTACAAAAATTAACTTTTTATATTGACGAGGTAGAAAGTTGGTGTCTTCGATAAAGTTTTAGAAATGCTCGTAATGAAGAGTTTTGTTGAACAATTTGAACTTGTAAGATTTGAAAGACGATTTATAAAGCGTTTTCTATGGCAAGCCACTTAAATTTACTTTTTTTTAATATAAATTTTATACGCTGTGACTTCACTTCAGAGTTTATAACTGATTCGCTCTAGAATACCTATCTGTCTTTCAATTTCATTTGCTTTCGTTTCTCTGAGTCTTAAATTTGCCGAAAATAGCCAACAAAATCGATACGTAATTGAAGTTGTCGAAAAAAGGTTAAAATTCTTCAAAAAGTTTGAAACGAATGAGTATTTTTACATACAGTCTTCAACAATATTATGTGGTTTTAATACCGCAATATTTGTCTGGAATATTATTTGCACGAAAAGTCACAGTGAAAAAAGTTATATTAAAATAGAAAACGCTTTATAAATCGATAATCTTAAGTCTAACAAGTTCAAATTGTTCAACAAAATTCTTCATTACGAGCATTTCTAAAACTTTATTGAAGACACCAATTTTCTGCCTAGTCAATATAAAAGTTAATTTTTCTAGTTCAATCCTAGTAAGTCATGCCATATTTTAATTTTTATCAGATTATTGGGAATCTTCATACGAACAATTCTTCCAAAGGCAACCTGTGAATGTATTCGATGGTTTGGCTTCTAGAGAATCAGCCTAAAATACACCATGAGACTGATAAAAATGGGTCTTTATTCTATGTATTATTCACTGTGTTTCACACTAATAGGTACATTTCATTTTTGAGGATTTTTTTTATTGCATCGAACTACAACAATTTTTAGGTAGTTTTCAAGGGGTTATTTTATAGACTTCTTCCAAAATTTGGCGAACCTATTCCAATTCGTATACCAATTAATTGGTATACTTAAGGGTTTATATGTTGCAGATAGAGAAAATACTGAAATTTTCAGCTCTTTTCCTACACAATATTAAGATTAACAATTTTATAACAATTTTTCCTAATAAGTTTGTGAAAATTATAAACTATTTGAAATTTTTTAATAGTTTTATTTTTTATTTAACCGTGATTTTTTAATAAATAGTGACCATCGCTTCACAACGTAGTCTATTTTTCATGGCTTGCGGTGAGCACGATCTCTCGAATTGCTGAGCTGAAAATTATGGAATAGAAATTAATTTTTAGTATTCTTTACAGATTTAACTCGCCGCGCAGATAGCTCTGAATTAGACCCGCTGGTGCCCTAAGACGATTTCGCTAGATTTTCAGAGCACTGTGCACCCAGTTCATTAACGCAAGTGACGGAAGGTTATTCGTGAAAATGAAAATTCCAGTAATGATGATGATTTTCCCAAACGGTTCGTTTTCGAGAGGTTTTTATTTGTTCTTTGGCATTAGGATTGGCGATAATAATTCAAATCAAGGATACTACTGGGAAGTCACCTTTAGAAAAAGTCGATGTCGAAGTAAAATTTGGAACTATGCACGCATGCACTTTAGAGATTGCGTGATATCTGGAGCTGCGATTTCATTTCAACGCTTTTTTGTGAAAAGGGCGATACTTACAAATGTAAACATAAGGCTTTTTTCATACATGCGAATGAGGGCTTTGAAATGCAACAAATTAACCTAAAAATTTGGATCCTACTATATTACTTTCTTAAACTACAGCAAAAAATACAACGGGCGAAACTGTATTTTGTTTGTTTATTTAAAGTTTCGCCCTCCACGCTCCATGCTAACAAACAGGGCGATACTTTTTTGCTAGCAATTTAGATGCGAAACTGTTATTTTCGTATTATTTTATGATTATCAAGCTGATACAAGCTGTAAATAGTAACAACGATCGCTATTGAAAAAACCCGGACGAAATCGGTGGTGTAAAACGTTAGTTATTGTAAAAAAACGTAAGGGCGACACTTCAATGCTGATAGGTGGGACCGAAAAAGTAAACAATCGCCAAAGGGGCGATACTATCATTTTTTCAATTTCAATAGCAAAAACAAATTTCAATTTAATAATTTCAAATACTTTATGAAGTTTTGGGTTTCGATCACTGAATCATGCAATCTAGGATGTAAAAAAACACAATAGCTCCTAAATAGGAAATAAAACCAAGTCTGGAAATATTCACTGTTGATTTTCTTTGAATGTTGTCACTGCTAGTATCGCTTTTTTCAAGAAAAAGCGTTGATTTCTTAGTTCTCAGTCGCGTTGGAAATTTGAGTAAAGTATAAAGTTCAAATCGATTCAAAAAAAATTTCGATTTTTTTGGCACAGTACAATATATAACCCCTTTAGGAAAATTCAGTTTTCCCACCACAATTTAGATATTTTATCAACAGAGCATTAACAATAATTCTACTAATAATTCAATTTTTTTTGGTCTTTTGGCTTAAGTGCCAATACCTTATTTAGGACTGGTGGTATCCAAGACCAAAAAAATTGAATTATTAGTTTAATTCGAACGGGCGGGTTCGCTCCCGTCATACCTCTGTTCACTGGGCAAGGGACCAGAAATCGACAGTCTTCATTAGCTCTGTCACCCACCGAAGTATGATGGATAATGAACTAAAAATTAGACATCAGACGATTATAAAAAACCCGGGCCATGGTATCTAGCGGGGAAATTAAATAGATCAAATGTGTTGGGGTGATCAGCTGCCGTTGTGTATGATTCCTCGCTTTGCAGGCAGGGTACGATCACCGTCGCCAATGGGATAATCAAATGTTCTTTCTGGGATGTCACCATACCCAGGGATAGCATAAGGATTAGTGCATTGGGCCGGAGTCTCAAAGGTTGCGAGTTCGAGTCTCGCCTCTGGGGGGGAATTTTTTTCCACATGATTGCTTAGCTTCACTCACTATTTCCGATCGTTTTTCCCCGTTGGATACCACCAGTCCAACAATAATTCGTTGGTATGTCTATTTTACGGGCCATTTTTTCGCTTTCCCATTGATTTGGTTTGAGATTTCTAGCACTGATGTTGTCCTATGCTGATTTGAGCGATTCTCTGAGTTCTGCCACTATCCCATGTAGTATGTGTTATCAAAAACATCGCGAAGCATCATGTTCTAAATGTTCTCAAACGATAAGAGTTATAAGAAATGTCTCATCACACTGTTA
This sequence comes from Topomyia yanbarensis, assembly GCF_030247195.1. Taxonomy (NCBI): domain Eukaryota; kingdom Metazoa; phylum Arthropoda; class Insecta; order Diptera; family Culicidae; genus Topomyia; species Topomyia yanbarensis. The sequence continues at coordinate 365,344,996 of NC_080671.1, forward strand.
GGTGGATTAAAAGCGTTTTTTGCTTTCATCGGAGCATCGGTTTGAATCGGAATTTGCTTTGTGACCGCGCACCACAACCCGTGACTCCGGAAGCGGAAGTCGGATCAGGATGAAATTTAATAGCCATTTACGGGGATAAAACACCTTTCATTTGAGACTAAGTTTGGTTGAATCGGTTAAGCCATCTCCGCGAAACCGATGTGACTGTTATTCTGCATTTGGATACTTCCGCCGGGGCTTCCGGAACCGATGATGGTGGCCAATGTGGCCAAAGAGACTTTTAATGGCTGTTAGTGACCAAGCAGATGTGCCTACATTTTGGAAAATTTTTCACCGTTATACATTCATTGCAGAATTTATTAAAATCGACATTTTCTGCGTGATCGCACTCATCACCCTGTAATTCCGGAACCGGAAGCCGGATCCATTAGAAATTCAATAGCAGCCTATGGGAACGTTGCACCTTTCATTTGGGACTACGTTTGTGAAAATCGGTTCAGCCATCTTTAAGAAAAGTGAGTGAGATTGTGTTCGCGTACATACACATAGACGCACATACACACATATATACACACACAGACATTTGCCGAACTCGTCGAGCTGAATCGAATGATACATATCACTCGACCCTCCGCGTTTCCGTTAAAAAGTCGTTTTTCAGAGCAATTGCAATGCAATACGTGAATTTAATTCACTAGAGACCAAACCATCGAATATATTCACAGGGTGTCTTTGGAAGAATTGTTTGTATGAATATTTCCCATAATCTGATAAAAATAAAAATGAGGCATGGTTTACTATGATTGAACTACAAAAATTAACTTTTTATATTGACGAGGTAGAAAGTTGGTGTCTTCGATAAAGTTTTAGAAATGCTCGTAATGAAGAGTTTTGTTGAACAATTTGAACTTGTAAGATTTGAAAGACGATTTATAAAGCGTTTTCTATGGCAAGCCACTTAAATTTACTTTTTTTTAATATAAATTTTATACGCTGTGACTTCACTTCAGAGTTTATAACTGATTCGCTCTAGAATACCTATCTGTCTTTCAATTTCATTTGCTTTCGTTTCTCTGAGTCTTAAATTTGCCGAAAATAGCCAACAAAATCGATACGTAATTGAAGTTGTCGAAAAAAGGTTAAAATTCTTCAAAAAGTTTGAAACGAATGAGTATTTTTACATACAGTCTTCAACAATATTATGTGGTTTTAATACCGCAATATTTGTCTGGAATATTATTTGCACGAAAAGTCACAGTGAAAAAAGTTATATTAAAATAGAAAACGCTTTATAAATCGATAATCTTAAGTCTAACAAGTTCAAATTGTTCAACAAAATTCTTCATTACGAGCATTTCTAAAACTTTATTGAAGACACCAATTTTCTGCCTAGTCAATATAAAAGTTAATTTTTCTAGTTCAATCCTAGTAAGTCATGCCATATTTTAATTTTTATCAGATTATTGGGAATCTTCATACGAACAATTCTTCCAAAGGCAACCTGTGAATGTATTCGATGGTTTGGCTTCTAGAGAATTAAGTTCACGTTTTTAGGGTTTCCGACCACTAATCTAAGACATCGCCAAGAGTGCCAGTAGACCACGCTACGGCCTTGAGTGTACTCGAATAAAGACGCGACATTTTTTATAGTTTTGCCAACAATATATCCATTATATGAAACACCTAAATTTTTTGTAAAAACTCTGAAACGAAAATGATTGTACAATTTATAAAAAATATTTCTTTTAAACAGACTGGCTACTTAGAGTATAATCATTCTTCGAGCGGGCGTAGTCAGTATAAACAAGTTAATGAAAAATCTCAGCCAATGACTCAAATCTTTGCTGGGAAGAGGATATTACGACTCGATACAGTTTGGGACCGTTTATAAACCAGATAAACCTAAATTTTACAAATTAACATTCATTGATGACAACTAACCTTCATGTTTTAAGTAGTGTACATTGCACGAATGTTATCGTTGACCATTAAATTATTTTTCGTGAATGAAACGAAATGTTTGGTTTATTTCAATAAATGTTTGTGTATATTACGAACGATTTCGTAGGTCGCACGAATTCATGTTCGTTCATCTTAGAAAAGTTATCGTATTTATTAGCATATTATTTTGGCATTATTCCGGCAGCTCGCAACGAGCTCTGTTTCTTTGTGAACTAACCCGGAAGGGAGAAAAACCCAAACTTATTCATACAAAACCAACGAATAGTACCCGATGGCTCAAATCAATCCGTACTGCGCCGGATTATGGATCAACCGAAAGCGAAAGAGGTTCATGAAATCTTCCTGAAACCAGCGGACTATTTGACCGTCGTTATGATCAACAATTATCTGACGTATAGCAACAACGACGCCATATTCTACCTCTATAGAAGCTCTTTTGACGTTGACGGTTTGACGAATGGGCTCGTAAATATTATAAAGACTTTCGTATATATCAGCGAACAATTAATAAAGCCGATTCTTAATATGCCAACGAAAGTCGTAATAAAAAAACAAAAATGTTTCAATATTACTACGAATGATTCATCATATGTACGAAAAATTCGTATATTTGATGAAAATTGTCTTACGAAACTAATTCTTAGTGATTTACGAAAATATTCTATCAGTGTATAGCTCGATACACATGGATGTGTGTCACTGACAAAAAAATCAAAAATCCGTGGAATCGGAATAAATTTTATTTTCTCGGTGGTTTAGTTTTTTTTCGTTTTGGTCCATATTCGCATTTGGTTAAGCTAGCTAACCTAGCTGTATCAAATAAAGAAATTACAAAAAACACTCGTATAATGATATTTGATACCATCGCTATAGGTACATCGCTCCCGAACCCCAACCACATATCAACCGCAAAGAAATGACTTCAGTTGAACCATTCTGACAGAATCTGACAATCACGATGATGGATATCGCTGGCTGTTTATTATAAATATGATTATGATGGCGATGATGATGTTGATCGCACACAAGAACCTGGGTAATAGGCACAATACAGTATAGAATTGTAGAACATGTCATGCCGTTTTCGGTCGGCTGTTCTTCTTCCTTTTTTTCCCTGACTGAATCAACCGGCTCGGTTAGTGTGGAAGGCTGGGAGACGGTCCGTATCTACGATGGGTGGCGCCAACATATTCGTCGCATCGTGTGACGAGTCAGGGATGATGGTATTCAAAGGCTGTAAATTGGTGATGACTTCACTGACTTTCAATGTGACAGTGAATAACGAGGGCGACCGGTGCGGAACGGTAGAACAACAGGGTGAGAGAGTCCGAACTGGAGCGAGAGGTTGGCCATGAAATATTTATAAGTGCTCAGCGGTAGGGATGATCTGTGTCAATGTCACTGGGAGCAATCTATTATTCAAAGTGTGTACCTTTTTTCATGACACTAGCTGGAAGACATCGTATGGTACATATTGTGAGGATTTTTATTTACATGAACGACTAGAGGGTAAGTGGTGATCAAATAGATGTAAGTAGTGTCGTAGAAGAGACCATTGATTGAATGGGCACACGGGATATACGGAACGATTGAGGGTGGAATCACAGCCAACCATTTGGATTTTTACTATCGTAAGATACTCAAAGCCCTGCTGACATACTTGCATCCCTTGTTTAGATTTATAGAACAAGAACTTCACAACATGCTGCTTCCTGTGTTATGATATAAAATTCAGAACATGGTGTTCCATGTTAAAGAAAAATATTTAGCATGTTTTTAATGGCACAAATTTCTCACTGTTCCATACAATCTTCTATAATCGTTGACAAAATTAAAATTAATAGTATTTTTTTCATTCCACTTTTCATTATTTCACGCATTGTCACCCCATATGGTGCACCGCTGATACGTGAATATCACATCAACCCACATCAGCGTTGTTTTATCCAATTTACTCTCATGCGCTGGAAACTTTTTCGACTTGAAAAAAAGTAAGTAGCGCAACGAAACCATAACGCAGAAGTCAATCTCCAGAATCTCATTTTCCCTGCTTGACTTCGAGACGACCCGAACTTTAACCGCCCAGGTTGAGTGGTTTTTCACCCAACGCCACCGGTAACGATGATGGCAATGATGATGAAAGTGACTTTTAATAAAGTGTGAGCTGGTTTCGAACATCAGTGAAGGAAATACGGAACCAATTTTGAAAGAATTCAACAGCCGTCGGTCTCAAGTGGTTCGGTTATTCACAGTGTTGCCGATTCATGGGGTTTTGATTTTATTGCAATAAATCTTCCGAGCAAGCACGGAACCCCGAATAGGAGTATGCAACTGCCAAACCATAATTTTCACTGCGACAGCACAGTACTTTGACAATAATTTGCAGTAAAGTCTAATGTAATGCTACAATACAAAACCTATTTTGAGCTAACCAGTTGTGAAATTTTGCCTTTCTCATTTATCCACCTATGATTCAATATAACTGTGCAAATGCCTATTACAATTATTCTAATTATTACTGTTGGCACGACTGCCACGAACCTGATGAGCAACATGTAGACACTGGCACAATTGAAACAAAAAATATAACATAATCTGAATTAGCATGAATTGAATGTTGTCTTCAAGTTAACATATTTTGAAATGAGAGAGGTTGGGCAAAGGGGGAGTTTGCCAGCGGGTTTAGTATGAGGAGGAAGATGAGTCAGAAAACTCCTAAATTATTTTGGAATGCGGGTTGATGAAGAAAACGCGGGTGTTCTGTGGGGAAGTGGAGTTGATTGGGGTGAAACATGTTTTATGAAAATTGGTTCATTAACCCTCTGCTGCCCAACCTCGTCTTTTGGCGGCGTTCAAATCGCTGTATAATCTATAATACACTATTTTGTGTTGTCAACCCCACAAAAACCTCTTCAAAACATTACCACCTATCCTACAAATGAATTGTCTGCTTGTTGAAATCATGATATAAAATGATATTTGAGTTGAAAGTTGTAAATTTGAGGGAAACGAGAAAAAACTATTTTGTTTTGTGGTAGTACAATTCAATTGGAAAATTATCACACATCTTGGAGTATTCACAAATATAAAAATTATTGGTAAGTTACTTTACAGCAGTACTTTGCTGAAGAATTGAAATTTGGTCTTGTACTAACCTGAAACTACACTTATGGGCTGAAGAACTTACCCCGCCAAAAGGCTGGGCGAAAAAAAAGTTGCGTCTTCGAAGTACTTATGACTAAAATGTATGTGTTTATTTGGCTCTAGTTTTCACAATTTTCGACCGATTTCAACTAAACTACTTGCAAATAATCAGGAAATTATTCAAGATTTATTAACCATACTTGTTGGCCAGGTCAGAAAACCGGTTCTTGCTATACAAAGAAATCCCGTGGGGTCTGTCAGAAGGCCACGTGAGCCATACTCAATATTCATATAACTTCTAGCTCGAAGTGTGTCTTAACATAACCTGAGTATAAATAAAAATCATAAATGTCAACCTTCTAAATTAGTTCGAAGACATAGTAGCTAAGAAACCTAGAAATGATCCCTACTTTGGCGGTTGAGAGAGTAAGGTGCTAGTCTCATCAACCATTCGTCCCAGAAAGGATTTGTAGTGATCAGTAGCATTGTAACACTAGCCCCGTTATTGTCCTGTACACTATGAATCGGCTGCGAAGTCTGTTGAAAAAGAAGTTCAAGTTCCAAAACGAATTGATAGTATCAAAACTTTGTTTTGCTTTTAGATACGATTCCAAGAGGCATTGCAAAGGACATCCACTCAATACCGAGCACCATATCAAACTTCACAGTTATTCGTATAGAATTCATGAGAGCACTGTATCATTCTCTAGATCTTATTTCTAGTTATATTCGTGAATTTTTGGTACATCCTGAGACCGATTCCATAGAACATTGTAGAGGAAACATATTCTAAAAGCGCAACTCATACAAAATATCTGCACCTAAATATTACTGTAATGTCATGTCAAATTATACCAACTCGATGATCAATAAATAATAAGCTTTTTAACTTGCGGAAACTATCCAACAGGGTCTGGGAATGGCGGGATCGGGTTCTTAAGACCACTTGTTTGTGTAAATATTACTGTCATGCGCTAACTTAAAATTAAATCAACGCGACGGTGAATGAACAATTATTATTGTAGTCATCTACGTTTTTTGTGGACGCACTAAGTTTGGTTGCGGGAATTATAGAACCCTAGTTAATCGAATCAACAATTGTTGATTAATATTCCTGACTGATCATTATCATTCCATTTCGACGCGACCATAACTGTTTCTTCGAACACCGGATAATATGAACTTGGCGTCCGCCTCGATCCGATAGGATCACCTGCAAAATATACTACAAATCGAAAACTATGTTCACAGACATCCGTAAGTGTTTTGTTCACGCAAACTAGGCATTTTTCCGCGAGGTTCATCCCATTAAAAACCATCTCGAATGTGTTAGCGAGAAAAAAATATTTTTAATTTTTGTTGGCCTAGCTGCCTTTTGGCAGGTTACATATTTTGAAGTGTAACTGAAAAACCTGTAACTTTCGTCAACCGGCAATATGTTTTTCGGTTTTTTCATCATAAAAACAGACTACTTAAGTTCTTTGAAGAGAAACAAAAATTTGGACAGTAAAAAGTTAATTACCGGAGAACCGATGTTACTTTAGTTCCATTATATTCCCAGAATCCGGGACTTCCCGAATTATTTATAGTGAACAAGATATTCAAACAATCTTTGATTGACCATCAGCAATTTGGATCTGAGAATCAAACTTATTTGGAATCTATTTCAAAAAAAATATCCTTTGAGCTATTACGATTGCACAGGTTTACAGGGGAAATCCATATGTGGCTGAAGTAATCAACTTGTAAATCCGGAACCAAAAGTCCGATCTGAATGAAATGCAATAGCAGCTAAGTGTCTTTTATTTGAAATCAAGTTTGTAAATATCGGTCAAGAACTTGCTGAGAAATAGGTGCGTCATTATCGTGGAACATTTCAAGATCACCAATGACATTAAGGACCGTTATAGATGGCCAATGTGGTCTAAACTACTTTGATTAGTCATTAGTGATTGAGACCAGCAAATCCAAATAATGTTGCACCGATTCTAATATGTATTACATGATTTGGACATCTTGACGGTACCTGTTTATATTGGAGTTTGACATGTCGTCGCTGTTGTGCTATCTTATGACAAACGCCATTTTGGGGTGAACTGAGTTAGATATGCCATGTTACTAAATTTTAAAATCTTCATAAAGTCGCGTTTTCAGAATTTTGAAATTCTACTGGGTTACTGAGATATAGCGAAACACGATTATGACAAGCGCCAATTTCTCGAGTGATCGAGTTGTGCTATCTTATGACAAAGAAAAAAGAGACGACATTCTTAGTTTGTTGGCTTGCTATAAGCCGAAAAGCTTATAGCAAGCCAACAGATGTCTCTGATGACATAGGTAATTCTTATGCAGATCAACCATAACCATTAGCTAGGTTCTTGTCTCGGGAGCAAAACTTTTCCTACCATAGTTTTTTTCTGGGAATGGTTGATTATTGAACAAATTTCCTTTTGAGTTTTCCACTTGTTTTGGAAAGTATACCGAAATGTAGTGATGGATTATGCAAGAATAACATTTTTTTCGTCTAGTCACCTGTCAACAATAACATTGTTTGATATACATTGTCTCTAAATTGTCAATGAAACCAATTTTTGTTCATTGTTTTTCCTGAATAAAGGAGGAAAATTGGAAAAACTTTGTGTTCTAATACCATCATTTTGTAACCTGATATTGCTGCTATCGCATGGAAAAGTATGATATTGGACATAGTGATCCATAACGCATAATTTTACGAATCAGTTATAATACATTTTTATATGAAATCTTCTGTACACATTTGTGACACGTCATACATATTTTATCATCAATACACAGTTATGACACGTATGTGAGCGACTTTGGTTTACATTTTAAGCAAAAACTGTAAATATAGTCAACCGATCTTCACAAATCGAGAGTTTACTTCAGAAAAGATAGAAACATCGAATGCCTTCTCCGAAAAGCTTCTAACATTTATAAATTTTAAGATATTCAATCTCAAACTTTAAAAATCGTTTTTCTCGAAAAGTGCTAAATGGCGCTTGTCATAAGATAGCACAACAGCGACGATGTGTCCGCGCTCTTCAATCCATAACTCCGGATAAGGAAGTCAACGAAAAATTCTAAACTCGGTTGGAAAGTTGATTTTTTGGAGTGATTGCATAACCTCTCTTTATATGAAAAAGGCAAAACCGTTCAATATATTTCATATGTAACCGCACTCCTTAACTCATAACTCCGGAACCAATACTCCAAATTCGATATAAGTTAGTCAAATGAAATTCGACAACAGTTAATGGGAATCCCAACTAACAATTGAAGTTTTATAGCATACTGCTATGTTTTAAGAACGGCTTCAAGAGTACAATAAACGGCAATTGGTCGGTGTTAGGTCAGACCGGACTAAGTGACAATTTATTGATTTCGATAAAAACGAGTTTAAAGTTTGAATCGCAGTACCCTTTACATTATAATTGGAAATTAATTTTCACCATTATTCTTGCTTATTGTCACATATTTCAAATCTGGTAAAAGTCGAATGTAGCTGAAGAAATTCTTTATCAAGTGCTATCATTATCTCATTTTTTGATGTTTTGCGACTTGGTCCGGTCTGACTTAACACCGACCAATTGTTACTAGGGAATATTATATTTTTCATTTGTAACTATATCATTCATTTGAAATGTATAAAAATCGAATCTGCCATTCCGGAGAAATAGATGTGTATTTAATGAGCCAGAACCACAAACCCCAGCAATTTAGAAAATATTTTGTTAATTTTTACGTCATTTAGATAGCAAAGTGATACCGATTTATATAGGAAATTGATGTGTAATATTAGTGCCTTCAAACCGTAACTCCGGAACCAGAGGGGGGAGGGGTCTGCGGGCGTCCATTGAAAATACGAGCTTCACAGTGATTGCATAGCCTTTGTTTATACGAGAAAGGCAAAACCAATTTTCTGGGACCTCCCACACGAAAAAATTCCCCACGGTGTCATTTTTCAGGCGATTTTGTAACAGTTCTGATAGGTAGAAAAATAATGCTTTCGAACGATATACAATATTATGCTGTTTTAAAAGAAAAATTGTGCGATTTTGGAACAACAATATGAAAATTTCCAAAATTTTGCTTCTGACAAATTTGCATATGGTTCAATATTTTTCCAAAGGAACATTCGTGATCTAATGATAATTGGACAGAACATTCAATTGTACTTCCCAAGATATTTTGATTTCCAAAATCGATTGAATTTTTTTCCAAATTCGGAATAATTGCGCATGAATTCGGAAGGCACAACACTACAAGCAGACTACACGAAGAATGTGGTAGAACGACGGTACCTGAAGCCTGTTCCCGTTGCAGGGCATTCAAAAGAATTTGGTGAGATCAATCCAATTTATTGTTATTTTATAGTTCATTATGGGATATTCCACGCGAAGTGATCAAAAAAAGATGCAAACTTGAAATCGACCTTCACGGATTTGAACAAAATTTGGAGGAATTCTTCATCTAGGGCCAATATATAAAAATCCAAATTTTTGTGTCAATTGAACCACCCCTCGGGTCATGGGAGCACCCCCCGTTTTGGAAAATTGCCAAAACCCTTGATTTTCTTTTGATCATATCTCCGGTTCTATTTACTCTAGAATCAAACCACAAGATGGCTTGAAAGGTAAAGGTTTCAGCGTAAAAAAAACCATTTTTTTGCGATTTTTTTTTAAACTTTGCGTGAAGCGAATTGATGAAAACTTTTGTATATTATTGTGTAACATGCTGTAATTTTTCCATGCAAAAATATCGACAAATGACTCGGCGACGAAGCTTTTTGAAGAACGTCTCTGGAAAAACATGATTTGCGGTCTTACCAGCCATTCAAAAACTACAACTTCAAAAACACATTCTATGTAAAAAACACCTAACCCCTACTTTGAATTTTCGAAATAAATTTTCAATTATGGGAGGGAGTTTTTTACTCATTTTAAATAAAAATTTCTACTTTTCACGAAAAATTCCGCCCATAGCCACTCAATATTTCATACAAAACAGCATGATGTGCTTTTGGAAAGGTCTATATTACTTCTTTTCAACACTTTTTAAAATCATCAACGTTGCTATTTTTAAATAAATAAACAAAAAAAATGATTTTAAGGTTATATTGAATTGGTCAAACATGGTTTTGAGTTCCATTGGACTAGAACTACAACCTAAACTAGGTCACTTGAAAAGTTCATTCAATGTTTGTATTTTTTGTAGCACCGTATAATCAACTACATCGGTTTTAGTACTGACAATTTTCGCCAATAGTTTCATCCTTCGATGGCATATGAATTGAAACATAACTGTCAATCAAAATCATTCATGATTTAGATGTAATAGTTCAAATCGAAAATGAGATTTGCTGAATTTATTGTTTTGACTCAGCTGATTGTGTCCATTGTGAAACAAACATATCAAGCCGCGATCAGTGAGGTGAATTTTAATTTTTAAATGTCAACTTTCAGTAGAATCTACCGCAACCTAGATACAAATTCAAGGTTCCGGGCCTTTATCGAAGGAGCACAGAGTACCAGTATATACCAGCTAATCAGGTTGAAATTAAAAGTGTCCTCTCCGATTCGAGTTTGATCTGATGACACATAGAGCTCCCGAGCAAACGAAAAACCCATAATGCTCCCATACTCATAGTCCAAATTCACCCCCACTGCATGGTGTTTTGATAGTGTTTGGAATGGGTTCAACCCATGAAAACACCATCACCATGGTCTGGAAGATCCCATTTAAAACCCGTATTCTGGAGCATTTATGGGTTTTTGAGACAATTTGTCGGTGCTTTGGTGGTTGTAAAATTTGGCGCGGACCATATTCATGGAATTTCTATGGGGTTGTATGGTGTTTGAACCCATTAGGATTTGCTCGGGCTGGCCGCTTCAAGACCACATGATTGAGCCAGTGAAGATACTGGATAAAATAAAAGTTTGCATTCAACATCAGTTGCAACTGACGGTAAGACGATATATGTCAACTCAACTCTTATGCTCTTTGATAAGGTTTGCTTTTTTTGTGTCGCGGACCATGAACTGCACTAATTGCATACAACTGGGACACAGTCACCCATTATAGCATATATAGATTCCATGTGGGAAATGCGGTGGAAATCATGTGGATGACTCCTGTGGAAGGGATGTCGAGAATCGTCTCTACTGTGGGGAAGATCCACATGATCTTCCCACATGTCCCGCGTAAAACAGCGCGAAAAGAAGCTGTAGCGCTCCCTTCAGGGACCCTATTAGCAAACTACTGACGAAGGCAACTCTGGAGTTCCCAGCACTTTCCGGGACATTAAAAACCCCATGTGCTCACATATTTCAGCCAGGGAAAGAAACTAGCGCTGGCTCAATAAAATTCTTTGATATTGTGGACCGTATTTTTACAACTTTAAATATTTCTAACCCTCTTTAAATCATCCTGACAAGCTTTCTCCTGCACTAAGATATTCTTGATGCAGTTAACTACAAAATGGCTTCTAATTTCAGCAATTGTATCCTCCGATGGCTAACACATTGAACGAGGTCACGGATTTGATCACCGTTTTACGGTGGAATTGCAGAAGCATTATCCTGAAAATCAATTTCTTTTAAATTTTAAATAAATAATTTTAAATTTGCATTTGCATTATGCGAAGCATGGCTTACTTCAGAGATACACCACAACTTTCACGATTTTAATATTATTCGCCTAGATTTGGAAGGCTCTTGCGGAGGAGTATTTTTAGGGAACTAAAACAACTACTCTTTCAAGAGAATCGTCCTCCCCTAGACTCCAGGCATTGAAGTTGTCGCTTCTCAAACTTGATTTAAAGGCAAAGACCTTTCATTATATTCTTATATTCTCCCTAGAGCCTCAGTTGACCATCGATGGCTTTGTGATATTGCCGAACCCATTATCTCATCGAGGTTAGTTTTAGGAGATTTTAACTCCCACGGTACGGCATGGGGTTGTCTTCTTGATGATAATCGATCTAGATCACTTCACGAGCTTTGCGACAACTTCAATATAACCGTTTTGAACACGGGTGAAATGACACGAATTCAGGTTCCCCCTGCGCGCCCAAGCACCTTAGACTTGTCCCTCTGTCGACATCGCTGCAGTTAGATTGTATGTGTCAGGTCCCTGATACTCACGACAGTGACCATCTGCCAATCGTAATTACTATTGCTAACGGTCCCAGGCCACCGGAAACAATCAATGTTTCCTATTACCTCACATGAGATATTAATTGGAAGACCACGATATCCGGAAAAATCGAGTCCACACAAGAGCTTCCTCCGGAGGAGTAGTACCGGTTCCTAAATGGCTTGATTCTCGATACCGCGATTCAAGCTCAGACTAAACGCGTACCAGACACAAACTCTCGCGGGTGTCCTTCCAACCCGTGGTGGGACAAACAATGCGACCTTCCGAGACGACGGATTACTAGCCAAATATACACGACGTTAGAAACAGGAATGAAGAGTTTGATGGAAGCCAAGAAACGTAGTTACTGGCGCGGGTTCGTTGACGTATTAACGAGAAAAACATCGATGAGCACTCTCAGGGGCACGGCCCGTCGTATGCGAAACTTTTTTTTTTTTGATTCGTTTATTTGACACGGCTCATAGCGGTAGCTTAACGGAGCCGTGGATCTTTTATACGTTTACAATACATGTAAAAATAAAAATACAATCAAGAATTAATTAATTGGATCTCGTGCGCGCAACTTTTTATTGCGAGCGGAGACCTTTTTTCGCGAGGTCTGTTGGTAAACAGCGTCAGGGGGGTCATTTAATTCTCTCTTGTTTTTCACGTCCCGGTCTAAGCTGGCTTGGTGTCCGGGATCAGATGTTCTCCCTTGCTTCTTGCACTTATTGTTGATCAGTGTAAATCCGTCGTCATTGTTACTGCATTCGTTGCCGATGTTGCTTACAGTTGCTTTTGGGGTGCTGGATGATTCTTTTGCGGTTGTCATTATGCTCTGAACAGCTGCCACAAATTTGGCCACCGTTTGTGGTTCAGGCATTGCTGTATTGAAAACTCTGTTTTAGGTTGGTTTGCCGTAGATGAGTCGGCAATCGGTTGAGATGCATTTTCCTCTGCATCTTCCGCGCAAGGTTGTCCATGATGAGCTGTCTGATTACAATACTTGCACGTAGGAGTTTGCCCCTCATGGGTGCATAGCGTAGTTTGCATAATTGTGGTTCCGTGAGTATTGAGTTTTATTGCCAAGTAGGAGGGTATAGGCCTTTCAACCCGCATCCTCACTACAAAAACGCCGTTAGGAGTACCCGGGAAGAAGTTTCTCCAAGTATCAGGCGTAACGGATTCTACTTCTCCGTATTGCGACATGCATTTTGCAATTGGCTCAGGAGGGGTACGAGGTGATAGGTCATATAACCTTACATCTATATAATCATTCTCAATGTATACGGGAATCTTAATTCCAACGTTGTCACTTTCAACCACGTGTTTTAAGTTGTTCTTCAAAACGAAACGCTCGGCTTGTGCTAACGTGTTGAATGATATTAACACTACATTGCGAAGATGATGATACTGAAGGTACAAGACTTCCGCAAGCCTAAGTTGCATTTTTACCTTCAGAAGGTATTCCACTTCACTAAAACTCGGTCGTTTTAAACAAAATTTAAAGTCAACGACCGCAGCGTTGGGTCGGAGTAGAGCTTTTTTGTCAACTTTACTCATGATGACAAGAATAATCCGATATTTCCTTTGTTCTCGAGACAATGCACGCTAGATCGAGAGGCCTGTTGTTCACTTGGCTCGATTGTACGTCTGACTGCGGCAGAAGTAGAAAGTAGACTGACGTATGCGAAACTGAAACAGTACTAAAGAGAGCGTGAAATATTCAAACCGTTGGATATTCGATTTCACCAAGAAGGTCTGTCCGGATTCCACCCCGGCACAGAAGGTCTACCACTCTGCGTCCCCTCACGATACCGCGAACGAAACACCGTTTTAGATTGTGGAGTTTTTACTTTCTCCCTTATAATGTTACAATAAAGCCTCAGGGCCAGACAGAATCGAATTCAACTTGTTGAAGGATTAGCTAGACTCGCACAAAAGAAGCTTGTTGAATTTATTTAATCAGTTTCTTGGAGATAACATTGTCCCATATGATTAAAGACAAGTGAGTGTCATCGTCATCCAAAAGCCAGAAAAACCAGCCTCCGACCACAACTCATATTGACCGATATTGTTTCGCCTCGACGATTGGGTTTGAAGCAAATAGTTTACTATCAGCTACACAATTTGTCTTTCGCAAAGACAAAGGGACGAACGATTGCCTTGCGTTGCTCTCAACATAAATTCTAATGGTGTACGGGAACCATGGGGAGACTTGACCAAGCTCAGAATTCTATTATTATAAAACGTGTTCTATTAGGTTTTTTAAAAAAATTCATGAATTTTTTTTACTTGTCTAGATTCCTTAAGGTAATATTAAAAGTTTGGAGTGAAAAATCCTAACCTCAAAAAAACAAATATTCCGTAATTAATGAAATTTCGTAAAATAATGCAATTTTTATCAAACTTCGTATGGACATATAGACTTGACTGATAATTAAATAATTACTTTTAAAGCACTCATACATCATCTTAATCCTTATGAAGTAGTGAAATGATTTTACAGAAATCGGAATATTGGAATAGTTATTATTAAAATTTTCACGACATTGAACGCAATAACTAAGGTAGAGGAGACTTGACCAAGCGGAAATAAGCTGAAGAAAGACACAAAATTACTGATAGTTACTTTGCTGTGGTATCTACTGTTAATGTTAATTGCGTCACAAAAAATCCCACATCAAACATCAGTCAGTATCTTACAGTACCTACTACTAAAGAAAGTTAGCAGTAATATGGCTGATTTCGTGGCGTGTGAATATGCAATGTATACAGTGCAGTTAATCTTTAAAAGCGAATTCATTAAAAACAGCTAAAATTTAAGAAATTCAACCCTTCTATATTTTTATTGCTACCTAAGAATCCCGACAATATGGAAGAAAAGGATTACAGTATGTTTTATATCATTTTTTGGGTTCTTATATTTCAAAATTCTCTTGGTCAAGTCTCCCCCAGACCATGGTCAAGTCTCTCCGCAGTGGGAATCGAAAGACTATTCGTTGGTTGCACTATCGAAGATAGAAAAATCAAGTTTAATTAAAAAAATATTCAATGTTGTCAGAGTTATGGCTCATCCCCCGATGCATGTTTTTTGCAGAGGTTTGCGGTGAACGTTTTCCCAGTCGAACCGCTCAACTGAAATTCAAAAACTAAAAAGATTATTGAAGAAAAATGTATTGTGGAACGGATCGGTTTCCTAATAAAAAAAAATTCTTGCCAAAATAACATGTTGACCAAAAAATTGAGTTTTGTGATGTTCAAAATTTAAAACAAAAATTCACTGCAAAGAATCGAAAATTTTTTGATGAAAAAGAAACCGTTCAAATACACGAAAATGTAGATACAAACAATTCAAAAACAAATTTTTGAAAATTGGATGAATAGTTTTTGAGATATCACGTTCACCGCAACGGTACTTTTCAAAAAACTTCATTCCGAGATAATTGCGGTTAAAGTATTGTGTTCACTTCATTCGTAGAAGAACCAGCTCACTGCAAACGGCTGTAATTTAAAATCTAGTGCTCCGACCTGGATGAAATTTCGCACAAATATTTTAAAAAGTATGTACTTTCAGAATATTCAATAAATTTTTTTTCGATTTTTTGAGTTCCAACTTTGTATATAACCCCTTGATGCGTGAAACTTTTGCTCAGATTTCAAATATCTCGGGGTCTGGTTCAACTCTAAAGGAATCTGAGGATGTCACATTAGGTATCCGAAACAGAAGTGCCCACAAAGGATCAACTTTCTCCGTACAATAATCGAAATATGGTGGGGTGCCCACCCAAGAGACCTGATCAGACTGTACTAAATAACAATATTGTCGGTGATGGAATACGGAAGTTTCTGCTCTGCTTCGAATCCAATATTGTGGTTTACTTATTGCTTTGGCTTGCATGCCTCGTGCTGGCGGGTGTCCTTCCGCGTGCTGGCGGGCGTCCTTCCGCTGAAAAATCGATTTTGGGACCTCTCATGTCGATTGCTCAATTAATAATTGCAAATTTTGAGAGGCTTGTCGAGCTCAATTCTCAAACCCGATTCATATACTTGTACTTCGATTACATGGCTCAAAATATCAATTCTTCAGATTACCCCAACTGTGTCAATCTTCTTCATGCTTCTGATTCTGCCTTAGTTTGGGTTCCCTCGCATTGCTCCATTCCAGGCAATGAAGAAGTGGAGTCTTTAGCTAAGGCGGGCGCTGTAGAAGGTGGCATCTATGAAAGACCAATCTGGTTCAATGCATTTTTTTGGAGAGTTAGGATGGTGGCTACATTCTATCTTCCCGAAGGTATCAACGAAACCGGGATTTTATTCGTGTGATGTCTCGGCTCGGCAAATAGCACGATATCGAACGTATTGTCTGGACATGCACCGAGTGCTGTTCTGTCAGATCTCTACTATTGGATTCCCTTCGGGCCCAAGGAAGATCACCCAATGTGCATTCGGTTCGAGATGTACTGGCAAGCCGCGATCTCCTCCATATGTCCCTCGCATACAACTTCCCGAAACCCGTCAATATACAAATTTGACTGGCCCTATTATTTTTCTTATCATTATCTGAAGTGCCCTCTTCCGCCTGTAACGTACACCAACGATGGTTTGAAGCGACTTCAAACTGATACGAAACATCTCTGTTGACTGTATCATCAAACACGGGACCTACAGCGCACACTTAACGCGGTGTGTTGCCGTTCCGCATCACAGCCGTACTACGAAATCGTCTGGAGGAACCCCTACCGGTTCTAAGAAGACCGCCCAGCGTTCCAATGCATGATGCTTCCTGATGAAGAATGAGTCAGTAATCCTTACCGTTGACTTCCTGATGCCGGAAACCGGTATTTGATATCTTTTTCCCCTGTCAGCTTTATCCACCCTCTCTCCCCTATCTCTGATACCAAGATGAAGGAATTAGCCACCCTCTCCCCCTACTGAATATCTTCCCAAAGCTTATTTTCCCCGTATCTTTTCTAATTTTAGTTGTTCAATATATAATCTCCTTTAGAAATGTCCAACAGTACTACACGTAAAAATAGCCCTAATTAACCCCCTCCCTCCTAAACGTAATAGAGGTTAATCACGCCCTGTACTGCCGCTGGAAGCATAATTTTCCCATGCGTATAGGGATTCCTATAGCACATGGGACAATTATGCTTCTAGCGGCAGTGTAGTTATTCCTAGTTTTAATATGATTTTAAAATGCTCCGCTTAGTTAGTAATTAATTGCTCTAACAATCTCCATGTGAAATTACTATTTAAAAACACTCTAAATGACCCCCCCCCCCAATCTCACGAATATTATATTATCCCCTTTTGTGTATGTATAAGATAACCGTACAATTTCTTTTGTCTTATTATAAAAAATAATGCTGTGTAATCTCTTAGTTTCAAGAAAGTTTAATTACAAACAAAAAACAAAAAAAATTGGAACCTTGAAGCTAACGCAAACGTGCCGTATCAAATAAACGAATTGAATAAAAATGTTTACTCGATTTTGGCTGAAATACTACATATCTTTTAATGGGGTGTCCGCCATATTGGATCGGTCATTTTTTTAAATTTCGAAAGACTGACTTCTAATCAGCGATGTCCAAAACTCATAATTTCATGCAATTATTACAAAATATTGACATTCTACCACGAATAATTCATCGAAAGTATTCTTGAAACTTTCAGCGCGTTTATCTCAAAATGTGGTTGCGTGCAATCTCATTTGAAAAAAGTTCAATTTAAAGACTTCTTTTGACCTCTCGAAACAAAACCTTATTCATTGGAAGAATGACCTATAAAATCTACAAATTCTCTGTATTCACTATTTTTAATTAGGCCTTAAAGTGGAAAAAAGGACTAAAACATCGATCTCAAAGTTTGAGATCGCACCATTCCATCAAATTTGAAGTTTCTTACCCGTTCTCAGCACATTCCTCCAATAAATTTAGTTTACGTTAGAGCCTTATTATTAGTTTTGTGTTTCAGATCGATCCTAAGGCAGTAGGCTGTACGCAGTTTTGGTATTCCCTTCGCACCTAAATTTAGACAGAACGTTCATTCAGGTCGGGATTGATAAATAAAATAGTGTGTACACTACAGTTTTTCTACTGAATTCTACAAAACAGTGAATAATTTCTAGAAGTGCCTAATCACGAATAATGATTACATTTAGTATTATATACTGCTAGATGGATTAAATGCGTTTTCATTATGAAGAACACCCATATATTTGTTTTTAATTGTGTTTTTTTTTGTAATTCAAACCCTGTCCAGGAGCTCTTGAAAAACTCAAAAAAATAATGCCTCTAAGCGTTCCATTACTTAGCATGAACATCACGGTTTATTGTGCCAGCAACACTGTCGTCCCTTCCACCGACTGGCTGAAGATATTTAAACCCCCGACAGCTCCTCCCTGTGAAGCTACGCAAGACGATTGATGATGGGACAATTCTTCTCGTCACTTATGTATCCCGTTCACCCGGCTCCGGTTGACATGACGAACGGCAAGACGGGAAAAAACAGAAGCTATCTTTGAAACGAGAATGAACAAGGCGTGTAATTGCTCGGCTCATTTCAAGCAGAAAATGGAACTTTTATCGAAACCGCAAACCAAGGAGAATACCGCATTGTGGGGAGGATGCTTTCATCCGTCTGAGATGATATTTCAATTTCGTTTTGACAGATTATTTAATTACTTCGACTACCGATCCTCTTCTTCCTCGAGGATATCCGGGCAGGGCAAGGCCGTTGCAGAGCTGGAAGAAACGGACGACAATCGATGTTTTTCTAAACGTGCCAAGATTTACTCCCCAGCAATCTGAGTTCCCGCACAGAGCCATCCTTGCAATGACACACCATTTGCTTTTGCATTTTCAGACCGGATTGTCTGCAGGTCATTAGTTGTAGTACTCTTCATCAGAAGCTATCCTATCATCCATTGCTGAATGGAACATTACACTGTACTGACTTACTGAGGACTGAGAAGAAGACGATGTTGGCCCAATCCTGTCTGGTGGTCAAGATTTCCAACATGGTTCTACGGGGAGCTACGATTGACAGTATGATATCATTAATTGCTCACATAGGAGGACAAGATAGAAGGAGGGGGCTACCACTGAACGAACATGCTTATTGCGGAATATCCGAACAATTAATTCTAGGAATTACAGAAGTGGAACTCTTACTGAGATCACTGGCAAATCGTTATACTATAATAAGTTATAGATTGAGAGTTTTCAGTACCGTTTTTATAAATGGACAATGTAAATAGCGTACTAACAGCGGCCTCGGAATGTTAGGGTGAACCATACATAATAGCGAATCTACAAGTCTTAGAAGTTGTAACATTAAACAAGTTAATTGTATTGGCGGCCTCTTTTTAGTAATGGTTTCGCCAATTATGAAAAAAGAATACCTTACTTACAATAGACATTCATCGTAGAAGAAGGCGTTGAAGTCGAGCAGAAGTTAAATCTGATCGCAAATGATGCCGGTCGAAAACAACAACAATAAAGGAAACATCTCAATTGGTTGAAATTAGATAATTATAGCCTTTAGGTGTAATAAACAGACAGAAAAAAGACGGCCCAACCGTCGGCTTTAGAACACAAAACGGTGGATCAAATATTTGTTGATTTCCCGCGTTTTGGGATCGGGTATCACAATCTACAACTTAATTATTGGCCGCTTTGTTTCTCTTGGATATTCTTCGTTTCGATGTTAGGATCAAACATTAAGACGGAGGTCTACTTTGCAATTAATAGCAATTAATTCCTAGGAAAAAACATCATTTGGTGCGCCTTATCTCTAGTTGAAATTATTACAGTGCCAAGTTACGTTTAACCCGTTACAGTTCACATGCATTCTGTGACACTTCTATTAGGGACTATTCATAAATTACGTAACCCAAACATTGCCCAAAATTGTCACAAATTTCTCTATACCCCCCTCCCTTATTGCGTAACAAATTCCGGGAAATTTTTTTTTTCTTCAGTAGAAACATGTTACGTAACAATCTAGCTAACTCCCCCTCCCCCATATGTCACAACAAATCACAATTTGTCATGCCCCCTCCTCACCCTAAATGCGTTACGTAATTTATGAATGCTCCCTTACCTGCTCTGTTACTGTTAGAAAAACTCGACACTAGTTATTTTTTCTTCAACCAATACAATGTCGTTTTTCACACCGGAGTAATAGATTGCACTGGTTTTGCACTTTCTAGCAGACATGGGAAAGAAACACGTCATGTGACCTGCTCTTCTGCTAGAAAATTTTAAATAGAACGTAGGATAGTTGCTATCCTATCTTTGGTAAAGTATCTGAAATTGAGCATTATTTTGACAAGCGGGATTTTCTCTGCTCTAAAATAAAGTTTGGTTTTGATTTGGGTAGGTGGGGACTTATGAAGATCAGTATTATCTTTCGACAGATGCGTTCGCGTAAAAAAATGTTAACTGGGTCATTTATTTTCTTTATTTAGAAAAGGTAAAGCAAAGGCGATTCACTACAGCGCACTATGGGGTAACTAGGTCGAAAACCTGGACAAAACTATTTTCTGCTGTTCTATATATTATTATGCAATTATAATTCAAGAGAAGCTTAAATATTTGATCTTGAGCACATTTTTCATAAAAAATCCACTTAACAGTGTGAAATTCGTTTTCTTCTAATATTTCTTTAAAAACTCAACCTAAATGAAACCATTGTGAATGGTGGCTATAGTAACATTCGTAGGACGATTTTCTAACAAATATAATTTTCTAATTTATATAATTTTATAAATTATATCATATAATTTTCTAAAGTATATTTGTACATTGGAGACAATATATAAATTACCTTGTTTTATTGATGATCATTCCAAAACTTGTTATGTTATTTTTCTCAAAGCAAAAAGTAATATGTTTAAAGGAGACGATATTTAACTGATTACTACAGAAACTGCTGCTTTGTATGCATGCATTCAATATTACAGTCACAATAATGCTGTTCGTTATTGTGTATGTATGTTTTGTTCTAAGATTGAGGTGTGGATGTAAATGACCGCCCAAAGAAAATATTTGTATCGACATAGATGAAAAATTACTAGGAGAATCTCATTCTCTTGGTAAATAGCAAATTCAAGAAAAAACAATTTCAGTTTATCAACTATGAACAAAAGCAAGAAAAAACTTTTTTACTGAAAAAAGTGTGAAACGTTAACATTCCTCGATGACACCTTGTTCCTCATCTACAAGTTCTACCGCTGGTTTGAAAAGGCGAGGAGGGAGGGAGGTGAGGGGTTTTCATCGAAAATTTATGACTATTACAAACGGTAAACAATTTACGAAACTGCTAAGAAATCTTAGTAGGTGATTCAGTTAAATAAGACTTATAGTTTCTTATAATGTTTTATAAAAAGCACCAAAATTATGTAAAAACTGCAATTTGCAAATTGCTCTCAAACCAACGGTCGGACGCGGTCGGATGAGTATCCACCTGCGATGGACTGACAATAGCCGATAGTTTCGAATGCTTTCAACCTTTTATCTTAATTTGACTTAATTTGATAACTTTTTCAATTGCGAAATAGTACTAAAATCATAAAACAAACAATTACCTTTATTTGTCCAAACAAAATAGTTTGACTTTTTTTATTTCGATATATCCAGCATTGGAGTAGTTAGAATAGGTCATTAGCAACGTTTCCTAGTATAATAATACTTCATTGATTGTATTGTTCAATTCCAGTAGAAACTGTTTCCTATTGCCTGATTTAGTAGAAATAAATCGTGTTTTATTGTATTTTTAATAATGTTGACCGTGTGTCACAAATTTTGGCCAAAGTTTTAAGTTATCATTTCAATGGTACACGATGTAGGAAATATTGAAGAATGTTTAAAAAATATAGTTTGATTAAAAAGTTTGAATTTTTTCCCCTTTTTTGTCCAACTTTTTGTTCTACCCACCCCATAGTGCAGCGCCGTAGTCAGCATTTTGTTCCGGGAGGTGCTTTAATGCATAAAAGTATTAATTCTGACTTGAGATAGTCACTGAAAACTGAACGAAATTTTTAATTCTTATTATTGAAAAAAAATTCCAAAAATAAAAGAGGAACAAAAAATTCTGAAAACATGTTCCCAGGTTCTAGAAAAGCTATAGTATATTGTAGAAATATTTATTTTGAGTGTGATTTTTTTTATTTATTTACAACAGATATTCAAAAAGTAATGAATTCAATAGCCAACAGAATATGATAATCCCTGATGTCACTAGAAAATGCAATGTATTCTGGATATTTTCAAAATGCAGAAGACACCGAATCGAAATGTACAGAAATATGTCATAACAAAACTCTAGTCGCAGTGTCTCATCAAAAGGTGTTGCATCGTTAAGGATGACGAAAATAATGTCTCCTAACTCCCTAGACAGGAATATTCAGCGTCAAGCGGGTTCGAGGTAATATAATATTACCGCCTTTTCAGTGACTGCGTTTCTTAGCCGTTGGCTTTTTGGCCTTCTCACCGCCACCACCTCCCCCAACGTTTTTCTTCTTCTCTCCGGTGGTAGCCGATTTGATTGGTCGTCCGATGCAGCTTCTCACGACCTAACACCTAGCACGCACGTCCATTATGCACTGCGTCTTACACACGTCTGGCTTTGAGAAAAGCTGCGACACCCACCCACCCAACATTGGTACAAATATTTTCGACAAAATGCCTAAGAAATTGATTAAATCCAGTCAGTACAACAAAAGATATAAGCGTTCAAAACCTTACATCATTTTTCTTCCGAAATTTTGAAAAGGGGCCCCTATATTGAAAGGTAAGTCGTTAGTCATGACTAGGGTTGCCACCCCTCCGGGTTGGACCCGGAGACTCCGGTTTTCGGGAGCGATCTCCGGGTCTCCGGGTTTTACATCAATTTCTCCGGGTTTGGTGGGTAGAAGCATAGGTAAAATTTTTTTGGAATTGATTGATTCTTTACAAAATATTTAAAAAATCTAAATTAACTATTACTCTGGTTTAGATTTATTTTTTCCGACTAACCCTTCGTTTCAAGGTGGCGAAGAGTTCACCAAATATTGCTAATTTCTTTCACAAAGCAATGAAAATGAAAAACAAATAAAATTTACTACAAATTAACCTTCCGGAAATCGCGCTAGTGCACTGAGTGCACGCTGCTCTGAAAATCTAGCGAAATCGTCTTAGGGGACCAGCGGCTGCTCGTTCGCGTAAGCCATATGCGCGACTTCCGGAGGGAAGGAAAGTAATATTTCGCTATGTGCTACAATTGAAAAGTTGCATTCGACTAAGTCGCTCAAAATGGTGCAAAAAAGTTATTTTACTGCAATTTTACCAAATCATTTCACTCTTAGTGGTGCTTATCACCAGCTGCACTAAGGTCTGGCAGATTTGTTCTAATCCAACTGACTAGGTCAACATCAAACGAGTTCTTGCGGTGTTGTTGCTACTCCAGCAGCGATCGTTGGTGACGAATAACCGACACCACATAGTGTGATGTCGCAGCTCTGCCTCCTTTGCTCCTCTTCTCCTGTTAGTTGTGGAGGAGAGCAATGCTCGATCTCCACAGTGAGAGTGGCATGCTTTTGTATTCTTGGCACTTAGTCGGGGAAGTGAAATACTACACGGTGTGTATATAAAATGACCTTATTACAAAAAAAGCATCGCTGAATCTTTCGCTTTTCGATAGCAGATCTTTTTACCTTTAATTAAAGACTTGTTTGAAAATAATCCACCGAGGGTCGACGAACATTTTTATTTTTTCAATTCAATTTGGCGATTCAATCGCCAAAAGAAGAAGGGGCCAAAATAATCAATCATGCGATATGTATTCGATAACATATAAAATGGTTTCAATTTGAGTATATATTCCTTGTTTTGACGTGAGTCTTTGTTTTTTTCCTTTTTCGGGGGTTTTAAGGAACGTGTCCACTGGAACACAGAAAGAGAAAGAATGACCGGAACGCACAGTGGTCCCAAAGAGCAAAAAAGGGTTTTTTAGATTGCATCAAAACGGTTGGCTTTAGCATAATAGTGTCTTCAAGAAAGTTTCTTGAAGTAGAACTCCCCTTCTTTCTGCCTTATCAGATTGATGATTAATCCCCCTTATAGTGAGTTACGAATTTTTTTTCGTCAATAATTCAGATAGACAAATACTTCTTCCAGCAAAGTTGTAGAGACACTCGTTACAAACATTTTACTTGAAGACTTCAACTCTTTTAAGTTTTTAGAGATATGGGGCATTATTGGTTAAAGGCCCCTTAAAAACAGTTTTTTCCTCATAAGTTTTCTTCTAGATTTTTCCAGTATATAAATGTTCTAGAAAATTATTTGGACTATTAAACTGCATTACTTTGCCGAAGACTGAAACTTGCTATCGCTAGTATGTGTGGAGATATTCACTTTTTTTTGATTGAAAATAGCTCTTTTTTCCAATGGCGATAATTTTTAAAAGGGTAAAAACGGCCAAACCACTTTATAAACAAATTAAAGTGCAAGAAAAGAACAACAAACGCTGGAAAAATCAGATCTCCCCAAGGCGACCCTCTAGGGAAATACTAGAGCTGAGGTTTCTTCATTCTCACTGTTCTGGTCATTATTTCTCTGTCTGTTTTCCAGTGGACACGTTCCTAAAATTATATGTTATATAAGTGTTTTATTACAAGACTTATCATACATTTATATTGATAAATAAATAAATCTAATCAATCGTGAATGTTATACTGGTTATAGCATCATTAAAGTTATCACTTCTTATTCGAAAAAGTTGTTGATCATGCACAATTCCATAAATATCTCAATAATTACCAAAAAAGATGGTAAATTCTACATATGGAAAAATGTTGTAAGATAGAGAGAAATCCTTTTTATTTGACACCCAAAATGCCTACACTGGTCAAGTTAAGGTTGAGATATTGATCAATTAAAAAAATGTGGCAGTTTCATGGTTTGAAAGCATTTACTAAAAATGCTATATCTCAGCCTCCCGACCGAATTTTCACAATCTTTATTCGCGAAAACTTTTGTAATGAATAGTACTTTCTAATACATGCCTTTGGTTTAATGAAAAAAATATTGATTTGTGAGGATTTTCTTCATAATTGACTAAAAAATATTGTTTTCGCTTTGTTTAATTATTGATCGTTTTGTTCTATCATTGATATAATCACTTTTTGTGAAAAACTTTTAAATGGAATTCATTCTCCAAGGTCCACAGAAAAATAAAAAAAAATATTTAAAAAATATTGGGAAAAAATTACGAAAACCGCTTATATACGACAATTTTACTCAAAAATGGCCATTTTTCATAAATCGCATTTGTGGAACCTCTAGACGATTTTTTTAGAAACTTGATTTGTTCTTCAAAAGTGCTTAATCTTTCATTATAGGGTCGCACATCGAAATCATGATATTTAGATTTGAACTAAAAAAAATTGTTCTGGATGCCTCGGTGGATTATTTCCGAATTAGTTTTAAATTAAAGGTAAAAGGTTCTTTCATCCAATAATAAGCAATTCAGCGATGTTTATTTTTTTGTCATAATATTGTTCTATTATACACACCGCGACTACACCACATTAAGCCGATAAAACCGTTCTCAAACGTCAAAAATTTACAGCTTTACTTTAACGTAGTAACAAAAAGCGATTAAAGTGCTCTAAACTGCCTAGCAATCGCTTTGATTCCGATTTCTGTCTCGTTCCACTCAAAATCCACCACCCCCCAGATCAGTGAAAATCTCCGGGTCAAAGCCTCTCCAGAGGTGGCAACCCTAGTCATGACAAAACGAATTTTGAGCTATACCCAAGCAACCAAAGGGAACCGCATAAGTTTCTCGCTTTAGGTGATGTTCTGATACGATTTGTGTTCTAATAGCGTCTTAAGCATCTTTCAAATTCCATTAAATCTTAAGTAGCTAGAAAGTTCGCTAAGAACTTTGTATGCACTTTAAAGTGTGCTTATCCATTTTGTTTAACTAAATCGCTATCAACTTCCACATGGCCAAAAGGGATAATGTATCGTGAGTTTTCGGATAATAGAAACAGCAAAAATTTTTGGTGTCCAACTGTTCCTCCGAGAAACAACGATCCGGAAATTATTTCATCAGAGTCGGAAATGAAAACAGGGGAATAATGAACTGTGACCCTCTCAATTCGGACACCGGGACGCATATCTGCCGCAAGCTTTAAGGAAGCCTCCAATCCAAGCACAGTCGAGCCCTTCCTGCCAGCGACCTGCAGCCGTCCCGGTCCTGTGCTTAGGTCTGGAAAGGAGGTCTTCCGAAATCGTTTCCCAGGCAAGTACGATGATATTTTCGACAATTCGTCCCCTGAAATTTCTGTCGCTTCTAGCCGGCCTCCAACCTCCAACCCTCGCCATCGATATTTAAACGCAGCTGGTCCAAGACAACAAACCACACCGAGTACAGTAACGATACGTCTACAAGACAGCTTGTTACTCTACTACCAGAACGTCGGCGGATGAACTCCACCATGGATGACTACATGCTAGCTGTTGCTGACCACTGCTACGATATCATCACGCTAACTGGAACATGGCTCGACTGTCGCGCTTTTTCGTCTCAGATATTTGGACCCGAATACGAAGTCTTTCGCTGCGACCGAAATCCATGTAACAGTAAAAAGCTAAGTGGCGGAGGTGTTGCTATTGCTGTGCATAAACAACTGAAAGCTAGAGTTGTTGAGGACGATGCGTGGAAATGCATTGAACAAATCTGGGTAGCTATTGAGCTTGGTGACCGAACCCTTTTTCTATGTGCAGTTTATTTCCCACCGGATCGCATTCGTGACTCCATGTTGATCGATGCTCACATCCAGTCAATTTCGCATGTTATGACACGTATGACTCCAGTCGACGAAATCGCTATTCTGGGCGATTTTAATCTTCCAGGACTGTCGTGGCAACCATCTCATAGTGGCTTCCTGTATCCTGACACTGATAATTCCGTGTTTCATGCAAGTTCAATCAACCTTCTCGACAGCTACAGCACAGTTACGCTTTTTCAAATCAACGACGTGGTTAACGAAAATGGCCGTAGTTTGGACCTCTGCTTCGTAAGCGCCCAGGACGTTGCTCCAACTATTTATGCCGCGCCAGCTCCACTGGTGAAAGTTGTCCCCCAGCACCGGCCTCTCGTTGTCGTGATGAATCGAAAACGACCCCGTGTAGCTGAGATAATTCCTGACCCGGTTTTCTACGACTATCGCAATGCAGACCATCGCAGCATCGAAGTTTTTCTAGCAGAGTTTGACTGGGACGGCATTCTCGATAGCAATGATGTCGAACAAGCAGCGCAGACCTCCACACATGTCATGGCTTATATCATCGATAGATTCATTCCGAAAAAGGTAAACCGCAATGGGGTACATCCGCCGTGGCAATCCCCTGAGTTACGGCGACTCAAAACAGTAAAGCGAGCCGCCTTAAGAAAATTTACAAAATATCGCACTATGCCACTCAGGAACTATTATGTGAAGCTTAACATGGAGTACAAAAATGTAAGCAAACGATGTTACTCGCATCATAAACGCAATGTTCAACGCAAATTCAAATCGAATCCAAATTCGTTTTGGAAATATATCAACGAGCAACGCAAAGAGTCTGGTCTCCCGTCGACGACGACTTTGAACGGAGAAATGGGTACCGATAACAATGAAATCTGTCGTCTCCATTAAGTTCGCCAGTGTTTTCAATGCCGAAGTTTTACCTCCTGAGCATATTTCCGCCACCGCCAGAAACATCCCTTTGCAAACACAGACTTTTAGTCAAATGGATGTAGACGATGCAATGATTACCCGAGCAGCCCGCCAATTGAAGTCAACTCATAAACCGGGACCTGATGGAATACCGTCCGTTCTTTTGAAGCATCATGTCGATCGTTTGCTGTCTCCACTTCGTCACATTTTCCAACTGTCTTTATCTAAGGGAATTTTCCCCTCATGCTGGAAATACGCGCATATGTTTCCTGTATATAAAAAAGGTAAAAGGAATGACATCGACAACTACCATGGCATCACATCTCTTTGCGCCGTTTCAAAGCTGTTTGAACTTATCGTCATGGAGCCTCTTTTCAGTCACTGCAAGCAATACCTGAGCGATGACCAACACGGTTCCATGCCCGGACGCTCGACTATTACGAATTTGCTGTGTCTTACCTTATTCATCACTACGACTATGGCGGAACGGAATCAAACGGATGTTATTTACACTGATCTGTCGGCAGCTTTCGACAAGATTTACCACACTATAGCCGTTGCCAAGTTGCAGAGACTAGGATTACATGGTTCACTCCTTAAATGGTTAAATTGTTATCTTACCGACCGGTGGATGAATGTCACTATAGGTGATTCACAGTCAGATAAGTTTAAAGCTACTTCCGGTATTCCACAGGGAAGTCATCTTGGACCGATAGATTTTTTATTGTATTTCAACGATGTAAACCATGTTTTGGAAGAACCTCGTCTGTCCTTTGCGGATGACTTGAAAATGTATGGACAGATTCATTCGATTGCTAAAAAAACAACTGGACAGTTTCGCAGCTTGGTGTGATTTAAATGGAATGATCGTCAACCCTAGTAAATGCTCTGTGATCTCCTTTACAAGGAAAAAGCAAACTATTCGCTTCAAATACACCTTGGGGGAAGTTGAAATCGATCGCGTCACCCACGTTAAAGATCTTGGAGTTATCCTGGATGCCCAACTGACTTTCAAGCAGCACGTCTCGTTCATCGTCGGTAAAGCATCACAAACGCTGGGCCTCATCATGCGAATAGCTAGAGACTTCACCGATGTACACTGTTTGAAGTCATTGTGCTGTGCATTGGTCCGCCCAACTATTGAGTTCAGCTCCGCAGTGTGGAGTCCTTTCTACTTGAACAGTGCGGAAAGAATAGAATCTATACAACGAAGATTTATTAGATTCGCTTTACACAGGCTACCGTGGCTAGATCCGCATCGGTTACCCAGCTACGAAAGTCGTTGTCTACTTATTGACCGCTTTAGTAGCAGACATTCTGCAGAATAGGATCGACTGCACTGCCCCTTTGCAAGATATCTCGCTCAACGTCCTCCCCAGAGCTCTAGGGAACAGACTCATGCTACGGTTGCCATTTCGCCGAACCAACTACGGGATGAACACAGTGATCAACGGTATCCAGAGGACCTTCAATAGAGTCGCTTCGGTCTTCGACTACCATCTTCCACGCGTAACGCTCCGTCGTCGGTTTGCGAGTATGCTGTCAGAATCAGAACCATACTGACTAATAGTGTTGTCCATACTCGTTAATATGTTTTACTACATTATTAGTATGGTATAATGTGTCTTAATTGTGTATTGTAATAATAATCTTTTAATTTGTATTTTATGTTAATTAATTAATTATTTTATCATTGGGGCATAACAACATAGCCTGTTGATTAGGGCATCGCAAAAAAAATTATTTTTATGAATTCTCGAAGGTCCCCCCTCTCATATTGTGACAAATGTCAAAGTAAGGTCAGATGCTAAATTTCACATCATTTGGACAATTTTAGACCCCCGCCCACTTCGTTTGAAATTTTTTGAAATTGGTGCTATGGGAAAATATGGAGGAAAAATACATTAAGTGCTATAAATTTTGAAGTAGCAATCAGAAAATTACAATTTATACCTATTTTGAAAGGAAATAATCTTAGTATTTGAATGGAGATATTTTTGTTTCTTCGAAAGTACAGGAAAGTGGGGTACCGGGTCATTTTGGCGCCAAATTCCCCTATTTTTAATGATTTTTCTGCTCCGTGATGCAAATCATACATATTTTGTAGTTTTTCTAATGTGAAAAAATCTCAAAAATCGATCGGAGCCTTTTTGACCTTACTTTGACATTTGTCACAATATGAGAGGGTGCCTTTGAGAATTCAAAAAAAAATTTTTTGCAATGCCCTTAGTGACGTTGCGATACTTTCGATACTAGTACGGAAACGATACTTCTGTTTCCGATATTCAATTTATTGGTATCGATACTACAGGCACGATACTTTACCGATATCGATACAATGTTCATGACATCGAAGCAACCAACAGGTTGAAGGATTTGATTCGGAGTTCTGAACGATTTTGGAATGATTTCTGCAAACACCGATTCAGACTCAACCGTTTCGGAATCAGTTGTTGAATTTGAGTTAGTGAAACATTTGGAGCACCGATCGCATTTGACAAAAAACAAGTAGATGATGGATGGTCAATCGTTTGCACACATTACCGAATCGTCGACTCGACCCAACATCAAACGAATCGGACCGAAGTTTATTTGTCAGATGGATTTTTCTTTTCGCAAGAGCAGAGCAAAACATTTGCTGACAAAACCCACTGTTGAATACATTGTAACAGTTTGGAATCGAATAGCGATACCTCCAAGTATCGATACCTCGACTACGATGATAACGAAAGTATCAGTACTTGTCTTCGATACCAGTATCGATTCTAAGTATCGATGTATTTTAATTTTGCAACATCCCTAAATGCCCTACTGTTGATATACATAAACAATAAATTATTTTTTGACAACGATTAAAACTGTCGAAAACTATTGATTTTCCCAAAAAGTTGAAAACAATTCCATTTGGATGCATCGTCGGACCCCCTTTGGATTAAAAATGTCTAAAACCATTGATTGTCAACTGCCAACAATATGTCCTTCAATAGGTACTTATTTCTAAACAACTGAAAGTCAACCATTCAACTTCAACTCCAATAAACGGGAAAGTAACGCAAAATGTGTCACGATAACCGCCGGTGAATTATCGGTGAATTCGACAATACATTATCGTTAACGGAGTTTCCGATGACGTTGACGGGTGGTTAACGTTATCGACGATGACGATGAATTATCGATTAACAACTACAGGGATACATCGATTTCGTGCATTTTTTAACCAGAGGAGTTTGAATACTCGAATTGTAAATTAAAGTAATAATAAATTATGGGCACTCAATCAAAGACACACTATTATAATAAAGCAAACTTATTAGTTTTTTGCCATTTCAATGAGAGCTACCAAGTTGTGGGATAAGTGATATTGAATGAATAAATAATCACGGGTTTTTTATACCATTACACAATACTGTTTTACGTGGGCACAGTAGATCGAACTCAAATTCAAATTGGAACAATTCGTACTACATTTTCCTCATTGCAAAATGTCGAATGTAAAACGATATTGATTTGACATTTACTAAAGAGATTCAACCACACTTTCCCATTACATAATACCGCTAAATGTA
Source organism: Topomyia yanbarensis (assembly GCF_030247195.1). Classification (NCBI taxonomy): domain Eukaryota; kingdom Metazoa; phylum Arthropoda; class Insecta; order Diptera; family Culicidae; genus Topomyia; species Topomyia yanbarensis. Next base: position 365,376,538 of record NC_080671.1, read on the forward strand.
CACGATTTAATAGTGTCGGGTTCATTTTCCGAAGCTCAGGCGTCATTCCCCCCAAACCTTTGTCCCACACACACGCACACTGACACACATTCAATGAGGCAGAAGTAATTTTCTCTCACCCCGCATCGGATGAATTATTACAACAAAAGGCACGTCGAGAGAAAATTCCGCCTCCACAAACGAGATTTATGAGATGTGGGTTCAATTTTCCATCTAGCGTTCCTCAAGGCATTCGTCTCTTATCGCAGGTCAGCCATGCGTTGAAAAAAAAAAGAAATATTTTCCCTTTCCGTCGTCTGACTTCGACAAATGTGCGAACATCGTGAACCTTCGACAGGCGGACGGGGATGAAAAAATGTTTTTCCCCGACCGAGAGCCACATTGCTGCTGCCGTGCGACGGTTTTCACTAGCGTACCGCATCGTTTCGGGGGCTGCCGTAATATTTCCAATTTTTAACCTTTCGGAATCCTCAAATTTCATCGAAACGAAATGGGATCATTTTCCCTCTTAGCCCCTAATCACTCTCGTTCTCGTGCCAGCCCCGGTGAAAGTGGGAGGTTCCATTCGGCCAACTTCTGCATGCGGTAGCGACTGCTGTTATGGGTACAGTCACAGCAGTGACGAGAAGTGATTTATAAGTTGTTGGAAAATAGGAAAATTTAACAGTTTCAGATTTCTTACTCAATTGGTAACTGGAAACGGACTTGGAGAGGAACTGAAATCGATCCCGTAACGCTCATTAGAATAAAACGATTTGTTGGGTGCTTCTGTGAGGGATTTATTAACTTCAGCAGGTGATCAGGAGTTATTTGTGAAAACGAAAGTGTTATCTGAAATTATTTTACTTCACATAAAGGTGGTATAGTTATGGTTAAGTAAGTCCTGGGATGGTCATGATGTCGGGATAGTGGTGCAATCCTTTTTTTCCGTAGAGTGCATGTTATCCGATGCTCTTCATGGGGAAAGAAACCAGATAGACGGTGTTCGAGCGAGAGATTAAATAATAGGGTAGAAAAACTTGATCATCCCCAATGTGATCCACACGTCGCGATCAGACCGTTCTCGCTTTCTCCCGTGTAAAGTTTTGGCCTGTTTCACTCCACGAGTGCAGGTAGTAAATGGTCGAGTGCGAATAGGCCTTCTGCTATCGTGCTTGACCCGGCAGCCGGTCAGCCGATCTATGTACTAGACAGATCAGATCAAATAAACCACCGTGACGATAAGATCGTCTTTTTGCTCCGTTAATTATAATTAGTTTTTCGTTCGCGCAATAAAATTAAATTGGTTTCAGTAGTGAAAATTAGTGTCTCAAAGTGTCCGAAGAACCCGGTATTACGCGCGCGCGAACATTGGTCCTTCGAACCGGATAGTGAATCAGTGCAGTGGTTTTCGGACACTTCGCGAAACCGACAGAACACGTGGTGAACAGTTCATAAACAAAAGCGGTCAGTGAACTTTTAACGAGGGCAGTGACCCCAAAGCAAGACCGCCAAAGTGCATTGAAAGCGGATTGAAACAGTGCGGGAAAAATAGCATCGCCATTTTCGACGCCGGTCAACGCCATCGTCGAGACGCTGTGGCGCCATCGCGAAGTGTGCGGTTCTGGTACTTTGGACGACATCGCAGAATTGGACTGGCTGGCAGCAGATCATCGGACGGAAAATACAGGGAGTAGAGTGCATGATTGTGGTGGCGTACTTGCATGTGGTGTCTGGTTCATGTTGGTTGGCTAGATTAATAAATTATTCAAGCGTTTATGCGAGTATTTTTTTTGGCACGTGTGTCCCTGATTTTTGTTGGTCTCGGAATCTTTGCTGGATTTATTTGCTGGTTGCTTTCCGCCTTTTTTCCCCCGCTGCAACTGTCAATTTCGGTTCGCGTAGTAATAGTGTGGAACGTCGAGTCGATCGGTCAATTTATTTGGTGAAAGTGGAGAGTGCTGTGAAATATCCGTGATTAAAATTTGATGGTATAGTGCAGTGCTGTGAGTCAGAATGGCAACCGAGTTACGATCCTTGCGGAAACGGGAACGTCAGCTTTTAAGGTCCTTAGAGGGTGTGCGTCATTTTGTCCAGCATTATGAAGAGGCCAGAGATGGCGGACAAGTCAGCCTGCGAATGCAAGGACTGGAGGAGGTCCACAAGGAATATTTCGCAGTTCGTAGTAAGCTTGAGTTGTTGGTTGAAGACGCTGAATTGACGAAACACGCCGATTCGGATCCAGATGTGAAGCAAGAGGCATTGGAACATCTGGACAATGAGAACGATCGAGTATTGCAGGAGTTTGAGGATCATTTTTATGCGCTTAAAGCATCGATGCTGACATTATTGCCGAATTTCTTACCACCACTACAGTTGGGAGGACATCAATCATCGATTGCTGGAGATGATGGTTCTGGTACGCACCAAGTAGCGACATTTTCGAAGGTAAAGCTGCCTGAAATCCGTCTGCCGTCATTCAGTGGTAAAATTTTTGAGTGGGTAACCTTCCGCGATTCCTTTCAAAGTCTGATTCACAGCAATCCTCAGCTGACTGATATGGATAAGTTTACATATCTGAGGTCGTCGTTGTCTGGTGATGCACTGCAAGAAATCAGTTCAGTAGGATTGTCTGCCGCCAATTATATTGTTGCGTGGGAAATATTGGAGAACCGCTATGAGAACAAAAAACTCATCGTGAAGGCTCACCGAGATGCACTTTTTGCCATTGAAGGGCTCAAAAGGGAGAGCTACGATAAACTCAATCAACTCATTAGCGACTTTGAGAAAAATCTCCAAATGTTGGACAAGATAGGTCAGAACACTTCGGAGTGGACCACCATTCTCGCTTATATGGTGTGTTCCAAGCTCGATTCTGTTACGCTACGCCAGTGGGAAACTCACCACAACTCGAAGGAGGTTCCCACGTATGCAGCCCTTCTCAGTTTTCTCCGCAACCACTGTGATGTTCTCCAATCAGTCGCTCCTGCAAAATCCCAGACCATTGATCATCGTTCTTCTAAATCAACCGTCTGTCACACTGTTGTGAAGACGTCGAACAGATGCACATTATGCAGTGAATCGTGGCATCCTCCTTCCCAGTGTGCTATGTTTCAACGAATGAAGGTTTCGGAGCGCATCGAAGCTGTTGCTAAGCACAGGTTGTGTCGTAACTGTCTGCGTCCTGGACACTATTCAAGTTCCTGCGAGAGAGGGGTCTGTCGTCATTGCCAACAGAAGCACCACTCCATGCTACATGGAGCACCCAAATCCTCCGTTCCACACTCGCAGCCGAAACCTCCGTCTCAAGACACGCAACCGAGACAGTCACAGACTAAGCAACACAATCCGAACCAACACATACACACTAATACTGCCAACTCGCAACGCACAAACAACACACAGCCAACCACAACCACACCCACCACAAGTCAAAATTATGTTGCACTTCCCATCACACCAACACACAACATACTCCTGTCAACCGCTCTCGTGACAATCAAGGACCGTTTTGGCAGAACAACGCTCGCACGAGCCCTGCTAGATTCGTGTTCTCAGCACTGTCTAATGACAGCAAGTTTTGCGAATAAGCTGCAGTTTCATGAATCCCCTACATATTTGTCAGTTCAAGGAATCGGTTCATCTCGATCAGTTTCCACCAAATTGATCAGTGCAGAGATCAGTCCCAGATCCAGGATTATATCATCCTTCATCGCAGAAATGCAGTTCCATGTACTACCGAAATTGACTGTTCTTTTGCCGACGACGAGTTGCAATCCTGCCGAGTGGGATCTTCCAGATTCTACTCTGATAGCCGACCCCGGTTTCCACGAGCCTGGCCCAGTTGATTTGATCATAGGGGCGGAGTATTACATGGACTTGCTGAAGAATGAGCGACAGAGAGCAACACCATCAGGACCGACTCTGCAGAATACGGTGTTTGGGTGGATACTTTCGGGACGCATTCCTAACAGTTCAAGCGGCGGACCATGCTCACTGGTTCACGTATGCTCGACAGCGGAGGTCGAAGAGCAGCTTACTAAATTTTGGGATCTGGAGACTTGTCGTACCACCAGCATTAATTCTGTAGAAGAATCATCCTGCGAACAGTTCTTCGAGCAGACTACAGTGAGAGACGAGAGTGGTAGATTTGTTGTAACACTACCAAAAAAGGAACATGTTATCAGTAAACTGGGAGATTCAAAGGCAACAGCACTTAAGCGGTTCATGGGACTCGAACGGCGATTCGCAGCTAATCCGAACCTGAAGACGGTATATTCTGAATTCATCCACGAATATCTAACTCTCGGGCATATGAAGGAGGTGATCGAGGATATCGACGGAGGCAAGAAGTATTATTTACCGCATCACGCTGTTCTGAAGCCGGACAGCACCACCACGAAACTCCGAGTAGTTTTCGACGCTTCCTGTCGTACATCAACAGGAATTTCATTGAACGACGGCTTGATGGTCGGTCCCGTTGTTCAGGAAGATCTCCTCAGCATCACGCTACGTTTTCGTACGCACCGATTTGCAATTGTTGCCGACATCGCCAAGATGTATCGAATGGTTCGAGTACAGGTAGCGGATCAATCCCTACAGCGAATCTTATGGAGAGATTCTATAGAAGAGCCAATCCGTACGTTCGAGCTAACCACAGTCACGTACGGAACCGCGTCTGCACCGTATCTGGCCACGAAATGTCTGCGAAGTTTGGCGGAAGAAGGAGCAGAAATGCACCCAGAAGCTGCTAAGGTGCTGAAGAAGGATTTCTACGTGGATGATATGCTCTCAGGTGTAGACGACGTGGAGGACGGAAAGAAGCTGATACAGCAGCTGGTCGAGCTGCTGGAGTCAGCTAGGTTTTCACTACGCAAGTGGAATTCTAACAACAGAGAGCTGCTACTAAATGTTCCTGAACACTTAAGAGACGACCGTTCGATTCTGGAGTTAGACTCGTCTAGCTCAACTATCAAGACGCTAGGACTTGTCTGGGAACCCAGTACCGATCGCTTTCGATTCACCACCCCGGTGTGGAACTCTGCTGCTGTTATCACCAAGCGTACAGTGCTATCAGACGTATCGAGATTGTTTGACCCCCTAGGGCTCGTGGGGCCAGTCATCATCCAAGCGAAAATCTTCATCCAAGAATTGTGGAAGCAGGAGTGTTCTTGGGATGAACCGCTGACTGCAGAGTTTTTTTTTTTTATTCATTTCGTTTATTTGATAGGCACAAATGCGTTAGCTTGGCGGTGCCGAATTCTTTTGTTTTTACATTTTGAATATCTTAAAACTAGGAGGTTACAATGTTGAAATATTTTTTTAAAAAAGAGAAAAAATTTACAGCTATCTTAAGACTAGAAAAAAAAATTCTATATATAAAAGAGGGGACAAAAGATTTTTTTTATGAAAAATTTTAAAACAAGGAATTCAATACTAATAGTTTTTTAGGAAATATTTACAGTTATCTTAAAACTAACAATATAGTTTGGTACACAAAAGGGGGAACAAATATTTATGAAAAATTTCACAGATGTTTTAAAACTAGGGATACAATTCTATTTACAAGATGGGGGACAATAGTTTTAACAAAGAGTAGAAATTACAACTATCTTAAAACTAGGAATACGGAATACAAATTTGATTTTTTATCGGATACTTATGCTTGGTCATTTCCAAAATCGGTGTAGAAGTAGTTGTATCAAGGACAGGGGAGAGAAGGCGTAGATGGTGACCGGTAGAGAAGAGCAAAACTTGCAACTTTCGGGCAAACGGGAGATCAGCGAAACAAATTTGCGCCTCAGTCTAGTAGGTCGGATTGGCGGATGGTATTCTTCGGACCCGCGGGGAATCCTTCAAAGGGAATCCTTCGGACCTCGAGTCGCTCTCGCTTCAGATTCCGTAGCGATAAGGGCGACGGCGGTTACATAGTGGCAGTCTGAAGCTTATCGGTTCCACACGGCAAGAGAAAACTTCTAAAAACGAGAAATAAAAAGAGAGGGGCTAAATTGGGATATTTATCGTTTTTATGAAAGTATAAATAAGGGACATATAGGGGAAATCACGATTTGCCAGCATATCTCGGACTGGGACATTGGGTGGTCTACCTCGGGCCCGAAGGGAATCCTTTAACTGAGACCTGGCGTCCAAATACCCGGCGCATACCCAGACAACGTGCTCGATGTCATGATAACCCTCGTCACAAGCGCACAGACTACTCTCCGCAAGCCCAATACGCCGCAAATGTGCATCTAAGGTGTAGTGGTTGGACATAAGTCGGGACATTACACGAATAAAATCCCGACCCACATCCATCCCCCTGAACCAAGGCTTCGTTGATACCTTTGGGATAATCGAATGTAGCCATCGTCCAAGTTCACCATTGCTCCACGAGGTTTGCCAACTGTTGAGTGTCCTCTGACGACAAATACTAAAAAATTCGTTGAAGCAGATTGGTCTTTCGTATATTTCACCATTTAATGCGCCCACCTTTGCTAATGAGTCGGCCTTTTCATTGCCCGGGATAGAACAATGAGAGGGTACCCAAACAAAGGTAATCTGATAAGATTTTTCAGATAACGTACACAAAGACTCCTGTATCTTCCCCAGAAAATACGGGAATTGCTTTTTAGGCTTCACCGCACGAAGAGCCTCGATAGAGCTGAGGCTGTCCGAAATGAGGAAGTAGTGATCTGTGGGCAGAGTGTCGATGATCCCAAGGGTGTACTGAATTGCAGCTAACTCTGCGACGTAAACTGAAGCGGGATCATTGAGCTTGAATGGAACGGTGATAGTATTGTTGAAGATACCGAAGCCAGTGGACCCATCGAGATTTGATCCGTCAGTGTAGAACATTTTGTCACAGTCGACTTCTCGGAATTTATTATAAAATATATTGGGGATCACTTGAGGGCGTATATGGTCCGGGATTCCACGAATCTCTTCCTTCATGGATGTGTCGAAGAATACAGTAGAATCAGAAGTATCTAGGAAACGAACACGGTTGGGAGTATACGTAGAAGGATTAATGCTCTGTGCCATGTAGTCGAAGTACAAGGACATAAATCGGGTTTGAGAATTAAGCTCGACGAGCCTCTCGAAGTTTTCAATCACCAACGGGTTCAGAATGTCGCATCGGATGAGCAATCGATATGAGAGTTCCCAAAATCGATTTTTTAGCGGAAGAACGCCCGCCAGCACTTCGAGACTCATCGTATGGGTCGAATGCATGCAACCCAAGGCAATGCGCAAGCAACGATACTGGATTCTCTCCAGTTTGATGAAGTGTATGTTCGCAGCGGAGCGGAAACAGAAACACCCGTACTCCATCACCGATAATATCGTTGTTTTGTACAACCTGATCAGGTCTCCTGGGTGAGCACCCCACCATGTTCCAGTTATTGTTCGGAGAAAATTGATCCTTTGTTGGCATTTCTGTTTCAGATACCTAATGTGACATCCCCAGGTACCTTTAGAGTCGAACCAGACCCCGAGATATTTAAATGTGAAAACCTGGTTGATCGTTGCACCCATTAATAGAAGCTGGAGTTGCGCCGGCTCACGCTTCCTAGAAAAAACAACCAACTCAGTTTTCTCCGTGGAGAACTCAATACCCAGCTGAAGAGCCCAAGCAGACAAATTGTCCAAGGTATTTTGTAATGGTCCTTGCAAGTCGGCAGCTTTGGGCCCTGTAACAGAGACCACCCCGTCGTCTGCAAGTTGCCTTAGCGTGCATGAATTGGCAAGACAATCGTCAATGTCATTAACGTAAAAATTGTAGAGCAGGGGACTTAGACATGAGCCCTGGGGAAGACCCATGTAGCTAAATCGCGATGTTGTTAAATCGCCATGCGAAAAGTGCATGTGCTTTTCAGACAACAGGTTTAGCAAAAAGTTATTTAGAGTCGGTGAAAGACCATGCTGGTGCAGCTTCTCTGACAGAATGTTGATAGAAACTGAGTCAAAAGCCCCCTTAATATCCAAGAAGACTGATGCCATCTGCTCTTTGTTAGCATAGGCCATTTGGATTTCTGTAGAAAGCAACGCAAGGCAATCGTTCGTCCCTTTGCCTTTGCGGAAGCCAAATTGTGTATCTGACAGTAAGCCATTTGCTTCAACCCAATTGTCGAGGCGAAACAAGATCATTTTCTCGAACAACTTCCGAATACAGGACAGCATTGCAATCGGCCGATACGAGTTGTGGTCGGAGGCTGGTTTTCCTGGTTTTTGAATGGCGATGACCTTCACTTGCCTCCAGTCATGAGGGACAATGTTACCCTCAAGAAACTTGTTAAATAAGTTCAGCAAGCGCCTTTTTGCAGTGTCAGGCAGATTCTTCAGCAAGTTGAATTTGATTCTGTCTAACCCTGGGGCGTTATTGTTGCATGATAAGAGAGCAAGTGAAAACTCCACCATCGAAAACGGTGTTTCGTTCGCGGTATCGGGAGGAGACGCGGCGCGGCACGTTTTCTGTACCGGGACAGAGTCCGGACAGATCTTCTTGGCGAAAGCGAATATCCAACGGTTTGAATATTCCACGCTCTCGTTGGTACTATTACGGTTACGCATACGTCGAGCCGTACCCCAAAGAGTGCTCATCGCTGTTTCTCTCGTTAACCCGTCGACGAACCGGCGCCAATAACTGCGTTTTTTGGCTTTCATTAGACTCTTCATTCGCCTTTCTAACGACGCGTACTGTTGATAGCTAGCGGGTAACCCGTCTTCCCGGAAGGCCTTATATGCAGTGGACTTCTCCGCGTACAGCTCTGAGCACTCTTTATCCCACCACAGGGTGGGAGACCGTCCATGGGTATTCGCGCTGGGTACTGGTTTAGTCTGAGCTTGATTCGCACTGTCGAGAATCAAGCCAGCCAAAAACCTGTACTCTTCCTCCGGAGGAAGTTCTTGAGTGGATTCGATTTTAACGGATATCGCGGTCGCGTAACTCTTCCAATCAATGTTCCGTGTGAGGTCATACGAGACATTGATTGTTTCCGATGGTCTTGAACCGTTAGCAATTGAAATCACGATAGGCAAATGATCGCTACCGTGGGGATCAGGGATCACCTTCCACATGCAATCTAACTGTAGCGATGTCGAGCAAAGCGATAAATCCAACGCGCTTGCGCGTGCTGGTGGTGTAGGAATCCGCGTCATTTCTCCCGTGTTTAAGATGGTCATGTTGAAATTGTCGCAAAGATCTTGGATTAATGTTGATCTATTATCATCATGAAGACAACCCCATACCGTACCGTGCGAGTTAAAGTCTCCCAGAACTAGCCGCGGTGCCGGTAAGGATTCCGTGATATTACAAAGCGTTCGGTGCCCTACCGAGGCTCTAGGAGGAATGTAGATGGAAGCAATGCAAAGGTCTTTACCTTTGATTAAAACTTGACAAGCGACAATTTCAATGCCTGGTGTCGAAGGGAGGTTAATTCGGTTGAAAGAATAGCACTTTTTGATCCCCAAAAGTACTCCTCCATAAGGGTTTTCTCGATCCAGACGGATTATATTAAAGTCGTGGAAGTTGAGATTTATATCAGAAGTTAACCAGGTTTCACATAATGCGAAAGCATCACATTTTAAACTGTTTAGTAAGAATTTGAAGGAATCGATTTTCGGGAGGATACTTCTGCAATTCCACTGTAGAACAGTGATCGAATCGGTGACCTCGTTCGATGACTTAGCCATCGAAGGATACGATCGCTGCAAGGAGGGGCCATTTAGTAGTCAACTGCTTCAAAAATGTTTGCACTATAGGGAGAAAACGTATCAGAAGGCTTTTAAGAGGATCAGTAACATTGAAAGCTGTGAAAATTAAGTCCACTATGTCAGAAAATTTCATTAGTCCGTTACTGGACTGAGTATCTGTTTGAAAAACGGGGACACTTGGGGTTTTTGGTGTCCCTGGAAGTGGTGGGTACTCCTTGTTAGAATTAATATTTCCAAGTCCTGGAGCAAATTGCTTCGGCTTTTGTGCATCACTTCCGTTGGATTTATTGGTTGTAGATGGCGCACTCTGAGTGGACGACACCTTGGCACCCTTACGAGGCAATGTAGGGGAGGCTAGATTTCTCCTCTTCCTGGATTCCCCTGGGTTAACCAATGATGTTCCCTCTTGTGGGTCGTCAGATTCTTGCTCAACGCCAGCCAATAGAGCAAAGGAATTTTCGGAAGGGACAGATGGCGAAGCATTCTTTAGCATTTCTGCATAAGAGTGCCTCGAGCGATCCTTAAGGGAGCGCTTAATTTTATCCCCGCGCTGCTTGTACACCGGGCATGACTTAAGAGCATGCGGAGGGCCCCCGCAGTAAATACACTTCTCAGTTTCTCCACCGCAAGCGTCATCCTCATGCTCTCCCTCGCATTTGCCGCACCGTTTTTTATTGCCACAATAAGTGGCTGTGTGGCCCAGTTGCTTGCAATTGCTGCAGTTCATTACCCGCGGTACAAACAGGCGAACGGGTAAGCGAACCCTATCCAGGAGGACATAGTTGGGAAGAGCAGACCCGGAGAAAGTCACCCGAATCGAGTCTGACGGAGAATAAGTTGTCTTATCATTTTCTGTTTTTGCAGAATACAATTGCTTGCATTCCAGAATCTTCACCTTTTGAAGTGAAGGGTCCTTAAAGCAGCCAACCCCGTACTTCAACAGGTCTTCGCACTTTAGACCCGGTTCGGCGACTATTCCATCGATCTCCACTGCCCTACAAGGCACATACACTCTGAATTGTTTCGTAAAACGCTCGCTGCGAGCAATCTGGTTTGCCTGATCGAGGTCATTTACTATAACGCGTATCTTATTGGCTCGAACACGTGTTATCTGAGCTACGGCCGGGTAGTTAGCAGTCAGCTCCCGTGATATTTCTAGAATATTGGGCGATTTCGTGTTGGGCCGGAAATACACCACCCAGGGTCCATTTGAACTGGCTGGGTATGTTTTAATACGGGGAGGACTGGGGGAATCAGGGGAGGGAGTAATATCGGGTTTATCCGGTAAATCCATGGGAATATCATTCCCATCCAATGTTACTTCGCCCTCGGCCATTTAGGCACGAGGATAGCACGTGGTGTAAACGAGAGATGAAACTTGTATTCAGGGGAAAGGGAAAAGTAGACCGATCGGGGAAAGGGAAACGAAAGAAAGAAAAATAATACTTAGCTTATATAGCGGCGTGTCCGGCAATTCTGGTATTCACTTCACCAGCCTGGGCACCGGCGAACAAAGACTGCCTCAAACAATAGTTGACCTTCACTGACAATATATATTCTTGTTCACTTTATGCACAGCACCAGAAAACGAACTGCTTCGATCGAGAGCTCGGAGAGTTATGGACTGCAGAGTTGCAAGAGTATTGGCACGAATATCGGAGAAACCTCGCCGGTTTGGATAGCCTCTCGGTCCCCCGGTGGGTTGGAAGCATTAGCAGCAGTGCAGAGGTGGAAATTCACGGATTCTGTGACGCATCCGAGCTAGCGTATGGAGCCTGCGTGTACATTAGAACAGTTACAGAGGCTGGGTCCGTAGCTGTGCGGCTGTTGACGTCGAAGTCGCGGGTTGCTCCGCTTGAAAACCTAAAAAAGAAGAAAAAAAGGCAGTCTATACCCCGCTTGGAATTATCGTCAGCGCTTTTGCTTGCTCATTTGTACGAAAAGGTCGTACAGAGTCTCCGCATTTCGGCAAAATCGTTCTTTTGGACGGACTCGATGATCGTTAAGTGCTGGTTATCAACGTCGCCGTCAAGATGGAAGCAGTTCGTCGCAAATCGAGTTTCTGAGATCCAGCACATCACGAAGGACGGCACCTGGAAGCACGTCGCAGGTGTAGAAAATCCAGCAGACATAATCTCCCGTGGGATGACCCCAGCGCAGCTTCAGTACCAACATGCTTGGTTTGACGGACCACACTGGCTGTTATTGGAAGAAGCGTATCGACCTGAGACCAAGGAGATATGGGAAGAAAACATCGAGTCAGCAGATTTGGAGGAAAAGACTACAACGTTGGTTCTCCAGTCAACCTCTCCCAGTGAGATTTTCAAACTACGATCGTCACTGTCGGAGCTAGTTCGTATTACGGCTTACATTCGCCGTTTCCGATTCAACGCTCGAGCAGTCAATCGCAACTGCAGAAAGCACAGTCCTATCACGGCATCAGAGCTCGATGAGGCATTACAAATGCTAGTCCGGCTAGCTCAACAAGAAAGCTTTCCGCAGGAACTTGCCGATTTGTCCAAGCAACCCCACGTGCGAGATTCGTCGCGCATTATTTCACTAAAGCCGATTCTCAAGGAAGGCATACTGTGCGTAGGCGGCCGGTTACGACATGCAGCTGTGTCAACGAATCGCAAGCATCCGTATATTCTTGACCCTCATCACCCGCTGACAAAAATCGTAGTTGTTTACTACCATCGAAAGCTATTCCATGCGGGACAGCAGCTGTTGATTTCGGCTATGCGAGAGCAATTCTGGCCAGTGTACACCAGAAACCTGGTACGGCAGGTAATCCACGAGTGCGTCGCTTGTTTTCGAGTACGACCCAAGGCACAGGATCAGATCATGGCAGATCTTCCACCCGAGAGAGTAACTCCCTATTCACCGTTTCGAAGAGTCGGAGTCGATTACTGTGGACCATTTTCTTTGGTCTATCCGCATCGACGTTGCCAGCCTGTAAAATGTTTTGTCGCAGTTTACGTTTGCCTAGTCACCAAGGCAGTGCACTTGGAGATAGTCGCAGATCTCACCACACAAGCTTTCCTAGCATCGTTGAAGCGATTTACATCTCGACGTGGTAGACCCGATTTGATTATGTGTGACAATGCTAAGAATTTCGTCGGTGCAAAACGGGAGCTGGATGAACTTCGCCGACTGTTTCACAGCCAACAGTTCCAGAACGCTGTCACAAAAGAGGCAGCAGACGACAAAATAGAGTTCCGGTTTATTCCAGCACGCTCACCAAACTTCGGCGGGCTGTGTGAGTCCGCGGTGAAATCCTTCAAGACGCTTTTCAAACGTTCGATCGGCTTGCACACTCTAGTGTATGACGAAATACAAACGGTTTTGGTTCAGATCGAGGCGATTTTGAACTCACGACCACTCACCCCAGTTAGTAACGACCCAGACGACTACGAAGCGCTAACACCGGGACATTTCCTGGTACAGCGACCTCTGACAGCAATTCCAGAACCCGATCTTGAAGCGATACCAGAAAACCGACTCTCGGCTTGGCAAAAAACACAGCGGTTCACGCAGCAGTTGTGGAAGAAATGGTCGACACAGTACTTGTCGAATCTTCACAACAGGACAAAGTGGACACGGCAAAGAGACAACATACGTGTAGGCACTATGGTTGTTCTCAAGGAAGAGAATCTACCTCCGTTAAAATGGCAACTAGCGCGAGTGACGGAGATTCAGCAGGGACCAGATCAAAACGTACGAGTCGTCAAGGTACAGACGAAGGATGGTAGTTATAAACGAGCGATCTCGAAGATTTGCGTGCTACCCATCCGCGATAACTTCATTTCATCAACCGAGGAGAACTAGACTCCTCCAACGGCGGAGGCCAGGAGGCCTCCGCACACCAGTTAAGTTATGCATTTCTTGAACTTTCAAAAAGCTAATTGAATTCTCTTTCTCAGTCATTATACATCCTTGAGCGTCTGGTAGACCCGTCGCTCCGAACGCTTATTCAAGCCGTTCATCTGAGAAAAGGTAACTGTGTTGTTTTCGGTGGTGGTTGTCATGCATGCCTTGTGCATCTGTTCGTGCAAAATGTTCCAGTTCGGTTGACCGTTCAACCACAGCAGCGGCGCTCGACGCCAGCACGTGCTCACGGCCGCGCCACGTTAGAATTAATACTAACTCAAGTATCACGCTTGGTTATTTCGAGGTACGACACCAGCAGAACCATTTCCGAAGGAAGAACTGCGCAATTCTACCTTCCCGCTCTACGCCGAGGTCGTCAACGAGCATGGCCAGCTCGCTTAGGCGGTTTCACCAACGTAGTAGCTTCGCCGCAATCATCGTAGATCAATCTGCCCAGGTCTACCGTCGAGATGTTGTCTTCAATCAGCACGACAGATGGAGTTCATCGTCACCAAGGGGTGACCGCGGAGGCCGTAGGGCCTCCGTTCCAGGGAAGTCATTTCGTTGTATCATTTTACCTTTTAAAAAGCACCCGTTTTTTATCCCAGCATGTATCATCACCATCGAAGATGACATCTGCCAGTCGGCGGCACAGATCCGCTGCACTTTCGAAGACGATTCCAGCCAGCCGGCGGCACAGGTCCGCTGTACCATCGAGGACGACATCAGCCAGTCGGCGGCTTAGTTGCTGAACCAACACAATCGTTTATTCATCCCATCGAGTCTACCAGTCCATCCGTCCATCAGTATCCATGAGAAAAGCTTCAAACGCATCCAACATCGACGATCAACCGTTCCAGTAAAAGGAAATATACACATCTGCGAACAAGCGGTGAAAATGCAAACAGTAGTTCCAGTATAGCAAGATGAGAAGCAACAACACTAATGTCACCGATCGAAAAAACACTAAATCGGCATCCAGAAACAGCACGAAGAAAATCAGCTGATTTACGGTGTCAAGATCATCATTGCAGTTGCAGTATATAACAATCGTAAAAAGTAGGTCACTAGGACTTCATCAGACATAGTATATAACCCGCATCGAAATTGGGACACGGTCAACGTTCCCAGCAGTAGCAGCAAATTATAATATTATATATACAGTAGCAGTAGAAACTTGAAATCAAAACAAACCAGAAAAATTGAATTTGTCTAGCAGTAGTTAGAGTAGGAGGCAATTATATTTGAATCCTTGAGATTCCAAGGCGGCCGGCATATGTTCGAGCGAGAGATTAAATAATAGGGTAGAAAAACTTGATCATCCCCAATATGATCCACACGTCGCGATCAGACCGTTCTCGCTTTCTCCCGTGTAAAGTTTTGGCCTGTTTCACTCCACGAGTGCAGGTAGTAAATGGTCGAGTGCGAATAGGCCTTCTGCTATCGTGCTTGACCCGGCAGCCGGTCAGCCGATCTATGTACTAGACAGATCAGATCAAATAAACCACCGTGACGATAAGATCGTCTTTTTGCTCCGTTAATTATAATTTTTTTTTCGTTCGCGCAATAAAATTAAATTGGTTTCAGTAGTGAAAATTAGTGTCTCAAAGTGTCCGAAGAACCCGGTATTACGCGCGCGCGAACAGACGGGTAAGGGTATGGAAGATGAAAACAGTGTAATTTCTAGTCTTATGGAATGTTAGTCAATGAATCATTCACTTTTTAACGCTCTAAAGTCAACACAAGTAGAAATGGTTAAGTATCGAGTTTACTCCGCTTCTGTAATCTCATATTACAACATCTGAGTGTGGAGATAATTAAACGAGTATAGAGTGCATCATACGTTTTAACAGCCTTGATCCATATTCTTAAACTGATCGGTTATGTTAGCGAATAGCCCACGGAACTCCGTACCACATGTATTCTTGATATTAGAAAATCATTCATGACTCCTGTTCGAGTCAATATACCGAGCTAATGAAAAGTTCAAAACACCCCCACGCTCATGATCCAAAGTCACTCACAGTGTATGGTGCTTTAATAGTGTTTGAAATAGATTCATTGCATGAAAACTGTGGTCCAGAAGATCCCATTTAAAAACCATATGTTGGTGTATTTATGGGATATCGATACTATTTTATGTTTTTTTTGACGTAGGACTACGTCTTTGTTTTCGATATGGGGGTGCACTCTGCAAATTCTACAAAAATGGTATGTAACGAAAAGTGGTCCAATTTTAAACGCATATAATTCAGCCATCTCACGATAAATTTTCAAATTTTTTGCGCAAATCGCCCCGAAATACTTCTAAGAATAGATTCCAATAGATAAACCCAAAGATTTTTGATATTATAGCATTAAAAAATTAAATAATATACAACCTTGTCAAAATATCGCGCATTAACACACAGAAGATAGCGCTTCCCAAGCCCTGTACGACGGTTTGGTGTACCTAGCGGACAACGCTTCTAAGAATGACATCATCATCGACTATTTAAAGAACGGACTTGGTCAGACACACTCAGTTCCCTGTTGAACGGCTGGCGAAGCAGATCGCTGCACTGTGTTTTTACAGCCAGTGTAGCTGAGCTAGAAGTCCGTTACACTGGCTGTAGAGGGACGCTACCCTGTGTCGTCCAACAGGCGACCGCTCCAACTGCTTCTTAAATGCCGCTGTAATGTTGCCAGTAAATTTTTGGTTTAACTAGCACATGTATTTGCTATTTGCGCTTGAAATTAAGTAATGTAGTGGTAGTAATAAGCTTCCCATTTTGGTTTAAACGCAAGGACAGTTTTTAAAACAGGATTTGATTAATTAGTTTAGCTCATCCCAGCAATTTTATCAATTCTGTAATTTAAAAGGAATTTTACGGAACTTGGTGAATTTGGCCCCACTTGCAACTGGTATAATCAACCTGCACAAAGTGTTGCATAACGCAGGGCTGTTTTTGGAACAAAATGTGTTATCATTCAGTCCTTCGCTATGCAAAATCACGATATTATGACAGATGGGCTAAGCGCGGCCGTTCCTTTCAATTGGGAATGGCCGCGTTGAATTTGGTGAAATGCGCTAATAGTGTCGTGGTGGTACTAGTTGTCTCTTTCGCTCTACCCATCATCATCAGCGTTGATTCATTTTGCATTGTGTGCTTGGGTTTGTGACGAATGTGTTGGTAGGTAAAAGGGAGCTTCATTTGAAATAATGCGCTGATCGGCGAACGTGCGCCAAATCATCATTCGCATCTTGATGAATTCATTCGTTCGTGCTTCAATATACCGTTCGCCATAAAAGAACGATTGCTGCTTTTTCGTGTGAGTGTTCATTTGACCGAAGCTGGCAGTTGGGCAGCTATCACTCCTCGTGTTGCCGACGCGATCACAGTCGTTGTAAACAACCAACAAACTTCATTCATCTTGTGCTAGCGTTCGTATTCCCTTGACCACAAAGAGGTGTGATGAATTGCAATAGCATTCGAACGAAAATTTCGTTTGACATTTTGCTGCCATAGGTTTCGGCGATTGTGAAAAATAGCCGTGGATCTATACGGCATATTTTGCAATTCAATTCATGTAAATATGAGTGAGATAGTATCAAGGAGTTCAACTTATTTGTGTTGCAATTCCGAATTTATGATTTTAATAACCTTCACAACCGATTTTCATCATACAATACTACTTCAAGGTGAATCTTCTGACATACCATTTTAATAGACATGCTTTATGTTGGTGCAATGCATTAATGCTGCACTATCGAGTACGGTAGGTACTGTTTCTCGAATATATAAATCCTCTGCATCTTACTGCACGAATGACAAACTTGGTATTAAGACTCTTCTAATTATAGCTTATTGTGGTTGTTCATATATATTCACAGGTTTGAAGGGGGCGAGTGGCCAAGTGTGTAATAAACAAACAAATATAATAAAGTAGCGGCAGCGATAATATTATTGAAAATATTAGCTGGGTTACGTATATAATGTAAAAAATCCACCGATAAAAATTACATTAATGATGACGTATTTGGTGTAATAAATTCTTCTGCACATGCGGTCTAACCACAAACGTTATTGAACTTTTCCTGTAACTGAATATTTGTCTTAAAATGCTTCTAACTCGATCAGTAAAAATTTTATTATCATACCGTTCGTCCCATTAGACACATAAGTCAATTTTAGACTGAATAATATTTTCCTATCTTTCAGCAGAAGGATTCAAGTAAGCATTTAGAACTAAAGTTGTGGAGATGATTAAGAGATTATAGACAACAAGAACAGTTTAATAAATTACAGTAAAAGTATTGTTTAAATATGGACAATTGCATAATTCCATTAACTGGAAGCTACGAGTGGATTATTCATCGGAAAATTTCACACTTTCTAATATTTCCTGGGATAAACTGAGAGTATTTAT
This sequence comes from Topomyia yanbarensis, assembly GCF_030247195.1. NCBI lineage: Eukaryota > Metazoa > Arthropoda > Insecta > Diptera > Culicidae > Topomyia > Topomyia yanbarensis. The sequence goes on from NC_080671.1 coordinate 365,394,508, forward strand.
TTTTGATTTTTAATCGGGTTTTTCCAACACATTTTTATCACGTGGAAAAAAGTTTTAATTTATCGAAATTGTTTACTAAATATTTTACTTTATGCTAGGATAGGACTCGACAGCTCAGTCCCTGATGTTGAACATATCTCGAACCAGCTCATAATTGGATAAAATAGTCGTACATTGTGCCTCGATAGTACGTATACCTACCATCAACTTTTTTTTCGTTTGATTTTGTAAACTTCAACAAAATAGGACAAATTTTATGAAACTTCTATGGGTTTCTCCATACTTTAGAGAAGTTGTGTGCTACTTAGAGTAGTTCTGCAAAGTCCAGCAAAGTGCTTTAAACTTTGAGTAAGTCACAATTACATCGTGGAAATCTAACAAGTATAAAAAATTCTGCAAGCTTTAAGGACGCCCTACAAGTTTCAGGAAAGTCTAAATTTTGGAGGATTGCTAACTTACAAGGAGATCCTTAAAATTTCAGATAATTTGTACGACACTGAGGTTAGCTATTAGGCCATTGCAAAAAATTTTTTTCTTGCATTCTCGAAGGCCCCGAAGGACAATTCTAGACCCCCGCCCACATCGCTTGAAATTTTTTGAAATTGTTGGTATGGGAAAATATGGAGGAAAAATACATTAAATGCTATAACTTTTGAAGCAGCAATCAGAAAATTACAATTTATACCTCTTTTGAAAGGAAATAATCTTAGTATTTGAACGGAGATATTTTTGTTTCTAGCAAAATACGGGAAAGTGGGGTACTGGGTCATTTTGGCCCCAGAATCCCATATTTTTAATGATTTTTCTGCTCCGTGACGCAAATCATACATATTTTGTAGTTTTTTCTAATGTGAGAAAATCTCAGAAATCAAACGGAACCCTATTGACCTTAGTCCGAATACGAGAAGTTGGGGTTAAATGGCTTTTTGTCATTCATATTAAATTTTAAAATTTTAAATTAAATATCTCTATTATTCTTCGATCAATTTTCATAAAATGTAACTTGCTGAACGTGTAAAATTCTGAGGAATAAAACAAAAATAAAAACGTTAGAGTTAAAATTCAGAAACATCAAACTTTTTGATATTTACTCTACAAATCTCATTTTTTCATTATTTGTCCTAATACCTCAACTTCCCCTATTTTTCCAGAAATGAAAGTTTTCTCATGTGATCCCTAAGCATATTTTACACTAAAAGTAGTAAATCAAATAAGAATTTTGTTGTTAAATGGAGTTAATATGTGCGATTTTATGATAAAAATGTGAAATCGACACTATATGTCAGATAATTTGATGTTCCTGAATTTTACCGGCAACGAATCTATTTTTGTTATAATCCTACGGATTTTCTACGTTCAACAAGATATAGTTTATGAAAATTGAGTTAAGAATAATACAGCTATATGCACAAGAAAATGATGAAGTTTAATATGAATGACAAAAGGCCATTTAACCCCAACTTCTCGTATTTGGACAAAGGTCAAAAAGGCTACGATCGATTTTTGAGTTTTTTTCACATTAGAAAAACTACAAAATATGTATGATTTGCATCACGGAGAATCATTAAAAATAAGGGATTTTGGGGCCAATGTGACCCAGTACCCCACTTTTCCGTATTTTCCTAGAAACAAAATTATCTCCATTCAAATACTAAGATTATTTTCTTTCAAAAGAGGTATAAATTGTAATTTTCTGATTGCTACTTCAAAAGTTATAGCATTTTATATATTTTTCCTCCATATTTTCCCATACTACCAATTTCAAAGAATTTCAAGCGAAGTGGGCGGGGGCTAAAATTGTCCAAATGATGTGAAATTTGGCATCTGAGCTTACTTTGATATTTGTCACAATATGAAAGGGTGGGCCTTTGAGAATTCAAAAAAAAAATTTTTTTTGCAATGCCCTATTAGCTATAGTATGTTATTAACAAACTTCAGAGCATTGCAATGAACTTTAAGGAATTTGGGAAATACTTCTGACTTTAAAGACTTTTTATACTAATAATTTCAATAGAAAGCAGAATGTTCACGATTTTCACACACATTTTACCAACGTCGGGAAATTCTGCGAACTGAATATTTAGAAATATTATTACAGTTTCAGTAGGTTTTGTTAACGGCTATCGGTGATTCAGTCAAGCTGTACTGAACTTCAAGAAAATCCTACGATATCAAGTAAAATGTTTAGAATCTCTAGAATGTTCGCGAAGTTTCAAGAATATTCTAAGGATTTATGGAAAAGTTTTAAACATCAGGGGGCATCTGCACATTTTATAACATTCTATCAAAAATGCCAAGTGCATTTCATGAAACTCACAATTAACTTCAACGAAGCATTTTGAGAAAAACTAACAAAATTAGAAACGTGACGAATATCAAAAAATCTCTTCAAGCTTTAGGTAACGCGCATATGTCCCACTAGGTACTGAAAAGTTTTACTAACTTTAAAGAAATTTGTAAAATTTAGAAATATTTTTCGAATATCAAAGAAGATTTTATGCGATTATGAAGGTTTATATTTAGAGCGATGATAAAATGGTTTTTGATGAACGACCTTCACACATTATGTACATAAAATTTAAGTGCTGAGTCCCATACATTCTAGGAGATCCAATGTTTGGAATGGAATGGGTGAGTTTCGCACGACTAGCGACTTCGATGGAAGCTGGTAGTGTTCATAGAGCTGAAAAACGTATCTAATTGAGCATTTTCTCAATACCTCGTTTGGGATCTTGCAAACGGGATTAATAAAATGTATCCACTATGTTGGTGTGGTTTAAGAAATATTTCCTAGCTCAGTAAGACCTATCTTGTGTAGTCGAATACTATGGTTTATATACTCTTTAGCTCATATGCCGGCATGATTTTAATTTAAAGTTATATCGCCTTTGCAAATATATTTAAATCTCCGTTTTCGGGGTTTTTGAAGTTCATTAACGACCAAAAAGTGAAAGAAATAAAAAACAATCTGAAATCTTGTATGCATCTGAGTAGAATTGTCATCGTTCAAACTGGGAACTTTTAACCCACCAAATTTTGGGTTGTTCCTATAGTTTTTTTTTATTCATTTCGTTTATTTGATAGGCACAAATGCGTTAGCTTGGCGGTGCCAAATTCTTTTGTTTTTACATTGTGTATATTTTAAAACTAGGAGGTTACAATGTTGAAATATTTTTTTAAAAAAGAAAAATTTTACAGCTATCTTAAGACTAGAAATAAGATTCTATATACAAGAGAGGGGGCGAAAGATTTTTTTTATGAAAAAATTTTAAAACAAGGAATTCAATAGTAATAATTTTTAGGAAATATTTACAGTTATCTTAAAACTAACAATATAGTTTGGTACACAAAAGGGGGAACAAATATTTATGAGAAAATTCGCAGGTGTTTTAAGACTAGGGATACAATTCTATTTACAAGATGGGGGACAATAGTTTTAACAAAGAGGTAAAATTACAACTATCTTAAAACTAGGAATACAGAATACAAATTTGAACTTTTTTAGCGGAGACTTATGCTTGGTCAAGATATTCAGAGGGGGGCTGTAGAAGCAGTTGTATCAAGGACAGGGGAGAGAAAGCGTAGATGGTGACCGGGAGAGAAGAGCAAAACTTGCAACTTTCGCTCAAACGGGAGATCAGCGAAAGATTACCGCCTCAGTCTAGTAGGTCGGATTGGCGGATGGTATTCTTAGGACCCGCGGGGAATCCTTCAAAAGTCATCGGACCTTGAGTCGCTCTCGCTTCAGTTTCCGTAGTGGTAAGTGCGACGGCGGTTACATAGTTGCAGTCTGGAGCTGATCGGTCCCACAAGGCAAGAGAAAGCTTCTAAAACGAGAAATAAAAAGAGAGGGGCTAAATTGGGATATTTGTCGTTTTTATGAAAGTATAAATAAGGGACATATAGGGGAAATCACGAGTTGCCAGTATATCTCGGACTGGGACATTGGGTGGTCTACCTCGGGCCCGAAGGGAATCCTTTAACTGAGACCTGGCGTCCAAGTACCCGGCGCATACCCAGACAACGTGCTCGATGTCGTGATAGCCCTCGTCACAAGCGCACAGACTACTCTCCGCAAGCCCAATACGCCGCAGATGCGCATCCAAGGTGTAGTGGTTGGACATAAGTCGGGACATTACACGAATAAAATCCCGACCCACATCCATCCCCCTGAACCAAGGCTTCGTTGATACCTTTGGGATAATGGAATGTAGCCATCGTCCAAGTTCACCATTGCTCCACGAGGTTTGCCAACTGTTGAGTGTCCTCTGACGACAAATACTAAAAAATTCGTTGAAGCAGATTGGTCTTTCGTATATGTCACCATTTAATGCGCCCGCCTTTGCTAATGAGTCGGCCTTTTCATTGCCCGGGATAGAGCAATGAGAGGGGACCCAAACAAAGGTAATTTGATAAGATTTTTCAGATAACGTACACAAGGACTCCCGTATCTTCCCCAGGAAATATGGGAATTGCTTTTTGGGCTTCATCGCACGAAGAGCCTCGATGGAGCTGAGGCTGTCCGAAATGATGAAGTAGTGATCTGTGGGCAGAGTGTCGATGATCCCAAGGGTGTACTGAATTGCAGCTAACTCTGCGACGTAAACTGAAGCGGGATCATTGAGCTTGAATGAAGCGGTGATAGTATTGTTGAAGATACCGAAGCCAGTGGACCCATCGAGATTTGATCCGTCAGTGTAGAACATTTTGTTACAGTCGACTTCTCGGAATTTATTATAAAATATATTGGGGATCACTTGCGGGCGTATATGGTCCGGGATTCCACGAATCTCTTCCTTCATGGATGTGTCGAAGAATACAGTAGAATCAGAAGTATCTAGGAAACGAACACGGCTGGGAGTATATGAAGAAGGATTAATGCTCTGTGCCATGTAGTCGAAGTACAAGGCCATAAATCGGGTTTGAGAATTAAGCTCGACGAGCCTCTCGAAGTTTTCAATCACCAACGGGTTCAGAATGTCGCATCGGATGAGCAATCGATATGAGAGTTCCCAAAATCGATTTTTTAGCGGAAGAACTCCCGCCAGCACTTCGAGACTCATCGTATGAGTCGAGTGCATGCAACCCAAGGCAATGCGCAAGCAACGATACTGGATTCTCTCCAGTTTGATGAAGTGTATGTTCGCAGCGGAGCGGAAACAGAAACACCCGTACTCCATCACCGACAATATCGTTGTTTGGTACAACCTGATCAGGTCTCCTGGGTGAGCACCCCACCATGTTCCAGTTATTGTTCGGAGAAAATTGATCCTTTGTTGGCATTTCTGTTTCAGATACCTAATGTGACATCCCCAGGTACCTTTAGAGTCGAACCAGACCCCGAGATATTTAAATGTGAAAACCTGGTTGATCGTTGCACCCATTAATAAAAGCTGGAGTTGCGCCGGCTCACGCTTCCTAGAAAAAACAACCAACTCAGTTTTCTCCGTGGAGAACTCAATACCCAGCTGAAGAGCCCAAGCAGACAAATTGTCCAAGGTATTTTGTAATGGTCCTTGCAAGTCGGCAGCTTTGGGCCCTGTAACAGAGACCACCCCGTCGTCTGCAAGTTGCCTTAGCGTGCATGAATTGGCAAGACAATCGTCAATGTCATTCACGTAAAAATTGTAGAGCAGGGGACTTAGACATGAGCCCTGGGGAAGACCCATGTAGCTAAATCGCGATGTTGTTAAATCGCCATGCGAAAAGTGCATGTGCTTTTCAGACAACAGGTTTAGCAAAAAGTTATTTAAAATTGGTGAAAGACCATGCTGGTGCAGCTTCTCTGACAGAATGTTGATAGAAACTGAGTCAAAAGCCCCCTTAATATCCAAGAAGACTGATGCCATCTGCTCTTTGTTAGCATAGGCCATTTGGATTTCTGTAGAAAGCAACGCAAGGCAATCGTTCGTCCCTTTGCCTTTGCGGAAGCCAAATTGTGTATCTGACAGTAAGCCATTTGCTTCAACCCAATTGTCGAGGCGAAACAAGATCATTTTCTCGAACAACTTCCGAATACAGGACAGCATTGCAATCGGCCGATATGAGTTGTGGTCGGAGGCTGGTTTTCCTGGTTTTTGGATGGCGATGACCTTCACTTGCCTCCAGTCATGAGGGACAATGTTACCCTCAAGAAACTTGTTAAATAAATTCAACAAGCGCCTTTTTGCAGTGTCAGGTAGATTCTTCAGCAAGTTGAATTTGATTCTGTCTAACCCTGGGGCGTTATTGTTGCATGATAAGAGAGCAAGTGAGAACTCCACCATCGAAAACGGTGTTTCGTTCGCGGTATCGTGAGGAGACGCGGCGCGGTACGTTTTCTGTACCGGGACAGAGTCCGGACAGATCTTCTTGGCGAAAGCAAATATCCAACGGTTTGAATATTCCACGTTCTCGTTGGTACTATTACGGTTACGCATACGTCGAGCCGTACCCCAAAGAGTGCTCATCGCTGTTTCTCTCGTTAACCCGTCGACGAACCGGCGCCAATAACTACGTTTTTTGGCTTTCATTAGACTCTTCATTCGCCTTTCTAACGACGCGTACTGTAGATAGCTAGCGGGTAACCCGTCTTCCCGGAAGGCCTTATATGCAGTGGACTTTTCCGCGTACAGCTCTGAGCACTCTTTATCCCACCACGGGGTGGGAGACCGTCCATGGGTATTCGCGCTGGGTACTGGTTTAGTCTGAGCTTGATTCGCACTGTCGAGAATCAAGCCAGCCAAAAACCTGTACTCTTCCTCCGGAGGAAGTTCTTGAGTGGATTCGATTTTAACGGATATCGCGGTCGCGTAACTCTTCCAATCAATGTTCCGTGTGAGGTCATACGAGACATTGATTGTTTCCGATGGTCTTGAACCGTTAGCAATTGAAATCACGATAGGCAAATGGTCGCTACCGTGGGGATCAGGGATCACCTTCCACGTGCAATCTAACTGTAGCGAAGTCGAGCATAGAGATAAATCCAACGCGCTTGCGCGTGCTGGTGGTGTAGGAATCCGCGTCATTTCTCCCGTGTTTAAGATGGTCATGTTGAAATTATCGCAAAGATCTTGGATTAATGTTGATCTATTATCATCATGAAGACAGCCCCATACCGTACCGTGCGAGTTAAAGTCTCCCAGAACTAGCCGCGGTGCCGGTAAGGATTCCGTGATATTACAAAGCGTTCGGTGCCCTATCGAGGCTCTAGGAGGAATGTAGATGGAAGCAATGCAAAGGTCTTTATCTTTGATTAAAACTTGACAAGCGACAATTTCAATGCCTGGTGTCGAAGGGAGGTTAATTCGGTTCAAAGAATAGCACTTTTTGATCCCCAAAAGTACTCCTCCATAGGGGTTTTCTCGATCCAGACGAATTATATTAAAGTCGTGGAAGTTGAGATTTATATCGGAAGTTAACCAAGTTTCACATAATGCGAAAGCATCACATTTTAAACTATTTAGTAAAAATTTAAAGGAATCGATTTTCGGGAGGATACTTCTGCTGTTCCACTGTAGAACAGTGATCGAATCGGTGACCTCGTTCGATGACTTAGCCATCGAAGGATACGATCGCTGCAAGGAGGGGCCATTTAGTAGTCAACTGCTTCAAAAATGTTTGCACTATAGGGAGAAAACGTATCAGAAGGCTTTTAAGAGGATCAGTAACATTGAAAGCTGTAAAAATTAAGTCCACTATGTCAGAAAATTTCATTAGTCCGCTACTGGACTGAGTATCTGTTTGAAAAAAGGGGACACTTGGGGTTTTTGGTGTCCCTGGAAGTGGTGGGTACTCCTTGTTAGAATTAATATTTCCAAGTCCTGGAGCAAATTGCTTCGGCTTTTGTGCATCACTTCCGTTGGATTTATTGATTGCGGTTGGCGCACTCTGAGTGGACGACACCTTGACACCCTTACGAGGCAATGTAGGGGAGGCTAGATTTCTCCTCTTCCTGGATTCCCCTGGGTTAACCAATGATGTTCCCTCTTGTGGGTCGTCAGATTCTTGCTCAACGCCAGCCAAAAGAGCAAAGGAATTTTCGGAAGGGACAGATGGCGAAGCATTCTTTAGCATTTCTGCATAAGAGTGCCTCGAGCGATCCTTAAGGGAGCGCTTAATTTTATCCCCGCGCTGCTTGTACGCCGGGCATGACTTAAGAGCATGCGGAGGGCCCCCGCAGTAAATACACTTCTCAGTTTCTCCACCGCAAGCGTCATCCTCATGCTCTCCCTCGCATTTGCCGCACCGTTTTTTATTGCCACAATAAGTGGCTGTGTGGCCCAGTTGCTTGCAATTGCTGCAGTTCATTACCCGCGGTACAAACAGGCGAACAGGTAGGCGAACCTTATCCAGGAGGACATAGTTGGGAAGAGCAGATCCGGAGAAAGTCACCCGAATCGAGTCTGACGGAGAATAAGTTGTCTTATCATCTTCAGTTTTTGCGGAATACAATTGCTTGCATTCCAGAATTTTTACCTTTTGAAGTGAGGGGTCCTTAAAGCAGCCAACCCCGTACTTCAACAGGTCTTCGCACTTTAGACCCGGTTCGGCGACGACCCCATCGATCTCCACAACTCTACAAGGCACATACACTTTGAATTGCTTCGTAAAACGCTCGCTGCGAGCAATCTGGTTTGCCTGGTCGAGGTCATTTACTATAACGCGTATCTTATTAGCTCGAACACGTGTTATCTGAGCCACGGACGGGTAGTTGGCAGTCAGCTCCCGTGAGATTTCTAGAATATTGGGCGATTTCGTGTTGGGCCGGAAATACACCACCCAGGGTCCAGTCGAACTGGCTGGGTATGTTTTAATACGGGGAGGACTGGGGGAATCAGGGGAGGGAGTAATTTCGGGTTTATCCGGTATATCCATGGGAATATCATTCCCATCCAATGTTACTTCGCCCTCGGCCATTTAGGCACGAGGATAACACGTGGTGTAAACGAGAGATGAAACTTATATTCAGGGGAAAGGGCAGAAGTAGAGACCGATCGGGGAAAGGGAAATGAAAGAAAAAGAAAAAAAAATACTTAGCTTATATAGCGGCGATTCCGGCTATTCTGGTATTCACTTCACCAGCCTGGGCACCGGCGAACAAAGACTGCCTCGAACAATGGTTGACCTTCACTGACAATTTATTCTTGTTCACTTTATGCACAGCACCAGAAAACGAACTGCTTCGATCGAGAGCTCGGAGGGTTATGGTTCCTATAGTTGTATAAACTGTATTATTATTATTAAACGAATAAAAAAATACAAAAAAATCCTTCTGCTTCAGGAAAAACAAAAAATCAAGAAAATCTTCAGGGAATTTCTAGGAATTTCAAGCAAATCTTACGAATTTCAGAGATTTAGGATAATTCTAGAACTTTCAAAAAGCCCTACGAAAATCAATGAGACCAAGGAATGGACTCCATTTTCAACCATCCTGGTTGATGGAAACCATAACATTTTAAGATTAAGTACTCGGTGATAGGACAATTCATCACTAATGGGGTGATGAATTTTGTGACAAGTATTATTTTTGTAAAGTTTCATTCAATCTTAAACATAAAAAGTAATATTTTAAATTTAATTTTCGTAATTCGATAGTACGTACGTTTCGATAGTACGTACGCTAAACGAAGCGAAGATGTACATACTTTCGATGTACGACTTGATTTAATGACGATTTCTAAAGGACCATTCATAAACCACGTAGACCCACAATTTGACCTTTAGAATGAAAAAAAGATTATCTAAATTATCTTATTCGATTAAGCGGACAAAGCAATCCAAATCATTCTAAAAACACAATTTTCCTAAGGAATTTCATATTTATAACTCATATCACAGTATTGTTGCAAAGTATCAAAGCTAAACTCCGAATATTTTTGGAGATAAATATATTAGAACCAGCTTGCACGGAGTTGTGCCGGAATTTAAGGGGCGCTTAAAGATTTTGAAATCAGTGTAAATGATTGCAAAGGTAATTTCAAACTGATAAACTCAAGTGAATATTTTGTTTTACAAGTTTAACCACTACTGTTTGGGCCATCGAAATTAAAAAAAAACAAAAAATAAAGAAATCAATCCACTTAACGTTCAAAATCGGGCTGATTAATATATTATGTAAATATATTGGTTTTAATGCTTGACTTTTAGAATCTTTGAACATTTATTGGTCCATGCATGTCTGCTAACTAATGATGTCTCAGATGATGATTCAGGACTGCAGGATTTGCACAGTCAAAATCTTCTCCGGAGAGGAATTTCTTGGGATCATCTTTACAACTGTTATTTTGTATTTTACCTAGAATTTTTTCATGAGAACAAATGCATATCCAAGTATTCGCAAGAAACAACACTATATTGTTTTTTTTTATCAAAAAACATTACGTGAGTTCTGGGTTAAGTGGTTCCGAATAAGTAATTACCTCAACCGCGTACTAGCTTCGTCGTGTCTGCATAAATACATCTAGTTGAATCAACTAGACACTAGTATGTTGAACACAATTCTCTTTAAAACCCCGAGAATAACAAAAATTCAATTTCTCTTCTCCCTCGTAAACAAACGTAAAATTTTGCTAGACTCCCCGTTTCCCACCACAATGAGCCTAAGTGGTTTATAAACGGCTTCTAACGTTATTTTTTAACTTTTATGCTTTTTTATATGGATCACATGAATCAGGTGACAAGGTATAAGTCACATCAAAAATAATTTCGATTCTTCTATAATGTCTAAGCTGACCTACTTTTACTGTTCAAGTCAATTTTCATGAAATTGGTTCATATAGAATAATTTTTTAATCTAAATAAGCAAAGTACAGTACAAAACCAATAGATTGCGAACAGTTTATATTGCTTTCAACAGGAATAAACAAAATAAGAATATATTTTTTGCGTGGCAAATGAAGCGAATTCTGTCCTAGACTTCGTCTGTTATTTGACGATTTTTTAAGGAACAATTACAAGCTTATTAATTATAACGTCGCGAATAATAATAATAGTAACGCAGAAACTGAGTAGTGAAAATAATCGTATGATTCCTAACCAATGTTGAAACATTATATGGGACATTGGACAAAGAGCAACGCTATTTTTATTCTGCATGTTACTTATTCTATAAGCTGTTCATTTTATAATGAAATTGAGTATGTGCTAATTCAAAATAAAGTAAGCAAAATAAATACTTATGTATTCTTATCTTGGATTGGTGCAATAGTATGTATTTATAGCATACATTCACTAATAAAACAGCATTTACATGTTCTCCAGGTTCAAGGGCGTATTCAACATATTCTGTACTGGAAATGGTACACTGAAACCTCAACTTATTTTATTTTGTCAATGTCCTAAATAGCTATCTAAACGTTTATGATATTCGATCTACTGTATCCATTCTATTTGTAGACTCATTGTAATGTGTTTGAAATAACGATCAGAGGCTTTTCAAATTTTAAATATCTTCAAGACATTTATTTATTTCCCTCGTCGTTTAACTCGCTATTGTTGAATAAGGCGAATATTTTAAAATACACATCGATATATCATTTGCCGTTCTTATCCAGACGAACAACACGCTCATGTCAATTCCCACATGATTATTAATCTTTTTTGCCGAATAAAAAGCATAAGTTACACTGCTATGTATAACTTTACCACACTGATATATGTTTTAAAATTCGTAACGTAATATTAATATTCCTTTTAGGAATATTACTATAAATAAAAGCTTTGTAGTGTATCCATACCAACATGCGGACCAAGCCCGAAAAAAGCAATCCAAACAGGCAGTAAAAATATCAAACGAATGCTTTCGTCTGAACTTCAAATCAACGTGTCATGCCACCTTGTATTCATGGGACTACGAACGACCGCTAGCGCTGATCGATACATCAACGCAGTTCATGCTATTGTGAGAACGTAATCCAATGATAGCTTTAAACTGCAATAGATTTTTTTGTACCTCGCCCGAATATGGCGTTCATTCAAATGAACGCACTGCCCCCGTTGGTTCGATCGAATATGTTACGAAGGATTGCACAAAAAGCAATGTGTAAAATGAAATCAGTCGCCGTTCGTGCGTTCACAAAAACGGTCGACAGTCGAGAGCACTGGGTAGGGGAACTGGCGGTAAAATGAACACGTTAAGCAAAGTCATTATTTTCTAACTAATAAGTGAATGAGATATTACAATCACCTTATATGTTTCTTGTTAGACATGTTTTGTACATATCTGGTAAAAATACTTCGTCATAAACACATTTTTTCAAACATGATTCTTGATTTTTTAAACATGTCCAAAAATGAGACATGTTTATAGCGAGTGAGTAAATTGAACATGTGGCGGTGGTAAAATGAACAGCTTCTGGTGACTTGCAAAATGTCCTGTATGTATGCAATGCGCAGCATTAGAAAGCATTTTTCTGATCAATGCTAATATACCAACAAATCATGAGCTTTGCATACACACAGGGCATTTTGCAGGCAAAAACAATTGTCACGGAAGAATTGAATTTTCATTAACCATTTTACAATCCTGTGGCATCGAAACACATCTACAAACTTAGGGTTATCCAAGGGTGTTTGAACTTTTAGGATCTGTTTGAGAGCAACTAGAAAGCTTGGTCTATACATGAGATGTGATTATATTGTCTAAAATTTGATTTTTCTTCACCGGTCCGGGTGTTTTTCCCACACACTAAGTACTAAGAAAATAAATATTTTAAATTAAGTAGTATAGTCCTACGTCTACAGTTCGTACAACCCCATAGGGCTGACCCTTGTAGTTTTTATTCATTTCTTTTATTTGATAGGCACAAATGCGTTAGCTTGGCGGTGCCAAATGCTTTTGTTTTTACATTTGGATATCTTAAAACTAGGAGGTTACAATGTTGAAATATTTTTTTTTACAAAGGAAAAGAAAGTTTACAGCTATCTTAAGACTAGAAATAAGATTCAATATACAAAAGAGGGCCAAAAGATTTTTTTATGAAAAAATTTAAAACAAGGGATTCACTTTGATATACAAGAGGGGGAGTAATAGTATTTTACGAAATATTTTACGGTTATCTTAAAACTAACAATATAGTTTAGTACACAAAAGGGGGAACAAATATTTATGAGAAATTTCACAGAAATCTTAAAACTAGGGATTCAATTCTATTTACAAGATGGAGGACAAGAGTTTCAATAAAGAGTAAAAATTATAGCTATCTTAAAACTAGGAATACAGAATACTAATTTGAATTTTTTAACTAAAACTTATGCTTGGTCAAGATATTCAAAGGGTGGCTTATTTCCGCATCAGTGCACAGTGGTTTAAAACGCAAAAAACGTGATCGTTTTGAATAACTTCGAAATGGTTAGTGATAGCGATATACTATCTTCGGAAGAATTTATGAAAATGAGACGCCCCATCTTTATAAGTCAAAAGTTTGATGATTAATCCTCCTATAAGTGAGATTCAAAATTTATTTCTCATATGATAAGAGATAGCAAATTGGTGTATTCTGCAAAGTTGTAGTAAATTCTTCTACAAGAAACTTTACTGAAGGTGGTAATAGTCTATCTTTAATAATCTTTGAGATATAGAGCATTATTAGAGGAAATACCGAAAAAATCAATTTTTTCATTATAACTTCTTTCCAAGATTTTTTGGAAGTTCAAAATGTTCTACAAAACTATCACAATTGATGAAATACAAAATTTCGGTGAAGGAAAAAACTTAATATGTTGAGCAGATTCGGAGATATTCACGATTTTTATTCGAAAAATGGCCTACTTTGCACTCAAATAATTCATGAACGGGCAAAAACGGGCAGACCACTCTATATGTATTTGAAAGTACAAGAAAGATTCTGCAAGATTCTGTATGAATCACTTGTATCCGGTTGTATCCATGGCTCTGGTAGCTGGATTTAAAGAATATCATTTATTAGTCTAAAATATTGATACGAAAAATATTCGGTAAAGCTGTTGAGATAAAGTGGTAGTACCTTCGGCAAAGTGTCGGGGAATATTCTTCTTAGAAACATTGCCGAAGACACCAGTTTGCCATCTTTACTAGTTTCTTAGATACGGTGCAATATTTATGGAAAGCCTACTAAAAGCGAATCATTCGGTAATCGCGCATGCTTTGATTACTTGTTTAGCATTGTCACTGTATAGCGTTACGTCAGTTGTTGTTTATTGGATCGAATGATTTGTATTTGTAGTAATCGCGATGGTGGACAATAAACAAATTTTTAATAGGCTTTCTTTCATATAACAATACAAATTCAACTGTCAAGTCGTTCATAGCAAACGTAAACGGTTTGCTTATATTAATGTTCCAAGCCCTGGTACTACATTCTATTGTGGAACTTGACCTTCTGTGTTGACAAACTTTACAACCGATTTCAGAGCTATTACACAGCCAACTTATACTTAAAATCGTTCCTTGTTAGGATTCGACTATATGGCTCATAAGACAACGCATTACTCTCTGTACCACCGAACAATGCACTGTATCTAAAAACCAGTCAAGACAGAAAGCTGCTGTCTTCGACAATGTCTCTTGTGAGAACATTCCACATAGAATGCCGAACATAGTCCCACTTTATCTCTTCAGTTCACCGAATATGTAACGCTATACAGTGACAATGCTAAACAAGTAATCAAAGCATGCGCGATTACCGAATGAATCGCTTTTAGTAGGCTTTCCATAAATATTGCACCGTATCTAAGAAACTAGTAAAGATGGCAAACTGGTGTCTTCGGCAATGTTTCTAAGAGAAATATTCCCCGACACTTTGCCGAAGGTACCACCACTTTATCTCAACAGCTTTACCGAATATGTTTCGTATCAATATTTTAGACTAATAAATGATATTCTTTAAATCCAGCTACCAGAGCCATGGATACAACCGGATACAAGTGATTCATACAGAGTCTTCCAGCTTTTTTTTGTACTTTCAAATACATATAGAGTGGTCTGCCCGTTTTTGCCCGTTCATGAATTATTTGAGTGCAAAGTAGGCCATTTTTCGAATAAAAATCGTGAATATCTCAGAATCCGCTCAATATATTAAGTTGCTTCCTTCACCGAAATTTTGTATTTCATCAATTGTGATAGTTTTGTAGAATATTTTGAACTTCCAAAAAATCTTGGAAAGAAGTTATAATGAAAAAATTGATTTTTTCGGTATTTCCTCTAATAATGCTCTATATCTCAAAGATTATTAAAGATAGACTATTACCACCTTCAGTAAAGTTTCTTGTAGAAGAATTTACTACAACTTTGTAGAATACACCAATTTGCTATCTCTAATTATTTGAGAAATAAAGTTTGAATCTCACTTATAAGAGGATTAATCATCAAACTTTTTACTTATAAAGATGGGGCGTCTCATTGTCATAAATTCTTCCGAAGATAGTATATCGCTATAACTAACCATTTCGAAGTTATTCAAAACGATCACGTTTTTCGCGTTTTGGACCACTGTGCAGTGTAGCAGCAGTTGTATCAAGGACAGGGGAGAGACAGGGAAAGAAAAGCAAAACTTGCAACTTTCGCTCGAACGGCGGGGGGGGGGGGGGGGGAGGGGGATCAGCGAATCAAATTTGCGCCTCAGTATAGTAAGTCGTCGAGTACCGGATTGGCGGATGGTATTCTTCGGACCCGCGGGGAATCCTTCAAAAGTCATCGGACCTCGAGTCGCTCTCGCTTCAGTTTCCTTCTATGCAGGCGTAGTGGTAAGGGCGATGGCGGTTACATAGTGGCACTCTGGAGCTGATCGGTTCCACAAGGCAGGAGGAAACTCTAAAAACGAGAAATAAAAGAGAGGGGCTAAATTGGGATATTTATCGTTTTTATGAAGGTATAAATAAGGGACATATAGGGGAAATCACGAGTTGCCAGCATATCTCGGACTGGTACATTGGGTGGTCTACCTCGGGCCCGAAGGGATTCCTTTAACTGAGACCTGGCGTCACAATACCCGGCGCACACCCAGACAACGTGTTCGATGTCGTGATAGCCCTCGTCACAAGCGCACAGACTACTCTCCGCAAGCCCAATACGCCGCAAATGCGCATCCATGGTGTAGTGATTGGACATAAGTCGGGACATTACACGAATAAAATCCCGACCCACATCCATCCCCCCGAACCAAGGCTTCGTTGATACCTTTGGGATAATCGAATGTAGCCATCGTCCAAGTTTCCCATTGCTCCACGAGGTTTGCCAACTGTTGAGCGTCCTCTGACGACAAATACTAAAAAATTCGTTGAAGCAGATTGGTCTTTCGTATATGTCACCATTTAATGCGCCCACCTTTGCTAATGAGCCGGCCTTTTCATTGCCCGGGATAGAACAATGAGAGGGGACCCAAACAAAGGTAATCTGATAAGATTTTTCAGATAACGTACACAAGGACTCCTGTATCTTCCCCAGAAAATACGGTAATTGCTTTTTAGGCTTCACCGCACGAAGAGCCTCGATAGAGCTGAGGCTGTCCGAAACGATGAAGTAGTGATCTGTGGGCAGAGTGCCGATGATCCCAAGGGTGTACTGAATTGCAGCTAACTCTGCGACGTAAACTGAAGCGGGATCATTGAGCTTGAATGAAGCGGTGATAGTATTGTTGAAGATACCGAAGCCAGTGGACCCATCGAGATTCGATCCGTCAGTGTAAAACATTTTGTCGCAGTCGACTTCTCGGAATTTATTATAAAATATATTGGGGATCACCTGCGGGCGTATATGGTCCGGAATTCCACGAATCTCTTCCTTCATGGATGTTTCGAAGAATACAGTAGAATCAGAAGTATCTAGGAAACGGACACGGTTGGGATTGTACGAAGAAGGATTGATGCTCTGTGCCATGTAGTCGAAGTACAAGGACATAAAACGGGTTTGAGAATTAAGCTCGACGAGCCTCTCGAAGTTTTCAATTACCAACGGGTTCAGAATGTCGCATCGGATGAGCAATCGATATGAGAGTTCCCAAAATCGATTTTTTAGCGGAAGAACGCCCGCCAGCACTTCGAGACTCATCGTATGGGTCGAGTGCATGCAACCCAAGGCAATGCGCAAGCAACGATACTGGATTCTCTCCAGTTTGATGAAGTGTATGTTCGCAGCGGAGCGGAAACAGAAACACCCGTACTCCATCACCGACAATATCGTTGTTTGGTACAACCTGATCGGGTCTCCTGGGTGAGCACTCCACCATGTTCCAGTTATTGTTCGGAGAAAATTGATCCTTTGTTGGCATTTCTGTTTCAGATACCTAATGTGACATCCCCAGGTACCTTTAGAGTCGAACCAGACCCCGAGATATTTAAATGTGAAAACCTGGTTGATCGTTGCACCCATTAATAAAAGCTGGAGTTGCGCCGGCTCACGCTTCCTAGAAAAACAACCAACTCAGTTTTCTCCGTGGAGAACTCAATACCCAGCTGAAGAGCCCAAGCAGACAAATTGTCCAAGGTATTTTGTAATGGTCCTTGCAAGTCGGCAGCTTTGGGCCCTGTAACAGAGACCACCCCGTCGTCTGCAAGTTGCCTTAGCGTGCATGAATTGGCAAGACAATCGTCAATGTCATTCACGTAAAAATTGTAGAGCAGGGGACTTAGACATGAGCCCTGGGGAAGACCCCAGGCCTTCGCCATGCGAAAAGTGCATGTGCTTTTCAGACAACAGGTTTAGCAAAAAGTTATTTAAAATTGGTGAAAGACCATGCTGGTGCAGCTTCTCTGACAGAATGTTGATAGAAACTGAGTCAAAAGCCCCCTTAATATCCAAGAAGACTGATGCCATCTGCTCTCTGTTAGCATAGGCCATTTGGATTTCTGTAGAAAGCAACGCAAGGCAATCGTTCGTCCCTTTGCCTTTGCGGAAGCCAAATTGTGTATCTGACAGTAAGCCATTTGCTTCAACCCAATTGTCGAGGCGAAACATGATCATTTTCTCGAACAACTTCCGAATACAGGACAGCATTGCAATCGGCCGATACGAGTTGTGGTCGGAGGCTGGTTTTCCTGGTTTTTGGATGGCGATGACCTTCACTTGCCTCCATTCATAAGGGACAATGTTACCCTCAAGAAACTTGTTAAATAAATTCAACAGGCGCCATTTTGCAGTGTCAGGCAGATTCTTCAGCAAGTTGAATTTGATTCTGTCTAACCCTGGGGCGTTATTGTTGCACGATAGGAGAGCAAGTGAGAACTCCACCAACGGTGTTTCGTTCGCGGTATCGTGAGAAGACGCGGCGCGGTACGTTTTCTGTACCGGGACAGAGTCCGGACAGATCTTCTTGGCGAAAGCGAATATCCAACGGTTTGAATATTCCACGTTCTCGTTGGTACTATTATGATTACGCATACGTCGAGCCGTACCCCAAAGAGTGCTCATCGCTGTTTCTCTCGTTAACCCGTCGACGAACCGGCACCAATAACTGCGTTTTTTGGCTTTCATTAGACTCTTCATTCGCCTTTCTAACGACGCGTACTGTTGATAGCTAGCGGGTAACCCGTCTTCCCGGAAGGCCTTATATGCAGTGGACTTTTCCGCGTACAGCTCTGAGCACTCTTTATCCCACCACAGGGTGGGAGACCGTCCATGGGTATTCGCGCTGGGTACTGGTTTAGTCTGAGCTTGATTCGCACTGTCGAGAATCAAGCCAGCCAAAAACCTGTACTCTTCCTCCGGAGGAAGTTCTTGAGTGGATTCGATTTTAACGGATATCGCGGTCGCGTAACTCTTCCAATCAATGTTCCGTGTGAGGTCATACGAGACATTGATTGTTTTCGATGGTCTTGAACCGTTAGCAATTGAAATCACGATAGGCAAATGATCGCTACCGTGGGGATCAGGGATCACCTTCCACCTGCAATCTAACTGTAGCGATGTCGAGCATAGCGATAAATCCAACGCGCTTGCGCGTGCTGGTGGTGTAGGAATCCGCGTCATTTCTCCCGTGTTTAAGATGGTCATGTTGAAATTATCGCAAAGATCTTGGATTAATGTTGATCTATTATCATCATGAAGACAGCCCCATACCGTACCGTGCGAGTTAAAGTCTCCCAGAACTAGCCGCGGTGCCGGTAAGGATTCCGTGATATTACAAAGCGTTCGGTGCCCTACCGAGGCTCTAGGAGGAATGTAGATGGAAGCAATGCAAAGGTCTTTACCTTTGATTAAAACTTGACAAGCGACAATTTCAATGCCTGGTGTCGAAGGGAGGTTAATTCGGTTGAAAGAATAGCACTTTTTGATCCCCAAAAGTACTCCTCCATAGGGGTTTTCTCGATCCAGACGAATTATATTAAAGTCGTGGAAGTTAAGATTTATATCGGAAGTTAACCAAGTTTCACATAATGCGAAAGCATCACATTTTAAACTATTTAGTAAAAATTTAAAGGAATCGATTTTCGGGAGGATACTTCTGCTGTTCCACTGTAGAACAGTGATCGAATCGGTGACCTCGTTCGATGACTTAGCCATCGAAGGATACGATCGCTGCAAGGAGGGGCCATTTAGTAGTCAATTGCTTCAAAAATGTTTGCACTATAGGGAGAAAACGTATCAGAAGGCTTTTAAGAGGATCAGTAACATTGAAAGCTGTGAAAATTAAGTCCACTATGTCAGAAAATTTCATTAGTCCGCTACTGGACTGAGTATCTGTTTGAAAAAAGGGGACACTTGGGGTTTTTGGTGTCCCTGGAAGTGGTGGGTACTCCTTGTTAGAATTAATATTTCCAAGTCCTGGAGCAAATTGCTTCGGCTTTTGTGCATCACTTCCGTTGGATTTATTGGTTGTAGATGGCGCACTCTGAGTGGACGACACCTTGGCACCCTTGCGGGGCAATGTAGGGGAGGCTGGATTTCTCCTCTTCCTGGATTCCCCTGGGTTAACCAAAGATGTTCCCTCTCGTGGGTCGTCAGATTCTTGCTCAACGTTAGCCAAACCAGCATAGGGATTTTCGGACAGGACAGATGGCGAAGCATTCTTTAGCATTTCTGCATAAGAACGCCTTGAGCGTTCCTTAAGGGAGCGCTTAATTTTATCCCCGCGCTGCTTGTACGCAGGACATGATTTAAGAGCATGTGAAGGGCCCCCGCAGCAAATACACTTTTCAGTTTCTTTGTCGCAAGAGTCATCCTCATGCTCTCCTTCGCATTTGCCGCATCGTTTCTTATTTCCACAATATGTGGCTGTGTGGCCCAACTGCTTGCAATTGCTGCAGCTCATGACCCGCGGTACAAACAGGCGAACTGGTAGGCGAACCCTGTCAAGGAGGATGTAGTTGGGAAGAGAGGACCCGGCGAATGTCACCCGAAGCGATCCTGATAGAGAGTAGGTAGTCTTACCTCCCTCGGTGTTTGCGGTATACAATTGTTTGCATTCTAAGATCTTAATCTGTTCAAGAGAGGGGTCCTTAAAGCAGCCAACCCCGTGCTCCAACAGTTCTTCGCATTTCAGGCCCGGTTCGGCCACTACCCCATCGATTTCACAGGCCACACAAGGCACGTACGCTTTAAATTCCCGCGTAAAGCGCTCACAGCAAGCAATCACGTTTGCCTGCCCGAGATCATTCACTAGAACACGTATCATGTTTGCCCGAACACGTGTTATCTGAGTTACGGCCGGGTAATTAGCAGTCAGATCTCGAGAAAGTTTTAAAATATTAACCGGTTTCTCTCCGGTCCGAAAATATACCACCCATGGCCCAGAGGAACCTTCTGGGTACTGCTTTATACGGGGAGCAATGCGAGTATTAGGGGGATCAGGGACTTCCATGATTACATCAGATGGTATTTCGCCCTCGGCCATTTAAGCACGAGGGCAGAGCGTTATATAAACGGGAATGTGTCTTATTATTTGATTACAAGGTAGAGTAAAAGTAGGGAAAAGGAAAGAAAGCAAACGAGGGAAAAAAAATAAAGCAAAACTTATCTGCAAACAACGTCGATTGTTCCGCACCAGCGAAAACAATGTGCTGGATTTACTTTCGGCACCAGCAGAACGGCAGCTAACGAACGAACAAAGGATGACCTTGACTCACTAAAATTTACACACCGAACACCACTGTGAAATATAACGATCCGTTCCGTTCAAAGGTTGGGAGACGTATGATTATTTTATGTTGTGATGTTTGTTGAATTTGGAACTGACAATATTTATGGTCTTTATGGAACTGTATGATGCTTGAGTGCATGGGAATTTGCTCGGGATAACCGTTAACAGGCGGAAAACATGATTCATAAGGATAGATGTGTAATAAATAGAATAGCATTAACACTGCGTCAACCGCCAACGGTCCTCGTTGAAACTTTCTTCAAAGAAAATTCATGCGAGCAAATTAAAAAAAGATCAAATAAAAAAATCATTAGAATATTATTCAGAAGACTGAATGCATAACTTTTCAACTTTTGATGCTACAGCTAAACCTATGATTAACACGGTTTTGACGATAAAGTCAAGGACTGCGTTTCGACTTCGTCTCATCACAATGTGGCGTCAGATTAACACGGCAAGACCGCATTATAGCGGTTTCGTCGCATGCACTTGAGCAGTGTAGAAACCGATGGTTCAGTATTCAACAAATAATGTTAACGGCACACCTTCACCGGCGCTTTGGCAAAACTTCCATAGCATATAATTATAGCTGCGATAAAAATGGACTTAAGCAAGCCGAATAAGAGCTTTACTCTTTGTATAGTACAACGTCGGCGATCACAATTGGATGGGAAAGCAAAACGTCACCGAATCTTCACGTCAAATTCGCACGAACTTGACACGTTTGGTTATCGGGACAGCCCTGTACAAAGGAAATTCGAATAACGTATGTTTTACATTGAAAATTCAGCGTGCATTATAAATTCGAAATAACTGAAAAAATGTTTGTATTCTCATGGAAATTTTCAATTACCAAAACTTTTCGAGAAACTTAGTGAAATGTCATCATTCGGCCAAATGACCCATTCGGTCTTAATGACCTATTCGGCCCTAATAACCCAGTTGGCCCTAATGACCCATTCGGCCCTAATGACCTATTCGGCAGTCTAATGATCCATTCGAACTAATGACCATTGAGTCTAATGACCCATTCAGCCCAATGATCCATTCGACCTAATGGCTTTCGACCTTATGACCCATTCGGTCTAATGGCATTGATAACCCATTCGGCATAAGGGCGTTCGGCCTAAAAGTGTTTGGCCTAATTGCGTTCGGCCTAACAGTGTTTGGCCCATTGGCGTTTGGCCTAACAGTATTCGGCCTAATGGCCCGATACCGTTCTGACCAGGTCTAGCACGACACACTACGTGAAGCAGTTGCTAGTGGATATAGCGCGTTTTAAAATTCCAGTCGCCAACTCCCCAACGAAGCCTATCTCGGCTGAGTTAAAAATTTCTGGGAAGAATCTATTCGAACAATGTCGTGTCGAAACCCGAAAACCGAACTGATCAATAACGCAACCAAAGAGTTGAAAAATTCGATATCTTATTTTTGACGGGTATGGCCAAAATTCTAAACCCTTTCCGGTAGGCCGCATAGTATTCCAGAACTGTGAAAAACTGGCCAGAAGTAGTTATCTCACGAGTTTTGTATTTTATCAATGAGGAGTCTTCGAGAAGTTTTGATACACAAAGTCGCTGCTCTTGGTGTTAACATATCAATAAATAATTCCCTTGTTAGAGAGATCTGAAATCTACTTTTTCAAAAAGTTCACATTCATGGAAAATGTCATTTCAAAAAACTTTGTTGAATACATCAGGTGTCCTTATCTTATTTTTAGTCAAATATAAAACATTTTTCGTGCAGAAATTCCAGGAACAGATTTAACTTTAGAATTATTTCCCTCGAGCTTCTATTAATTCAAAAAAACTACAAGGGTCAGCCCTATGGGGTTGTACGAACTGTAGACGTAGGACTATACTACTTAATTTAAAATATTTATTTTCTTAGTACTTAGTGTGTGGGAAAAACACCCGGACCGGTGAAGAAAAATCAAATTTTAGACAATATAATCACATCTCATGTATAGACCAAGCTTTCTAGTTGCTCTCAAACAGATCCTAAAAGTTCAAACACCCTTGGATAACCCTAAGTTTGTAGATGTGTTTCGATGCCACAGGATTGTAAAATGGTTAATGAAAATTCAATTCTTCCGTGACAATTGTTTTTGCCTGCAAAATGCCCTGTGTGTATGCAAAGCTCATGATTTGTTGGTATATTAGCATTGATCAGAAAAATGCTTTCTAATGCTGCGCATTGCATACATACAGGACATTTTGCAAGTCACCAGAAGCTGTTCATTTTACCACCGCCACATGTTCAATTTACTCACTCGCTATAAACATGTCTCATTTTTGGACATGTTTAAAAAATCAAGAATCATGCTTGAAAAAATGTGTTTATGACGAAGTATTTTTACCAGATATGTACAAAACATGTCTAACAAGAAACATATAAGGTGATTGTAATATCTCATTCACTTATTAGTTAGAAAATAATGACTTTGCTTAACGTGTTCATTTTACCGCCAGTTCCCCTACCTACCAACACATTCGTCACAAACCCAAGCACACAATGCAAAATGAATCAACGCTGATGATGATGGGTAGAGCGAAAGAGACAACTAGTACCACCACGACACTATTAGCGCATTTCACCAAATTCAACGCGGCCATTCCCAATTGAAAGGAACGGCCGCGCTTAGCCCATCTGTCATAATATCGTGATTTTGCATAGCGAAGGACTGAATGATAACACATTTTGTTCCAAAAACAGCCCTGCGTTATGCAACACTTTGTGCAGGTTGATTATACCAGTTGCAAGTGGGGCCAAATTCACCAAGTTCCGTAAAATTCCTTTTAAATTACAGAATTGATAAAATTGCTGGGATGAGCTAAACTAATTAATCAAATCCTGTTTTAAAAACTGTCCTTGCGTTTAAACCAAAATGGGAAGCTTATTACTACCACTACATTACTTAATTTCAAGCGCAAATAGCAAATACATGTGCTAGTTAAACCAAAAATTTACTGGCAACATTACAGCGGCATTTAAGAAGCAGTTGGAGCGGTCGCCTGTTGGACGACACAGGGTAGCGTCCCTCTACAGCCAGTGTAACGGACTTCTAGCTCAGCTACACTGGCTGTAAAAACACAGCGCAGCGATCTGCTTCGCCAGCCGTTCAACAGGGAACTGAGCGTGTCTGACCAAGTCCGTTCTTTAAATAGTCGATGATGATGTCATTCTTAGAAGCGTTGTCCGCTAGGTACACCAAACCGTCGTACAGGGCTTGGGAAGCGCTATCTTCTGTGTGTTAATGCGCGATATTTTGACAAGGTTGTATATTATTTAATTTTTTAATGCTATAATATCAAAAATCTTTGGGTTTATCTATTGGAATCTATTCTTAGAAGTACTTCGGGGCGATTTGCGCAAAAAATTTGAAAATTTATCGTGAGATGGCTGAATTATATGCGTTTAAAATTGGACCACTTTTCGTTACATACCATTTTTGTAGAATTTGCAGAGTGCACCCCCATATCGAAAACAAAGACGTAGTCCTACGTCAAAATCATTTCGATTAATATCAAATATGCAAATAAATTTCCTATGTATTAGGTGTTGAAATAAAAAAGTTATTGTTGTGTCAGCCTTTCTTTTATTCAAATTCGAAGCACCGCATCCCACGACAACCTGCAACAAATCAACTACAATCTTCTGGAGTTTCTCAACAAATTAAAAAATTTCCGAGAGTCCGGACCTCCAGGATACTCCCTCTAATACCACCACTGCCTAATTTTTCTCGAATAAAAATTTAATACCCTATTTATTGTAGGGTGACAATAAAACGACTATTTCTGAAATCACTTATGTACACCCCCAGCGCCGTTCCAAATCATGGAAAAATGGAATAGTCTAAATTTGGACGAAATCAGTTAAAGTTTGTATGGGATTATTGGTAAAATGTATAAGAAAACACTCGTAATTTACAAAATTTCCGCTAGAAGTCGCTGTAAACATCCAAACACGTACATAGGAAGAGTTTAAGCTTCTGAAAATATGTTATTAACGTTTAAAATTGGATACTGCTGCTGAACATACGCAAAGGGCGTACTCCGCTTATCTTATGTATGTGAACCTCATTTAAGAGTGGGCAAATGTACGGAAAACTCATACGTATCTGAAACGACGGGAGATAGAAAGTAACGAAGTTCGACAAAGTTATTAAGACATAAAAAAAACTACAAGGGACAGCCCTATGGGGTTGTACGAATTGCAGACGTAGGACTGCAATACGTGAAATATTTAATTTCTTATTACATTTGGATTAATAATTAATCAAACATTTCTTTCTACAGTTCACTTCATGAATCAAACCGTCTTGCTCATCAGGTCATTTTATTTACAATGAGCGATCGAATCCGATTAAAGAAAGCAGACAGAAAACTGCGATGGAAAACCGAACTAATATCTGGAACTGCTTTAAAGTTTTCTATTGTGTGCGGTAAACAATCAGACCGATGCTTAAAAATCATGTTTTAGACAATACAGTCACAGTTCTTGTATAGGACAAGCTTTATAGTTTTATTTTGCCGTTATTGTAATTTTCCTAAAGTATACATAAATGTAGCGAATGCAGTGGTCTTAATCATATATCGAAGCAAAATATATACAAGAATCGAAAATAGTTTTATGGATGGACTTGGATGCATTTTTTGCAGCGATTTTTTGAGTAACCGTTGCATCCATTCTTAAATAGGCTTTGTAGTACCTATGTATTAGTAGAATCAAAGTGGGATAGGCTGAGTGGAAATGAATCTCGTCGCATCAATAAATTGATGAAACGTAAATAATAAACCTTCGTTGCACTTTCTTCTATCCATTCGCGTGAATTTGTTGCTAAGAAAGTTGTCGTCTCCTTAGCCTGTCATGGAGACGACAACGCAAAGAAAAACCGAAAGCTATCATACACGCAACATTTGAATATACCTACACATTCGCCTCAAATAATAAACCCAAGCGAACGGTGTACCGCGCTTGAATCAAAAAGCTGTGTCAGTACATCGTGTCCGTGCACGAATGGAAGATACGCACCAAGCAAAATGAGTCAACGCTGGTGATGATGGGTGGTGCGAAAGAGACAACTATTACCACGACGCTAGCCTCTGCTACACTGGCTGTGGGAGCATGCAGCGCAGTGCTCTGCTCTGCCTGCTGTCCAAGAGTTAACTGAGCTTGCCCGACCAAATCTGCTCTTTAAATAGTCGATGGTGACGTCATTCATAGAAGCGTTGCGCGTTAGGTACATAAATCTGTCGTGCCGGACTAGGGAAGCGCAGCCTTCTGTGTGCAAATGCGTGGTATTTTAACTATGTTGAACATTATTTAAAATTTTAATGCCATTATATCAAAAATCTTTGGGTTTATCTATTGGAATCTATTCTTAGAAGTATTTCTGAGCGACATGCGCAAAAAAATGAAAATTCACCGTAAGATGGCTGAATTATATGCGTTTAAAATTGGACCACTTTTCGTTACATACCATTTTTGTTGAATTCGCAACGTGCACCCCCATATCGAAAACAAAGACGTAGTCCTACGTCAAAAACTTTCAGTTTTAACTTAACAGTTCCAGGATTTCCCCGCATAATGGCGGTAGTGAGCCAAGCAAATTAAGGGGAATACTCCCCTTAACAGTAAGAGATAGAGCATTTTGATATTCTACAAAGTAGAGTAATAAATTTCTCTTCTTCCATTTCTCATTTGAGAAATTTAACATTCGATCCTATGGTGACGCCAGTGGGCAAAAATGAGATACTACGCCTATATGTACAATGCACAGTGGCCCGAATTAAGAATGTACGATGACAAAAAAAATTAGTGACTAAACTACTGGTTCTAGAGTTTTCAGGTCTTCGGAACAAATAATCTGTGTCAATTGAGGCATCTTGTGAAATGGGTAACATGAGGGTGGTCCTAATTTTTTGTATGATCTGGAAATTATTGTCGAGATAAGAAGAGATAAAACAATCAAGTGTTTCGAAAAATTGTAGTACAACCTTATTCAAGCAATTTTGCTGAGGGCGTCATATTTGTAGCTTTAATGGTTTTAATTTTACTGCTGTTGGAATGTTGTGTGATAGGGTATCCCTAATAAAATTTAATTTTTTCATTATAACTTTTTAAATATTTTTTTTCCTTCAATAGCATCTTCACAAAACTTTTAGAACTTATCGAGGCGAATATTATTTGTGAAGGCAGATTTGAGATGGCTCATTTAATTCAAAAGCAATGGGCATTTTTAGCAAAGAAAACACAACCTTTTCAAATGTTGATATATCAAAATGGGGCAAATTAATCTGATTCCCTCTTTTTACATTCAACAAACACAATTAAAAGTAGGTATTTAAAAAAAATCTCGGAGCTGATTTTTTAACTCATTTTATTTTAGTTTGAATATTATTACTATTATAAGCCAAGCCGTTCCAGTTATGGCCAAATCTCAAATAAATCTTCCCAAGTATGGCGAAGGGCCCGCTAAGTTCTTGTTTCCAATGTATTTCATTCAGTCTGATCCGCGGAAAACCTTCCCAGCACTACATCGTAGCGTGGCAAAGGGCGCGCTGAATTGTAGTTACAGATGAAGATTTTTACATTTTCAAAAAAGCTTTTATTCAAGAAAATTGACCCCAAACAAATTTTTACAATACTTAATAATTATTACAAAGAATTTTGTTTAAAGACTTACTTTTGGCTTTGACATTAAATCTCGACGATTCATGCATTTTGAAAGGATTACAATAAGAAACCATCCATAAATGACGTAGCATAGGGGATCATGTCATGCTACGTAGCTTTTTTAAAGGGGAATAGGGGTTGACCCCATGTCACGACAACCTTACCTGTTTCATCTAACATCGTTTTTATCTTTTTTAAATTTTTTTGCAGGGACAAGGGGTAACTACCAAGGGGGTATTTAGAGGTTTGTGACGAAATCCTATGATGGGGGAGGGGGTGTTAAAATCACTCAAAAAATGCTACGTCATTTATGAATGATCCCCAAGATATTTTTCAAATATTTCGAAGTCCTTGAAACAAAGATTTTGACGTAGGACTACGTCTTTGTTTTCGATATGGGGGTGCACTCTGCAAATTCTAAAAAAATGGTATGTAACGAAAAGTGGTCCAATTTTAAACGCATATAATTCAGCCATCTCACGATAAATTTTCAAATTTTTTGCACAAATCGCCCCGAAATACTTCTAAGAATAGATTCCAATAGATAAACTCAAAGATTTTTGATATCATAGCATTAAAAAATTAAATAATATACAACCTTGTCAAAATATCGCGCATTAACACACAGAAGATAGCGCTTCCCAAGCCCTGTACGACGGATTGGTGTACCTAGCGCGCAACGCTTCTATGAATGACGTCATCATCGACTATTTAAAGAACGGACTTGGCCAGGCACGCTCAGTTCCCTGTTGAACGGCTGGCGAAGTAGATCGCTGCGCTGTGTTTTTACAGCCAGTGTAGCTGAGCT
This sequence comes from Topomyia yanbarensis, assembly GCF_030247195.1. NCBI lineage: Eukaryota > Metazoa > Arthropoda > Insecta > Diptera > Culicidae > Topomyia > Topomyia yanbarensis. The sequence continues at coordinate 365,423,026 of NC_080671.1, forward strand.
AGAAGTCCGTTACACTGGCTGTAGAGGGACGCTACGCTGTGTCGTCCAACAGGCGACCGCTCCAACTGCTTCCTAAATGCCGCTGTAATGTTGCCAGTAAATTTGTGGTTTAACTAGCACATGTATTTGATATTTGCGCTTGAAATTATGTAATGTAGTGGTAGTAATAAGCTTACCATTTTGGTTTAAACGCAAGGACAGTTTTTAAAACAGGATTTGATTAATTAGTTTAGCTCATCTAAGCAATTTTATCAATTCTGTAATTTAAAAGTAATTTTACGGAACTTGGTGAATTTGGCCCCACTTGCAACTGGTATAATCAACCTGCACAAAGTGTTGCATAACGCAGGGCTGTTTATGGAACAAAATCATTCAGCCCTTCGCTATGCAAAATCACGATATTATGACAGATGGGTTAAGCGCGGCCGTCCCTTTCAATCGGGAAAGGCCGCGGGGAATTTTGGTAAAACGCGCTAATAGTGTCGTGGTGGTACTAGTTGTCTCTTTCGCTCTACCCATCATCATCAGCGTTGACTCATTTTGCATTGTGCGCTTGGGTTCAATGTTTGTGGCGAATGTGTTGGTTGGTGGGGGAACTGGCGGTAAAATGAACACGTTAAGCAAAGTCATTATTTTCTAACTAATAAGTGAATGAGATATTACAATCACCTTATGTTTCTTGTTAGACATGTTTTGTACATATCTGGTAAAAATACTTCGTCATAAATACATTTTTTCAAACATGATTCTTGATTTCTAAACATGTCCAAAAATGAGACATGTTTATAGCGAGTGGGTAAAATGAACATGGCTTCTGGTGACCTGCAAAATGTCCTGTATGTATGCAATGCGCAGCGTTAGAAAGCATTTTCCGATCAATGCTAATATCCCAACAAATCATGAGCTTTGCATACACACAGGGAATTTTGCAGGCAAAAAAAACAATATCACGGAAGAATTGAACTTTCATGACGTAAAATTAACCATTTTACAATCCTGTGGCATCGAAACACATATACAAACTTGGGGTTATCCATGGGTGTTTGAAATTTTAGGATCTGTTTGAGAGCAACTAAAATGCTTGTTCTATACATGAGATGTGATTATATTGTCTAAAATTTGATTTTTCTTCACCGTTCCGGGTGTTTTTCCCCACACACTAAGTACTAAGAAAATAAATATTTTACATTAAGTAGTATAGTCCTACGTCTACAGTTAGTGCAACCCCATAGGGCTGCCCCTTGTAGTTTTTTAAATATTTTACGGTTATCGTTTGTTTTAACACTAGCTGCTGCTGTTTCATGCTATTTGCAGACAGATTTCGTTGAAAACTTTGCTTTCCACTTAGAAAACAATTTTCTTTCTTAGTCTTAGTTCTTAGGAAACAGTTAGTTCCAAAATTTAAAAAAGGTAGATACAAAAAAAATATTATCAATGGGGTTACAAAAAAAATCAGGAATGCACTTTTTATTATAAAATGATAGTCTTAAGTTTTGTTTTTTATTTCATTTCATGGCTTTTCGGTCTTTTAAATCCGAACAGATATTTTAAACTGCTCGACGTTTCGGCCACTGGTTTTGACCTTTTTCGAGCGAAATATGCCATAGTTCTACGTCTATACGTCGTTTATCGACGTTGAGAAGCTCCGTAAATTTTGCATCATTTACAACGATTTGGTGAGTAAAACATAACATATTTCTCATGAAAAAGGCCAAAACCAGTGGCCGAAACATCAGGCAGTATATAGTACCCTTCTGATTTAAAAGCCCGAAAAGCCGATGAATAGACAACAAAAATTAATAAACATTATCCGGTCAAATTTATATTCTTTAAAAATAGTCTTATGAAAACTTTTCACAGGTTACATGAAATAAAAGAAGCTCAGCAAAAAAAGGAGTATTACTTGGAACTATTTTGATTCTTTAATGCCATTGTGCGGCAAACATTAGGAAAACAACCTATTTTAATCCACCTAGTGATGCAATTGTGCCTTTCTCATGTCTCCAAACTATGATTCCATGGCTGGCTATGTTCGTTTTGATTATGGAAATGTCTAGTACATTCTTAGCACTTGACTTCTACACACAATGGCTCGCCAGCCATAGAACGGTCGACGGTGCAATACTTGAAACAAAAAAATATCATACTTGATTAGCCTTTTCAGCATTAGTGCAATATTGTCTTCCTGCTAACTAATTTTGTCAAGCGAAGATTACGTCCAAGCTCGACGTTTCATGAATTTTAAGACATTTGGCCCCCAAAATAAAGATTCGATTTTAAACTATTCTTTCAGTCCCCCCCTCTGAACATTAATCAATTCCTGCTGCTATGGAAACATGAACCGTAAGTGGTCAATGTTGCCAAAGCGACTTTAGTTAGTCATTATTGATCTAGACTGGAAAATCCAAGAAATGTTGCACCCATTTTAATGAGTTTTCATTACTTTGTTATCATAATGGTGCCAGTTTAAATGGAGAATTTCTAAGTGGTCGCACTCTTAGACCCGTAATTTCGGATCATCTAAAAATTTAATAGCAGCTTTTGGGAGTGTTACACCGTTAGTTTGAAACTAAGTTTGAGTACTTTGGTACAGCCATCCCTGAGAAAAGTGAGTGAACATATACGGAACAGGCACGGCGAATCCGTTCGCTTGAGGTGGGTTGGTGAACTCACCAGCAGCAGCAGCAGCTGAACTCATTAAGCAAGAGCAGGAGAAAGAGCCGCACTAGCACCCGCATCAACAACAGCCAGAGCAGTGCGGTCTGAATTACACCCAACAGAAGCCAAAAGTAGTGGCAGCGAATCACTTGGTGGAGGAGCTCCACAAGTTTGTGTATACGAGAAATAATGTCCATAAGGGCATTAAGGAGATGGTAATCAGAATCCGAAAGGCGTTACTATGTTTGCCGTGAATGATTATGACACGGCAACGCGGAGGGCTGATGAGCGAGCATTGGCGTCGGTTAAGGCTACTATCGTCCTAGCCCCTCCGAAGCAGGGCAAGGAGAAGCAGATTGGAGTAGAGAACACGCCATTTTCCGAGACTCAGAGAACCTCGCCAGGAGATGGAAAACTAGGTGGGTCCAAGAGGCAGACGCTCGAGGATACAGTTGAAGAAAAAAAGGACTACATCCAACAGGAGGAAAGCTGGAGTACCGTTGTAGGTCGGTAGGAGAAACACGGGAAAGAAGGAAGAGCAAGAAAGTTCTACGTCGCTCTTTTCAAGAAAGTGAGAGAGGACCCAGAGCTAAAGGAGTTGGGAGAGAACGTTGTTAGAACGAGGCACACTCAGAATGGCGAGATGGTCTTCGAGCTGAAGAAGAATCCTTCCGTCAAGAGCTCGACCTACCGCGATCTCGTTGCTAACTTATTAGGGTACGAAGCGAACGTGAGAGCCCTGTCGCAGGAAGCCGTAGTCGAATCCAAGAGTCTAGACGAGATAACGTAGAAGAACTGAAGGGTGCAAACAGTTCAAACTCAAACAGCGGCGATTCGACTACCCTTTGCTGTTGGCAACAAGCTGGCGGAGACCGGTAAGATAAAAGTCGGTGTGCTCTCTGAGAGTCGCCCCGCGAGTTACCAAGCAGTGGAGCGATGCTTCAGATGATTTGACCTCGGACATCAGGTGAGGAACTGCAAGGAACCGGACAGATCTGAACTGTATAGAAAATGCGCAGAAAAGGGAATTAACACTAACATTTTGTCGGAATAGATTAGCGCCGGCTTGACGCTAAATCCCTAAAACTAAAACACAATTTGCGTTTCAATCGAACGACTGGTCAAACGAAGTTCTGTTTATGCCGATAAAACACAGTGAAATCGAAACCTGCCGAAATATAGCACTATGCTATATTTCCCTCTAAAGAGAAAAATTGGGTAAAACCAGACTAAGTCGAAACGCACCCATGACTTTATTAAGTTTAGATTTGCATCTTTCACGTACAAATATTGGTTTCACCAACAATTTTCGCCCTGATATTTGAAATATTGATATTTTATATTTTTCCTTAATTCCTCATGTATTGAATGACGTATATTCAAAATTTAATGATCATTGGATAAGAACACGATTTTCAACACGAGTTTAAAGGTAGCCAAGTTCGGACTTTTTAATGATTTTCATTTCCGAAACCACCATTGGTCTGTTCACTTCAAATGCATGTTACTCTTTTGATTTTGATCCGATTTTAGCAAAACTTGTTTCATTGTGTAGAGGAACGAAAGAACTTGGATAGTGAATAAAATACGTTTGGTAAATTTGCTTGGAACTATGACTTTTTCGTTTAAATATTTTTGAGGTGGCCAGATCAAAAATACTTTCTTCACTAATATATTCTGTACAAATTTCGGAATCATTTCGGAACGGTCACATAGTATACATTCTATGGGAAATAACCTCTACTTTTCGAATATCATGGTCTCGTTCTGCGCCTAGGTGCGCAAAAAGGTTTAAGGAGATTTTGAAGCTTTGTTGCTGATATGGAGGCGCATGGTGTTGTGTCTAAAATATTTAGACAATCTACAGTAAACCAACGCGTTATACCATGGATTTAAAGTAATGATCTTCATTTTTATGGTATTGCTGACATTGGTGAACAGTAACGGAAAATCTATCATGAAAACGGGATCATAGTTATAAGAAAGGTTCAATGACACTGTATGGAAAAATGCATTTAATATTTAACGACTTTTGACATCAAAAATGAGCTCAGCACCTCAAAATTAGCTTAAATTGAGATTTTCAGCCAAATGAGGTAACATTCGAGGTTTTGTCCGACTTTTGTTTGAAGACCCGCCACTGTGCGCTGTACTCGTCTGTAGCTGCTATGCTCCCAAAAGTAAACACCAGAGCAGTACAATCGGATGCTGGACGCACTAACCGACTCGTTAGTCGGACGAACGCTGGTTGTTATAGGAGGAGACTTTAACGTTTTAACGCGTGGAGTGGGGTAGCAGATTGACCATCGTAAGAGGTTACAGCTTGTTGGAAGCCTTGGCGAAGCTGGGTGTGCGAAGGTTGGTGGTAGTACATTCCGTGAAGCCAGTCGAGAATCCATCATCGACATAACATTCCGTAGTTCTTCGCTCACGGATAACATGTATTAGCGAGTTAGTGAGCAGTATACACACATAGCGACCACCAAGCGATCCACTGCACCATTGGTTGGCGAAATTGTACGGTAACGCCGAGAATGAGGACTGGCGAGCGGAAAAGGAAAATAAAGAACTTCGACAAGGACCTTTTTGTGAAAGCACTTCATGTTGACAGTGTCACCCCAATTCCGAGTGCCGATGAGCTGTCAGAAACAGTAGTGAGGGCATGTGATGTAACAATTCCGAGGAAAATGAAGCCAGCGTACAGGTGGAACGAAAAGCTAAGCATCCTCCGCGCGGCTTGTCTAAAAGCCAGAAGACGCGTTAAGAGAGCAAGATCTGAGGTAGTCAGAGAAAAGTGCAAGGTAACATTTTGACCGGCCAGGGCCGTTTTTAAACGCGAGATAGTGCTAAGGAGATCCATCTGCTACAAGGAGCTGTGCAGAGAAGTAGACGCTAACCCCTGGGGCAATACTTATTGTGTCGTTATTGCCGACAATCTAGTTTTCTATAACAAGTTTCCCATGAAAAGGCAAAAGGGCTCAAAGCTTCCGGACCGGATGGTATCCCCAACGTGTCACTGAAGACTGCAATCCTGGCATTTACTGGCATGTTCACAGCTGGTGTTACTGCTTAAACCAGGAGATCCTGCATCGTATCGGCCTACATGCCTGCTGGATACTCTAGGTAAGCTCCTGGAAAGGGTCTTCATCAACAGGCTGACGACCTACGCTGAAACTGAGAACGGACTATCGCAGAGGCCGTTCGGGTTCCGGAAAAGGAATATCGACAGTGGACACCATCCGCACAGTCATCGCGAGCGCTTAGAAAGCATTAACGCAAAAGAGAAAATAACGATAGACGTGAAGAACGCGTTCAGCAGTGCCAGCTGGGGGCTACAACCGTAGCGCTGCACAGAATGCGAATTCCGGACTATCTGTGTAAGGTACAGAAAAGTTACTTCCAGAACCGAGTACTAGTCTATGAAACCAACATGGGGCAGAAGTCGATCAGGGTGACGGTGGGAGAACCTCAGGGCTCCACACTCGGCCCAACGCTTTGGAATATTATGGACAAAGAAGTGTTAACGCTGGAACTGCCCAGGGGAGTTGAGATCGTCAACTTTGTAGATGATATTGTCCTGACGATAACCAGCGAGACCCTTGAGAAGGTGGAGATGTTGACGGTAAACACAATAGGCATCGTAGAAACTTGGATGGCTAACGTCAAGTGGCAGCTGACTCATCACAAGCCGGTGGTAGTGCTGTTCAGTAACCAAAACAAAATCTAGCACGTCGTGATCAGTGTCGGCAGACACCCAATCTCATCGATGCGTGCGCTGAAGCACCTAGGTATGATGGTCGACGATCGGTTAAATTACAACAGCCATGTCGACTATGAATGTGAGAAGGCCGCGAGGACAACTAACGCATTGGCAAGGATAATGCCGAATCACTGAGGAGTAAGAGGCAGCACGAGACGTCTCCTGGCAGGTGTCTCATCCTCAATAGCCGTGTCGCGAGTGCGTACAGAACGTTATCGTCGGAGGCGGTATCCGTAATTGCCGGGATGATTGCCATCTACATAACGCTGGTTGAGGACGTCGAATGCGGAGAAACGCACGTAATTCAAGGAGATTGATCCGAGCGGATTTAATTGCTATAGGGCATCAAAAGTGGGATAACGCGGAGAAAGAGGTGAACTTCTATTTGACGCAGTTACTGTCCGGGCATGAATGCTACCGGAAGTGCCTGAATCGGTTTAGACACGCTTCGTCACCCCTTTGTCCGAAGTGTGTGAACGTGCCAGAGACACCGGCACAAATGAATCCACGTGTGCCGAAGTCTGAAGGGGTATGCCTGGTGTTACAATGGACAATATCGTCGAAGAGATGTGTCACGATGAGCATATCTGGAACGCTGTCAAAAGAGTGGTTACGAGCATACTCTACGAGCTGAAGAGAAAGTGGCGAAGGGACCAACAAAGTAGCGTCATTGGCTAGATCGCGGCCGTGAAATCACAAATGAGATTTTAGGAGAAATTACGCCGCCAGGGAACTCTCCGATGATCTAGACTGGGTCCACCGTCCGGGACCAGTTGGGTAGTACGCGCCGCAGTACCAGGTCCGGGTCGTTCTGTGAACCAGAAGCTACGCTCCGCCCGGAATAGATGGAGGGTCCACAACACCTACTGGATGGTCCGTTGAGTAGGCTAGCTCCACCCCCGGGGACTAGATTGAGCGGATCGGGACGAAGCGGGATGCTAAATGGCTCACTAAAACGAACATCAGTATCAGAAGCAATCTACCGCCGGGGAATTCACGGTAAAGTAGATTCGTAGAATCGTGACGAAAGCAAACACCGGTACCGAGAGAAATTCCGTTGCCGGGGAACTCTCAGTCGGAGTAGGATAATATCCGAGATGATCTCGATAAAGCTAGAAGATAAATGGTTCAAGGAAAGGGGGAAAATTTCTGCTTCAGGGAGCTATCGGTCGGAGTAGGGCGAGTTCATAGTCGGGAACTGTCCAAGCAGATCGTGATAAGACCAGGAGCAGAATGACTCACGGAAATAGGAGCTAAATAGCTCAAAGAATCAGCACCCAAACGGATCAAGGAGACGAGAGATATGGGCTTTACTACATTTATTAAATTCATGAACTGAAATTGACTTTCAGTCTTGTTCATGTAGGTGCCGAGGTATAGACAACAACATCATCCATGGAGTTGAATTATGCATAAATAAGAAAAGCAGAATTGCATCACTAGGTGGATTAAAAATAGGTTTCTATATTTATTTATACCGATGATCTAAACTTTCCGAAAATATTCGAATCGGTTCGACTTTTGACGCAGCTAAATTTTCCGGTCAAAACTGAAACAATTAAAATATTTTTGCTCACGTTCAAACCGCTGTTCACCTGTGCCATGTGGCGTGCTAATCATCAACGCATACACGCACACAATTCGCCACTTGACTGCGCCACTTCAGACAGTGCCCAATTTGTCTTTAGCTTTGTTAGCCTGTCAGCCTCGCGGGGGTCCAAGCCGTTCCGATTATGGCCAAGTTAAAACCGCCGTGTATCCGATAATTGCCGGCAAATTTCACAGTCGTTATTTTTATGATTAATAATCAGGAACTGTGTGCAACCTGGCGAGGCTGCTGTAGAACCTTTAATCCCCTCCCCCCGCCCCTAAGATATACACATTGGATAATACTTCTAACCCCTTTCGACTGCGTGCTGAAAGCGAAATATCCGGAGTAATGCTGTGAAGACTGGCTTACGTATCAGATGGCAAAAACAACAACGTTTAATGAAGAGGCGACACGGTTCGGTTTACAAATTATGCAAATTAGTGCCGGAATGTAATTGTATGCAGAACTATAATTATTCAGATAAAATACGATATTTTATTGCTGGCGTTTTCTTTCCATCCCCAGCTGAAGGGACTGTTTGGATGATACGACACGAAGCTCGCTTTATTGTGTTGCTCTTCCCTAAACAAAATGATATTACCTCGATAGCGGTTGGTTCTCCGCAGATGGGAAGTCACTTCAGGAACGCAGAGCGGATGTACGGATACAACGAACAAAAATACGACTTGAAATCATTTGTTATGCTATGTTTATATAGAGCGGAGTATCTTGTTTCAAAAGGTTCTATCATTGTTTTGGTCTGATAGCGCCAGAGCGGAAGGGTGGAACAGCAAATTTGTTTAGCTTTATCAAAGTTGAAAATGGCGAGATTTAATAAAATGTAGACAATGTTGTACTGTTGAGGCTGGATCTTCATCTACATTTCAAGCTTTTCATGAGATTCCACAAGTTGAAACAAAATAATTATAAAACTTCTTCAAACCCTTTCATTTTGCATATTTTTTCCTCCAACTTTCATTTTTAGGGCACATTTAATAATAAGGCCATTGGCACATACAATAATAAGTCAAGTTATCATAGAATAAAGAATCGAACACTTAAAATCGACAACTATACACCGTTGTCATCTTTGCCCATGTTTAACCATCATCCATATGGGCGTTAACATTTATGCTTTTATACCTTTACGACCGACCATTGAAGCACGAATAAAAGGACAATATTTTTTTCCTCTGTCCGCCGAACGCAAACACCATAATACGCCCGCAGTTCCAATCCCCATAGAGACCCCGAATGAGGTGAATTATAATTTATTGAATATTATATATAAAAGGTGCCCCAAACGGAAAATATTATTGTCCGCGTCTGCTTTCGGTTTGCTGTTATTATTGTTTTATTGCTGAATATAACCATGTTTCACGTCGTTGATTTTTAATGTGTTCATCCACTGTTGGCTGTTGTGTGGTTCCTGGTGCTAACCACGTAGCAGACGTAGTGCTGTAAGGTGACGGTCCGTACAGGCTCACGTCACCGCAACTAACAAATCCTCACCCGGGACGAGTTCTGGAATGGACCCCAAAGTCGACATGTGGGATAATTTATGGTTTCAGCACGGACTGAGATTTCTTACCTGGCCGGCCTCCCGGCATCGGAGAATTCGCTCCGTTCGAGTTTCGTCTCTGTCATTCAATGAATAAAAATCTTTCACCGTTTTATGATTGTCCAACAATTTTAAAGACCCTGTTTAATTGCTATTTTTAATGGTTTCTCGATTATACGGGATGTATTGAGCTTTGTGTGATAAAAATGTCACGCAGCAGGTGGGGGACTGGCGGGATCTTCTCCGGATCGCCCGAACAAAACTGAACTGCAAAACAGAGCGTTGATGTTGGATAACGAAAGCGTGGTCCAGCATTTGCTGATAGAATGGAGTGCGTCACTAGGATTGAAGACGTGACGCGAAATTTACGATGAACATGTGTTTCGCTAATTGGGCTTTGTAGGTAGCAGCTATTTTCATCCAAAAGAATGTTTATTCAATGATTGAGTGCGTCGACCTAACTTCAGCAGATTGATAATGTGTATGAATTTAACGTTACGAATAGCAGGGTTATTCGATACTTACCTTTAATCCGCAACAATAACCTTGAATGAAAATGAAATTTTATGTTTTGTATATACTCGTAAATACTTACCTAGATTTAAGAATAAGTGAACTAAACTAACCCTAGAAACAAATGCAATGTAAAAATACTTATCAAAAGGGATCATCCATAAATGACGTAGCATTATATGGGGGAGGGGGGAGTTTTGTATTTTGTGATGATGTGTGACGACAGGGGGGTAGGGGGTCATACCATGCTACGTAGCTTTTTTAAAGGGGAATAGAATAGAATTTTTGAAAAAAATTACGGAAACGAGTGGGACAGGGTTACCGTCAAGCTACGTAATTACCAGGGGTGGTATTTAGAGGTTTGTGACGAAATGCTACGATGGGGGAGGGGGGTGTTAAAAATCACTCAAAAAATGCTACGTCATTTATGGATGGTCCCTAAGATTCACACTTCAAACCCACTGTGTGAGCATAAGGCAGAACTGGATTCTGCGGTCGCAAAACCACTGTAAATCAGCTGTAGCATTAACCAGACGACGATTGTAAACAAAGCATACAATAAACTCAGATATTTAAACGCAATCTTTGGTGCCGGTCATACAAATTCTACAAGTTCTTTTTATTTCGCGATATCCAAAGTCCCGTAAACCGTTCAAAAAGCTGACGGTCTTGAATTGGAAAGGCAGTGTAAACAGTAGGAAGAAAATCCTGATCAAGCAGGTCAAAATAACAGCAATAGTGTTCCTGAAAGATCCAAAAGTTACAGTGTGAGTTAAACTGTCCCTCAAACTCTACTTCCTCCCTGTAGTGTCCTGGATATTCATCCATTGAGTCCGACATCTCGCAAAATGTTTTTATTGTAGCCGCAAATTCAAACCAAACTGTTCGCCTTGAAAGTCGTCATCAGACTTCCCATTAACATCAACAAATTTGTACCTGTGCTCAAAATTACATGCATGCGTTCAAATTCAAACATGCTTCATCTCGATGTACAGGTTCGCTTCGAACATCGAACCCAAGCGTACGATGTACAAACTCTAGTTCAAACATCCGTGTACGTAGACCGGGTTCATACACTAGAACGAGTCGCACAGGGCAAAAAGAGTCTCCAAACGGTAATACCAACACATTCAAATCTTCTCAGCATTGCACTCATATTCCATCAATTCTTATACAATAAATACTAACGCGTTGAATTGTCTGGAAGTGTGTAGTACTTCGCTTGTCATTGTATTGCACATCAAACGAAGCAAACAAAATGGGGATAAAGACGGGTTCTGGATAAACATGTGAAAAGGGCATATCGCAAATGAGAGCCTCTCTGTGTTTACTTTCTCTTTTGTCAATAACTAGGCCGCTTTTACGTTTGCTCCTTATCTCTTAGCATAATGGAAAAAAATTAATAATATGCAAATAGTCAAAAACCTACCAATATCCTAAAACAAAACAAAAAAATCAAAGCGGGGAAACAACAGAAAATGGAAAAAATTAAGACAATGGAAAATTTAAAATTTGAAAGTATGTAGTAATTTGAAGAAATGGCAAAATAACACAGATTGAACAATTGAAACAATAAAATTAAGCGCAAGAAATTATACAAAAATTGAAGAAATAGAAAAATATTGCAAAATATTTAAAATAGTGAGAACCGAGTAAACATCAAAATAAAAAATATAGTTTGAGCATTGCAAACAGGCAAAAGGAAGATAAATGAAATATAGGAACGAGACAACAATATAATACACGAATATAGCAATAAACGGAATGGATCCACCGTGCTAAACGTAACAATAACAATAATACAACATGTTTAAAATATAAAAATTGGCAACAAAATAAACAATGAGAAGCGGGAAAATGTTACAAATGTTTCAAAATAGGCAAAATTGTAAAGAACAAGGATGGAATAAGTATAAATAAATAAAGTAACTCTGAAAAATCAAAATGTAATCGAGTTATTATTTTTAAATGAAATATCATTTATAATTGAATAAGTGCAATGGAATTATAGAAATAGAAATACAAAGGAACAATTGGACGTAATAAATTAAAGAAAAATTAGAAAATATGAATAAGTGGAAATAGTCCAACAACAGATAAAAGTGAAATCATAGAAAACATGTTTAAATGGGTGAAACATAAAATGCTGTGTTAAGAATAGAAAAATTACCTTACAGAAAAAAAAGAGAAAATTTAAAAAATAAATGGGTTAAATAATAAATAAATCTATATTTAATAAAAGTGGAAAAATATAAAACATTTACAAAACGCAAAAAGATCACAACAAAATAATGGGGAAAATGTTCAAAGGTAATAGAAAATAAAATAAAGAAAAATAGGAAAATATCGAAAAAATCCACACAAAAGAGAAGCATAAATTTCAAAACTGATAAAAAAAGATCAGAAAAATTCACAACATGAAAAAATATAATGAATAAAAAAGAAAAATGATTTTTTTAAGAAAATGAGAGAAAGACCTAAAATGAAAAGTATGGAAAATGGGTGGATAGAGCAATACTAAAATAGGTTTAATGAAAAATACAAAAATGCAACAAAATAATAATAGAAAACAACAGTTTAGTGGAATAAACTAAATTTAATGAAATCAATTGAACAAACGCATGAAAAAGAAACAAATAAAACGAAACATACAATTAAAGATATGAAAAAACATAAAAAGATGAGAATATGGGACAAACGCAAATCTTAAAAAGAAGCAAAAATGCCAAAAAGTAGAATAAGAAAATATGGAGAAAAAAATATACAGAAAGTCTAAAATAAGATTAAATGGAGAAAATAGAAAGATTGACAAACTTGGATGAAATGAAAAACGATACAAAAAATTTATTTAAATTGAGAAAGTTAAAGATGAAAAAAACTTTAGAGTTCTCTTATTTAAATAATATTTAATAAGTGAACATGGAAAATTTCTATAAATCGTTTTATTCGTGGATTTACATGTTCTTTCTTGTTTTGTGGTGATATTCAGAATCCGTTTCTCAAGTCCTATTTGACCAATTGAGTATTTTAAAAGAACATTACTGAGTTTTCTTCTTGCTTCTAATAGATTCTTTTGTGATTCATTTAGCATTTACGACGGATTGAAATCAGTACAAATGGAAGTCATATTTCCTCACATATCGTCCTGAAAACATAGGAAATCGCAATTGGACTAATGAGTTTGTTTTAACTTTATAGCTTAAGCAAAAAAACACTGTTCTTTGAAATCTTCTCATAGATTGCAAACTTTCGAATTATTTAGTATTATACGAATCAAAACCAATTTCGAGAAACCGGAACTCAAAAACACTTAAGAATTTTTTAAATGGTCGGTCAAAATCCATGAGATAATAATAGTGCGGTATGAAATTTAAAATAAATTTCAGTTTTTAATAAACAATTTAAAAAAATGAACTTGTTTTTCTGCCCACTGCACGTTAAAATCGTTTTTGAATTCTAAGTTTCAAAGGTTTCTTTTGATTAGTCTTTCGTGCTAACTTTATGATATAATTTACACACCAAAAAATAATGAAAATTAAACGACATGTAAATCAATACGAATGTAAACATACAAAGCTTGAATCAAAAATTTGATTGAAAATTAAGTTGAATTTTTTTACGTTTTAACGACATTCAATTAGCTAGAGATTACTGGGTAGGGAAAGTTATGAAACTTAGAGCCATAGTACTCAAGTGAGAGCAAGGATGTGAAGTAAACAGATCGGAAAACTAGAAGTGGCAGGGTCATTAGAACAGGCTTAATATCGTGCGGGCTTAATTTTTGCCTTCTGATAATGAGGGTCGAGCTTAGGCAGAGTAACTACGAATCACTCGAGTTCACTATCATGTGTCCTTGATAAAGGTAGACGTATCTATCTTTACCGTGACAACCGGCTAAGTTGAATTCGATGCACTCAATGAGAGCACCCGAAAGCATATGATTTTACACTTTCGTTCGTGTAATATTACATGTCATTTCTTTTACAGAAATATGAGATTATAAATACATTCAAGAGCATTGGTTTGCCGTTTAATGAAACTGTAATTTCCAATCAAAGTGTAAAATTAAAATAAATATCGCTGAAAAAAGCAAGTTGTGTGTATTTGTGATGAAACTTAATTTTACATTTATATTCATGCTCCAAATATGTGCATGAAAATAAATTTAAAATTGCAAAATATTTTTTTCTGTGTGCTGTTCTGTGTGATTAACTTTATGATACACAGAAAAAAATATTTTGTAATTTTAAATTTATTTTCATGCACATATTTGGAGCATAAATATAAATGTAAAATTAAGTTCTAGCACAAATACACTTAACTTATCGTGTTTTTTCAGCGATATTTATTGTAATTTTACACGTTGATTGGAAATTATAGTTTCATTAAACGGCAAACCCATGCTTTTGAATGTATTTTTAATCCCACATTGCTGTAAAATAAATGCCGTGTAATATTACACGAACGAAAGTGTAAAATCACATGCTTTCTGATGCTCTCATTGAGTGCATCGAATTCAACTTAATTTTCAATCAAATTTTTGATTCAATCTTTGTATGTTTACATTCGTATTGATTTACATGTCGTTTAATTTTTTATTATTTTTTGGTGTGTAGAAATTGGAGGAAATCAAATACCAATATTAAAACTCTAATTGAATTTTCAAATAAATTCTTATTTGACAAAACCATTCCTTCTGCTCAAAGTCCGGGCGCCTTCCACAACTCCGGTCCCGGGGGAAACACACCGTCCCCCTCCCCTCTCGGCGGCCCTGGTTAGGTGCGAACAAAATTACGGTTTTATTGGACCAGAGCGTTTCAAAGTGTTTCGGCACCAGCTGAGTCATTTCGAAACTGAGTTGAAGCAAAATATGTGGTTCAATTTTGCACGCAAATAAGTCGATTCATAACTGCAAATAGAGAATGGCTTCAGAAAACTTTTCCTGTTGGGAGGTTCCATTGCACGCTGGGCGTTCTGTTAAAATTTTGGAAAAGGAAAATGTAGCAAAGAAAAAAATATCTTAAGGAAACTATTCATGTTATTGCCTATCATATGCAGTTCAGATCGTTTAACGTAATGCAGGTAATCCAGTTGATTCCAAGATATAAAAGTTGTTTCAAACTGCCACGAAAGCCGTTGAAACCAATCAAACTTTGATATTCAACACCCGTAACAGATCTAAGAAGCATTCCCTTGAAGAAGATCTTACGATGTTTGGTGAGGCGAACTTGGCTAGAAGGCAAAACGAGCTAATGCAAAAAGCCAGCATACATGTCCTACCTGGTAAATACATCCTAAAATCTGCTAAACTTGCTTGTTTTCGTTCGAAATGAACAAGAATAAAAATATGGAAATGCAATAGGAAAAATGTTTTTTTACTTAATAGATAAGGCAATTAAATAAATAAATAAATTGAACGTTTACCTTTCGAATTGCGAAACAAGAGTGTGGTGTCGTATCTCACGTCGCATCTTGGTGAGCGCAGTTCTTACATTAGTACCCGCCGAAAATTAATGTATTCATACCTACCTGCGAAATTTAATGAGCAACCCACGTAAAAAATCATCATTGGATTCATTGGTCCGAATTTGACGTAATTTGTACGTGGTCGATGTACCACGAAGATATAACGACTGCTGGTGATAAGGAGCATACAAATTTAGTTTTGATAATAAATCTAAGGAATTAATGTGTTGTGTAACGACAACATTTACAAAAGATATTATGGCACAGTCCTGACGCTGTTTCAATGTTCGAATGTTTATTAGCATGTAACGTGCGTCGTATGATGAAAGAGGGAAAACGTATCAGCCTAACTTAAGTAGTGAGGAATTCCACGAAGATCCGTCTTTAAAATCGGATTCCAGTGAAACTTTACACATTTCACCGATATGGAAGACCAAACATTTTCCACAGTCAATAAGATTATTTTGACTCGATACCAATTTTTAAAAGCGCGTGAAAGTTTCTACATGTAGCGTGTCCGAAAAAAAAATCAATTACAGTATTTTATAAAACAACAAGAAAACAAGTTACAGGGAATGAAAACTTCTGCACGAAAAAAATATACTCTGAAAAAAATGTTGTAATTTTTCACAAAAACATAAATTAATGTTTAAAATTTAAATTACAAAACATTCTTCTATTTTTTTATATTTTGTTTACAAAAAAACCTAAAGAGAAAAGAACATTCTGAATGTGATTGCATGGTGGAGATATGATTCAATTATAAGGTCTGATAATTGACTATACAGTTGAATCATATTTTGGTGGTTTTCGTGTAGCTTTCAAATGGTTGTCAAAGGAAAGGTTACCGGAAATTTTGAAGCTCTTTTGAAAAACCTATTGTTGTTGACGGAGAAATGCGAATAACTTACGATAAGATCGTAATAAAAGAGAATAATTGCGTTGTTAAAAAATTTGAAATATGTCGCGAACTACTAAATTACAGAAAAGTTTTATTAAGTACATTTTGATTTGATATGGGATTTAGAATCATAATAAAAAAGAAAATTAAATGTTAGACTGCAAATAACATGAATTATAAAAATATGTTCAAAGTTGTTGTTGGAAAAACTTTTCTAGCTGCGAGCTTCTCCATGATCCAAACACACTTTACAGTTTTATTTACATCTTCTAAATGATAAACATTCGACAACTGTTGCATTTTTGATTTGAAATTACGCTTAGAATCATACCCTGTAATAAAATTATAGATTTGTATGTCAATTAGCATGAAATTTAAAAACATGTATAAAGTTATCGCTAGTAAAATGTTTTAACCCATAAGTTCCCCATAATGTAATCGCATTCAAAATGTCTCTTTTCTCTTTGGGTTTTCTTTGACGAAATATAAAAAAATTGGAGAAATGGGTTTTGTTGTAGTTTAAAACTTTATCAAAAATTTTAGTTTTTGTGAAAAATAACACAACTTTTTTTGGCCATATTTTTTCGAGCAGAAGTGTTCATTTCCTGTAACTCGTCCTCAGGTGCCAAGAAAAATCATGGAGATTCATATGTAAACCGGACACAACTGCAAAGTTTCGTTCGAATCGGTAATGGTCAAATTTTGCAGTCGGTCGGTTTCGCATACAACAAAACTGCTGTTGGATTAACTCTATTCATTCTTCATGAATTTTCTTACATATAATATATTCATATATTTAAATTTTCTAGCCCAGATAGGCTAAAAGACAGCAAGTTCGTATTAGTCGAGCGATTTTTGGAAAAATCGTGCATTGTGCATTTGTTATTTTGTGTTTCGTTTGACTAAAAATCTGTTTGTTTATGACTGATTTAAAAATTTTGGAATGCAAGACATGGGGAAATCTCTCGATAATTTGGATTTTACCAGTATTTCAAAAATCATTCCAATCATCATGCGTTGAAAAAACCATAGTTTGACAAATCATTGAAATCCATGATTTCATCAGTCATGGTTTTTTTGGCTCCTGAAGAGTGAAAACCGATAAGAAGTGAAAACGGGATACTAGATTATAATTGCAGAAAACAGTTTAAAAGCCCGATGTTGAGTTTTTAATTTTCATTTTATCAAGCAAAAAGCGAAACAGTTGGTACTGTTCTTAGCAAAACCTTCTTTTTCGATAGACTTCGCAGGTTAACATTCAATGGTTAACATACACGGCTATTGCAGTAATAAATAGTACACCTGTTTTGCATCCTTCCACTATGCATTTAAACTTTTGGATTTCATTACTACAGCAGAAATACTTTTTCACTCGATTTGAGATATGTTTCCCCATGTTATAATAATACATTTGTTAAAGAAAATTAAATTGAAAACAAAGAACTTGCTTCATACGTGCTGCTAGGATTATTTAGAAAGTAAACCTAGAACTGTTAGCAAAGTTTAAAATTAAATTCGGTATATAAGCGGCGACAGAACAAGAATCACAAACCGGTGTTAACAGGAGGAGTCAAATCCAGGAGTCAAAACCTGCTTGGATTGCTTTGATTTTTTACTCATTCCCAGAAACGTGCATAACAATGCACATTGGGCAAAAAGCGACCCCCAGAGGCACTTAATTAGTCGCCGCGGGATTCCTATCATAATTTATATATGAAAAGTTGCGGAATTTGATAAGAAATCGAACGCACCTACTTTGGTCCACTGCACGCATCTATGGCCAGAGCTAGGGGGGTTTGAGTACCCGGAGAACTCCCGGTATTAGGCAAAAAGTGATTTCCAGAGGCACTAAATTAGTTGCCGCGGGATTTCTATAATAATTTATATATGAAAAGTTGCGGAATTTGATAAGAGATCAAATGCAACTAGTTTGGTCTACTGCACGCATCTGTGGCCAGAGTCACGGGGGTTTGAGTACCCGGAGTATTCCGGTATTAGACAAAAATGATTCCCAGAGGCATTTAACTGATCGCCGCAGGTTTCCTATCATAATTTATATATGAAAAGTTGCGGAATTTGATAAAAAATCAAACGCACCTAGTTTGGTCCACTGCACGCATCTGTGGCCAGAGCTAGGGGGTTTGAGTACCCGGAGAACTCCCTGTATTAGGCAAAAAGTGATTTCCAAAGGCACTAAATTAGTTGCCGCGGGATTTCTATAATAATTTATATATGAAAAGTTGCGGAATTTGCACGCGTCTGTGGCCAGAGACACGGGGGTTTGAGTACCCGGAGTATTCCGGTATTAGACAAAAAGTGATTCCCAGAGGCACTCAATTAGTCGCCGCGGGATTCCTATCATAATTTATATATGAAAAGTTGCGGAATTTGATAAGAAATCAAACGCAACTGGTTTGGTCCACTGCACGCATCTGTGGCCAGAGTCACGGGGGTTTGAGTATCCGGAGTATTCCGATATTAGACAAAAATGATTCCCAGAGGCACTTAACAGATCGCCGCAGGTTTCCTACCATAATTTATATATGAAAAGTTGCGGAATTTGATAAGAAATCGAACGCAACTGGTTTGATCCACTGCACGCATCTGTGACCAGAGTCACGGGGGTTTGAGTACCCGGAGTATTCCGGTATTAGACAAAAATGATTCCAAAAATATTGGAACTTTAAACGTTATGTTGTCGAAAATATATTATACATAAACATTTATTGTGGGCTTTTATGTTACCAAATGAGATCTACTCAAAATTATCACTGAAACCCCTGAAACTTTTTCCTAAACTAAATATTCTATCAAGTGGTATACGCTGTTGAAAAGGAATTTGCGGTTAGGGTGAATCGTGCACAACCTGGTGGCGCAGGCAATTCAAATATGTTTATTTGTTTTAATATTTTAAATCGCTATTATTACAGGAAATATGGCCAGACGACTACTGTCTCGACCGGCATTATTTGCAAACATTTAAAAATAGAAAATGGCGAGCGAATTGTTGAGGATATTAGTATTTTAAGTATACTAAGTACCACATCTCAATCACTAGACGGTGACAAAGTTCTGCAGCTTTTCGAAACGGTTCGGAGAATTTGCAGAAATCTTTACAACATGTTAAGATTCTACCGCCATGTATAGAAAAATATCGTCACATGAAGGATATATCTGAGATGATGGTTGATATTTACCTTTAAAAATAATAGTAATAAGATTAATGATAATTACATAAACAATTTTTAGCCTCTCCCGTTATCGTTCTACTCCGAAGAAGCTGGAGAATCTGCTCATCGTAGGCACAAGATGAATCGATTGTATTCATCACGGAAGGCAAGTTTCCCAACAATAATTTAATTATTTAAACATGTCGATATTGAAATAGGTGTCGCCTGAAGCAAATCTCGAGGATATGCTAGTAGCTGCTCTAGCGTGGACGGATCCATGTATCGCGGATCGCATCATCTCTAAGTCTAGTAAAACCAAACGAACGAAGAATACGCAGTTTGATGAAAAAATTCGGCAATACTTAAAGAGATCAAATGATAATTTAGACGCTTTGGTAGAATTAGACTTTGATGCCGGATTGAATTCAGATTCTGACTAATTTTAATCATTATATTTTTATTACTTTTAATTTTATATTTCTTTACAATTTTGACCATTTATCAGTTTTATCAGTGTTAGTTGAGGAGTTCATTTACGATACTCCTGTACCAGAATTTCAATCTAAAATTAGGGTAATACAAGTTTTAACTGTAATTTTCGCGAACATTTATCTGTCATTGAATGGTAACAAATAACACAAGGCCTAAAAAGTCTCTAACTAAATTCTAGTTTGATTTTTTTTCTAAACATAGCCGTGGTTGTTGTTTCGCGTAATATGGATTAGCACAGCAAATAGACAGAATATAATAAATATAGTCCAGGGTTATGAAACTCGAATCAGATCTTTATTTCGATTCCATTATTTTATGCTTTCACGTTATTATATTTACCGAATGTCTATAATATAATATGGCTTCTTCTTCAGAAAAAAAATTGCCAATTTTTTTTTCTGAGGCACCTTTATGGGGAAAAACCCTACTACTGCCCTCATGGAAAATAGCAGCGAAAAAATAATTTATCGGAAAAAAATCAAATTACTCCAAATTTAGTTTATTCCTCACGAAAATACCCAAATACGCTACACTCGCCTATTACCACACTCTTCTAAATTCCATAAATAACATCCTCGAACAAAAATATTATCCTACCGTAATTGTTAACACTTGGAAACTAAAATGAAAATGAATAAAGTCGAATATTTTGGCAGTTTTACTACTTTACCCTAATACCAGGAATTTTTCGGATACTAAAACCCTGACTGGTGACTCTGGTCACAGATGCGTGCAGTGGACCAAACCAGTTGCGTTTGATTTCTTATTAAATTCCGCAGCTTTTCATATATAAATTATGATACGAAACCTGCGGCGATCAGTTAAGTGCCTCTGGGAATCATTTTTGTCTAATATCGGAATACTCCGGGTACTCAAACCCCCGTGACTCTGGCCACAGACGCGTGCAGTGGACCAAACCAGTTGCATTGAATTTCTTATCAAATTCCGCAACTTTTCATATATAAATTATTATAGAAATCCCGCGGCAACTAATTTAGTGCCTCTGGAAATCACTTTTTGCCTAATACCGGGAGTTCTCCGGGTACTCAAACCCCCCTAGCTCTGGCCACAGATGCGTGCAGTGGACCAAGCTAGGTGCGTTTGATTTCTTATCAAATTCCGCAAGTTTTCATATATAAATTATGATAGGAATCCCACGGCGACTAATTAAGTGCCTCTGGGGGTCGCTTTTTGCCCACTGTGCAATGATTGAGCTCCACCGCTATTAGAAACAGGCTCCTTGGAGTAAAATGTGTGGTTTACTTGAAACGCAGATTTTCACCAAACTTGTTATTGGGTATTAGATAGGACAATTTTCCATTTCATCGAAAATTTTCCGCTTTCTAGCCTACAAGCTGCTAGAAAGCGAAAAATTTCCGATTCCAGTAAAAATGGAATGTGGGCCCATTCGCTAAGTTCTTGATAAATATTAGAAATCCGTCAGATTCGGCACTTTTATTGACAATAACACCATTTGAGCGAGTTAGGATATAAAAACAAAAATCATACGTCTCCCAACCTTTGAACGGAACGGATCGTTATATTTCACAGTGGTGTTCGGTGTATAAATTTCAGTAAGTGAAGGTCATCCTTTGTTCGTCCGTTAGCTGCCGTTCTGCTGGTGCCGGCAGTAAATCCAGTACATTGTTTTCGCTGGAGCGGAACAATCGACGTTGTTTGCAGATAAGTTTTACTTTATTTTTTTCCCTCGTTTGCTTTCTTTCCTTTTCCCTACTTTTACTCTACCTTGTAATCAAATAATAAGACACATTCCCGTTTATATAACGCTCTGCTCTCGTGCTTAAATGGCCGAGTGCGTAATACCATCTGATGTAATCATGGAAGTCCCTGATCCCCCTAACACTCGCATTGCTCCCCGTATAAAGCAGTACCCAGAAGGTTCCTCTGGGCCATGGGTGGTATATTTTCGGACCGGAGAGAAACCGGTTAATATATTAAAACTTTCTCGAGATCTGACTGCTAATTACCCGGCCGTATCTCAGATAACACGTGTTCGGGCAAACAAGATACGTGTTCTAGTGAATGATCTCGGCCAGGCAAACGCGATTGCTTGCTGTGAGCGCTTTACGCGGGAATTTAAAGCGTACGTGCCTTGTGTGGCCGTAGAAATCGATGGGGTAGTGTCCGAACCGGGCCTGAAATGCGAAGAACTGTTGGAGCACGGGGTTGGCTGCTTTAAGGACCCCTCACTTGAACAGATTAAGATCTTGGAATGCAAACAATTGTATACCGCAAATACCGAGGGAGGTACTACCTACTCTCTATCAGGATCGCTTCGGGTGACATTCGCCGGGTCCTCTCTTCCCAACTAAATCCTCCTTGACAAGGTTCGCCTACCAGTTCGCCTGTTTGTACCGCGGGTCATGAGCTGCAGCAATTGCAAGCAGTTGGGCCACACAGCCACATATTGTGAAAATAAGAAACGATGCGGCAAATGCGAAGGAGAGCATGAGGATGACTCTTGCGACAAAGAAACTGAAAAGTGTATTTGCTGCGGGGGCCCTTCACATGCTCTTAAATCATGTCCTGCGTACAAGCAGCGCGGGGATAAAATTAAGCGCTCCCTTAAGGAACGCTCAAGGCGTTCTTATGCAGAAATGCTAAAGAATGCTTCGCCATCTGTCCTGTCCGAAAATCCCTATGCTAGTTTGGCTAACGTTGAGCAAGAATCTGACGACCCACGAGAGGGAACATCTTTGGTTAACCCAGGGGAATCCATGAAGAGGAGAAATCTAGCCTCCCCTAGATTGCCTCGTAAGGGTGCCAAGGTGTCGTCCCCTCAGAGTGCGCCAACTACAATCAATAAATCCAATGGAAGTGATGCACTAATGCCGAAGCAATTTGCTCCAGGGCTTGGAAATATTAATTCTAACAGGGAGTATCCACCACTTCCAGAGACACCAAAAACCCAAAGTGTCCCATTTTTTCCAACAGACACTCAGTCCAGTATTGGACTAATGAAATTTTCTGACTAGTGGACTTAATTTTCACAACTTTCAATGTTACTGATCCTCTTAAAAGCATTCTGATACGTTTTCTCCCTATAGTGCAAACATTTTTGAAGCAGTTGACTGCTAAATGGCCTTGCAGCGATCGTATCCTTCGATGGATAAGTCATCAAACGTGGTCACTGATTCGATCACTGTCTTACAGTGGAATTGCAGAAGTATCCTCCCGAAAATCGATTCCTTCAAAATTTTACTAAACAGTTTAAAATGTGATATTTTCGCATTATGTGAAACTTGGTTAACTTCCGATATAAATCTCAACTTCCACGACTTTAATATAATTCGTCTGGATCGAGAAAACCCCTATGGAGGAGTACTTTTGGGGATTAAAAAGTGCTATTCTTTCAACCGAATTAACCTCCCTTCGACACCAGGCATTGAAATTGTCGCTTGTCAAGTTCTAATCAAAGGCAAAGACCTTTGCATTGCTTCCATCTACATTCCTCCTAGAGTTTCTGTAGGGCACCGAACGCTTTGTAATATCACGGAATCCTTACTGGCACCGCGGCTAGTTCTAGGAGACTTTAACTCGCACGGTACGGTATGGGGTTGTCTTCACGATGATAATAGATCAACATTAATCCAAGATCTTTGCGACAATTTCAACATGACCATCTTAAACACGGGAGAAATGACGCGGATTCCTACACCACCAGCACGCGCGAGCGCGTTGGATTTATCACTATGCTCGACATCGCTACAGTTAGATTGCATGTGGAAGGTGATCCCTGATCCCCACGGTAGCGATCATTTGCCTATCGTATTTTTAATTGCTAACGGTTCAAGACCATCGGAAACAATCAATGTCTCGTATGACCTCACACGGAACATTGATTGGAAGAGTTACGCGACCGCGATATCCGTTAAAATCGAATCCACCCAAGAGCTTCCTCCGGAGGAAGAGTACAAGTTTTTGGCTGGCTTGATTCTCGACAGTGCGAATCAAGCTCAGACTAAACCAGTACCCAGCGCGAATACCCATGGACGGTCTCTCACCCTGTGGTGGGATAAAGAGTGCTCAGAGCTGTACGCGGAGAAGTCCACTGCATATAAGGCCTTCCGGGAAGACGGGTTACCCGCTAGTTATCAGCAGTACGCGTCGCTAGAAAGGCGAATGAAGAGTTTAATGAAACCCAAAAAACGCAGTTATTGGCGCCGGTTCGTCGACGGGTTAACGAGAGAAACAGCGATGAGCACTCTTTGGGGTACGGCTTGACGTATGCGTAACCGAAACAGTAACAACGAGAACGTGGAATATTCAAACCTTTGGATATTCGCTTTCGCCAAGAAGATCTGTCCGGACTCTGTCCCGGTACAGAAAACGTACCGCGCCGCGTCTCCTCACGATACCGTGAACGAAACACCGTTTTCGATGGTGGAGTTCTCACTTGCTCTCTTGTCATGCAACAATAACGCCCCAGGGTTAGACAGAATCAAATTCAACTTGCTGAAGAATCTGCCTGACACTGCAACAAGGCGCTTGCTGAACTTATTTAACAAGTTTCTTGAGGATAACATTGTCTCTCATGACTGGAGTCAAGTGAAGGTCATCGCCATTCAAAAACCAGGAAAACAGCCTCCGACCACAACTCGTATCGACCGATTGCAATGCTGTCCTGTATTAGAAAGTTGTTCGAGAAAATGATCTTGTTTCGCCTCGACAATTGGGTCGAAGCAAATGGCTTACTGTCAGATACACAATTTGGCTTCCGCAAAGGCAAAGGGACGAACGATTGCCTTGCGTTGCTTTCTACAGAAATCCAAATGGCCTATGCTAACAAAGAGCAGATGGCATCAGTCTTCTTGGATATTAAGGGGGCTTTTGATTCAGTTTCTATCAATATTCTGTCAGAGAAGCTGCAGCAGCATGGTCTTTCACCAATTTTAAATAACTTTTTGCTAAACCTGTTGTCTGAAAAGCACATGCACTTTTCGCATGGCGATTCAACAACATTGCGATTTAGCTACATGGGTCTTTCCCAGGGCTCATGTCTAAGTCCCCTGCTCTACAATTTTTACGTGAATGACATTGACGATTGTCTTGCCAATTCATGCACGCTAAGGCAATTTGCAGACGACGGGGTGGTCTCAGTTACAGGGCCCAAAGCTCCTGACTTGCAAAGACCATTACAAGATACCTTGGACAATTTGTCTACTTGGGTTCTTCAACTGGGTATCGAGTTCTCCACGGAGAAAACTGAGTTGGTTGTTTTTTCTAGGAAGCGCGAGCCGGCGCAACTCCAGCTTCTATTAATGGGTGAAACGATCAATCAGGTCTTCATATTTAAATATCTCGGGGTCTGGTTCGACTCTAAAGGTACCTGGGGATGTCACATTAGGTATCTGAAACAGAAATGCCAACAAAGGATCAATTTTCTCCGCACAATAACTGGAACATGGTGGGGTGCCCACCCAGGAGACCTAATCAGGCTGTACCAAACAACGATATTGTCGGTGATGGAGTACGGGTGTTTCTGTTTCCGCTCCGCTGCGAACATACACTTCATCAAACTGGAGAGAATCCAGTATCGTTTCTTGCGCATTGCCTTGGGTTGCATGCACTCGACCCATACGATGAATCTCGAAGTGCTGGCCGGCGTTCTTCAGCTAAAAAATCGATTTTGGGAACTCTCATATCGA
This sequence comes from Topomyia yanbarensis, assembly GCF_030247195.1. Lineage (NCBI taxonomy): Eukaryota > Metazoa > Arthropoda > Insecta > Diptera > Culicidae > Topomyia > Topomyia yanbarensis. The sequence continues at coordinate 365,448,807 of NC_080671.1, forward strand.
TTGCTCATCCGATGCGACATTCTGAACCCGTTGGTGATTCAAAATTTCGAGAGGCTCGTCGAGCTTAATTCTCAAACCCGTTTTATGTCCTTGTACTTCGACTACATGGCACAGAGCATCAATCCTTCTTCGTACAATCCCCACGGTGTCCGTTTCCTAGATACTTCTGATTCTACTGTATTCTTCGACACATCCATGAAGGAAGAGATTCGTGGAATCCCGGACCATATACGCCCGCACGGATCAAATCTCGATGGGTCCACTGGCTTCGGTATCTTCAGTAATACTATCACCGCTTCATTCAAGCTCAATGATCCCGCTTTAGTTTACGTCGCAGAATTAGCTGCTATTCAGTACACCCTTGGGATCATCGACACTCTGCCCACAGATCACTACTTCATCGTTTCGGACAGCCTCAGCTCTATCGAGGCTCTTCGTGCGGTGAAGCCTAAAAAGCAATTCTCGTATTTTCTGGGGAAGATACAGGAGTCCTTGTGTACGTTATCTGAAAAATCTTATCAGATTACCTTTGTTTGGGTCCACTCTCATTGCTCTATCCCGGGCAATGAAAAGGCCGACTCATTGGCAAAGGTGGGCGCATGCAGCTTGCATTGGCGTTACCGTGCAGCGTGGATCACTAAGGAGAAAGGACAGGAGATTGGTTGATGTCAACTCGTACATACTGCCATTGCTGCGACTCGTGTCAGGAACTACTACATGGGAAAATTGCTTTCAACGGACTCGCCGAGCAGCAAAAACTTCTGGAAAAACAAATACGGGAGAATACTGAAGTGATTCATCAACTAACATTTCAGCAAAACAAGCCGGACCTAGTACATGAGGCACTCGAAGGCCTAGAAATACTTCTCACTACTGTTAAACAAGAATTGATTGCAATCAACAAAAATAGTAGTCTAGCCGGCAGTGTTATTGCAATAAAAAACCACGTTACCTCTCTGCTTGACACAGCAATTAAGTCAACATCAGATAGTGTATACGAATCGTTAAAAACAGTTACTTCGGAATTATCCGCTGATTTGCGTGACATGAACGCGGAAATAAGTCAGCTTAGTCAGCTGTCTTTAGACACAGCCAACAGCAATCCTCCAAATTCCACCCTAGGATACGAGATTCTCGACGAGTTGAAGTCGGTCTCAGTTGCCCTCAATGAAAACAAAAGCACCAGGCAACTACGGTCGTCACATGAATCAACGTTGCTGCCAGAAATTCTCAACGAGGTTAAATCGATGTCAGCATATGTATATGCGAATAATAAGACCGCGCAATTGCTATCGCCGAATGATTCACGCCCCAGTTTGGAAATTGAACTAAATAACGCTATTAACTCAGGATGGCGTTTCTTGGGCACGAAAAAAGTATGGAAAGCTGACTGGAGTGAGTACGATGCGCGAGAAATAAATCGATTGAATCAACAAAAACAGGCGGATAAGGCTAGAAGGCGTAAAAAGAAACAAATATTTAGAAACCGGAATACTAATATTAAAAACAACAACAACAACAATATTTTTCCACATGATCGGAGACCCCCTGCAACAATAAACGATCGTTATTATGGCCCGCCGGCCAATTTTTCCAATCGCAACTTCTTTAGTCGTGCCAGTAGCTCCAGTCATAACCAAAACCGTCATCCCAATCATAGCTGCAACACGAATCTTCTACCACCGGATAGAGTGCTTCTTGCAGCAGCCAAGGATCGTTTTTCCGGCTTATCTACAAATTATATTCCATCGATTCAATTTACACGAGGCGAGATTTTGAATCCCTACCCAGCACGTGATACATCAAGATCATCGCAACAATTAAATGCAGTAAATACGGAATGTTCGCCATCATCATCACCGTGTGAGGCATGCCGCTTTCAACATTCGTGTTTTCGGTAGTTTCGACACTTTCCTAAGAAGAAGAAAAAGACGAGTTTGCTGTTGAGCACAGTGTTTTCCAAGAATTAGATAATGATGGTAGACTTTCCAATACAAAAAAGACTGCGACAGAATTATTAATGTATTGTCAAAATTTTAATAGGATGAAAAGTCCAGCCAAAATGGCAGAAATTCATAAACGTATATTAGGTTCGTCATTTTTGGTTATATTAGGAACTGAAACTAGCTGGGACGATAGCGTAAAAAGTGAAGAAATTTTCGGCAGTGATTTTAATGTATTCAGAGACGATCGAAATCTTCACGAATCTCAAAAGAAGTCTGGCGGGGGAGTTCTTGTGGGTATTTCGGCTCAATTTAATTCAGAAATTCTAGTCAAAGTGAAGTTTAAGGAATTTGAACATGTGTGGGTTAAATCAAACATTGCCGGCGAAATGCATGTTTTTGCCTCTGTATATTTCCCACCAGAGCATGCTAATATAACATCGTACGAAGCTGTTTTGCAAATTGCTGAACAAATTTTATCTGAACTCCCAGCCGAGGTTAAAGTTCACATTTACGGAGACTTTAACCAACGCAACGCAGATTTTATTCCGGACTCTGAAAACGAACATATTTTAATCCCAGTCGTGGGAGAAAACGAAACATTGCAGTATATTTTCGACAAAACTGCTAGCATAGGACTAAATCAAATAAATCACGTAAAAAATCGACAGAATTGCTATCTCGATCTTTTATTTACAAACATTCAGGAAGACTTCTGTGTATCTGAATCTCTAACTCCTTTGTGGAAAAATGAAGCATTTCATACTGCTATTGAATTTTCCTTATTCATCCATGAAATTCAAAAATCCAGCGATTGTGACTTTGAGGAAGTCTTTGAATACCATAAAGCCAATTATGACAATATCAGGCGGAAGCTAAGTAGTGTCGACTGGCAAAATAGCCTTAGAAATGAAGGAAATATTGTAACCGCAGTGGACGTATTTTACAAAATTATTTTCAAGATAATTTATGAAGAGGTGCCTATTAAGAAAAAAAGACGACACGGCAACTCGAAGCATCCCGTTTGGTATAATAGACAAATTAAGAGTTTGAAAAATAGGAAGCAAAAAGCCCATAAGCTATATAAGAAAATCCAAAATAATGAGAACTTGGAAAAATATTTCGACATTTGCGATAAACTAAATATGGCCATAGATTCTGCACTTGCGGATTATAACTCAAAAACGGAACAGCAGATCAAATCTTGTCCAAAGAATTTTTTCAACTACGTCAAAACTAAATTAAAATCAGACAATATCCCATCAACAATGCACTTGGATGACAACGTACGTGATAGCTCGGAAGAAATCTGCAACCTATTTGCAACATTCTTCCAAGAAATATATACGACTTTTTCTGAACAAGACCGTGATCGCGATTACTTCGCTTTTCTTCCCGATTTTCCTTTGGATATTAGTGTCAATCATGTCATAGTGGAAGACATTTTCAATTCTCTAAAACATTTAGATGTATCAATAGGTTCTGGCCCTGATGGAATCCCACCATTATTTATGAAAAACCTAGCAACCGAGTTAACTGCCCCATTGTTCTGGCTGTTTAATATGTCTTTGCAATCTGGACAGTTCCCTAAAATATGGAAAAAATCTTTTTTAGTGCCTATATATAAATCTGGCAAAAAATCTGACGTACATAATTATCGTGGGATAGCCATAATCTCCTGTATTCCGAAACTTTTCGAATCAATCATTAACGAAAAAATATTTCTTCAAATAAAAAACAGAATTTCCAACCTCCAGCATGGCTTCTTCAAAGGTCGTTCGACCTCAACAAACTTACTAGAATTTATTAATTATACACTGATTGCAATGGATAATGGAAACTACGTGGAGGCACTTTATACAGACTTTAGTAAAGCATTTGATCGCATTGACATCCCAATGTTACTTTATAAATTGACAAAGATCGGCATTGAACCAGGGCTACTTACATGGTTAGAATCATATCTCTCCGAACGCCAGCAAATAATTAAATTTAAAGGAAAGCAATCTAATCCAATTAAAGTCACCTCAGGAGTTCCACAAGGCTCTCATTTAGGCCCTCTATTGTTTATTTTATACGTGAACGATATCTCCTTCATTCTCAAAAAACTGAAAATACTAATTTATGCGGACGATATGAAACTTTATTTGGAGATCTCCTATCTATATCTATAAGAAATGCCGAGGATATTAATACATTTCAAAACGAAATACAAATTTTCCACATGTGGTGTCAAAAAAGCCTCTTACAACTGAACGTGAAAAAGTGTAATTCAATAACCTTTAGTCGAAAACGACAAACACCGAATGTTGAGATTACCTTAGGAAATCAGACTGTAGTAAGGTGTGAAAGAATTAGGGATTTAGGTGTTATATTAGATTCAAAGTTAAATTTTATTGATCATTATAACACAATTATACACAAAGCTAACAACATGCTCAGTTTTATAAAACGCTTTAGCTATCATTTTGAAGATCCTTATACAATAAAAATATTATATATTGCATATGTTAGGTCGATATTGGAATATTGCAGTATTATTTGGTGCCCTTTTTCAAGCAGACATGAAGAACGAATAGAATCGGTACAAAAACAGTTTTTATTATTTGCCCTTCGTAAATTAGGATGGACAGCATTCCCTCTGCCATCTTATGAAGCACGCTGCTTGCTTATCAATATTCAAACATTAAAGGAGCGTCGCGAATTTGCAATGCTCTCATTCATTAATAATATCGTTTCGCATCGTATCGATTCAGCTGAAATTTTATCCAAATTGAACTTTTATGCACCTTCACGACAGCTACGAAATCGAAGTATATTTTCAATAACTCCTTTTCGCACAAACTATGCAAAATATAGCCCCATAAATCGAATGATGTCTATTTATAATCACTATTGCGACTCAATTGATTTTACAATGTCTAAACTGAAACTAAAGCAATATTTTATACACAAAAGAAATTCTAACGCGTAAGAGGATGATTCAGTAAAAGCCGAAATTGCTTCATTTATACTAAATTCACGAAATATACACATTAGTAATTAAGGAAATCTGTAGTCTACATAGATTGACGAAATAAATAAATAAAATAAAAATAAAAAATAAAAATTAAATGGTGACATATACGAAAGACCAATCTGCTTCAACGAATTTTTTAGTATTTGTCGTCAGAGGACGCTCAACAGTTGGCAAACTTGGGGAACTTGGACTTGAACTTGGACGATGGCTACATTCTATTATCCCAAAGGTATCAACGAAGCCTTGGTTCAGGGGGATGGATGTGGGTCGGGATTTTATTCGTGTAATGTCGCGACTTATGTCCAATCACTACACCATGGATGCGCATTTGCGGCGTATTGGGCTTGCGGAGAGTAGTCTGTGCGCTTGTGACGAGGGCTATCACGACATCGAACACGTTGTCTGGGTATGCGCCGGGTATTGTGACGCCAGGTCTCAGTTAAAGGAATCCCTTCGGGCCCGAGGTAGACCACCCAATGTGCCAGTCCGAGATATGCTGGCAACTCGTGATTTCCCCTATATGTCCCTTATTTATACTTTCATAAAAACGATAAATATCCCAATTTAGCCCCTCTCTTTTTATTTCTCGTTTTTAGAGTTTCCTCCTGCCTTGTGGAATCGATCAGCTCCAGAGTGTCACTATGTAACCGCCGTCTCCCTTACCACTACGCCTGCATAGAAGGAAACTGAAGCGAGAGCGACTCGAGGTCCGATGACTTTTGAAGGATTCCCCGCGGGTCCGAAGAATACCATCCGCCAATCCGGTACTCGACGACTTACTAAACTGAGGCGCAAATTTGTTTCGCTGATCCCACCCCCCCTTTGAGCGAAAGTTGCAAGTTTTGCTCTTCTTTCCCTGTCACCATACGCCTTCTCTCCCCTGTCCTTGATACAAATGCTGCTATACTGATGTGGAAATAAGCCACCCTCTGAATATCTTGACTAAGCATAAGTTTTCGTTAAAAAAATCAAATTAGTATTCTGTATTCCTAGTTTTAAGATAGCTATAATTTTTACTCTTTATTGAAACTCTTGTCCTCCATCTTGTAAATAGAATTGTATCCCTAGTTTTAAGATATCTGTGAAATTTCTCATAAATATTTGTTCCCCCTTTTGTGTACTAAACTATATTGTTAGTTTTAAGATAACTTAAAACTAACAATAGACGCGCTAGTACACAGAGTGCGCGCCACTCAGAAAAACAAGCGAAAGCGTCTTTGAACACCAGCGCCTACTCGTTCAATGAGCCATACGCGCAACTTCAAGAGGTCCAGACATACAGCTTTCAACAGGGTATAACTTCTGAACGGGTAATTATGGACAAACGGTTTTGCCTTCGTTTTGTAGGTGAAAGTGGTCCTATTAGAATAATTGATAGTATAATTACAGTTTTGCAGATAGGAAAGTTACACGGGTTCGAAAACAGGTTAAAATAAAATCAAAATCAGCCATAAGTTTTTACACAGCATTCACAGTTATTTTGTTTCTTCGAAAAAGTTGTGTGTTTTGTAATAATAAAAAAACCTTCGAATATTGTCAACGCGAAAAATCAGAAACAAGAAAGTTATAAGTAAAAATAAGAATTGTAGGACTTCATCATAGAAAATATCTTATAACTCAATAACTGTGAGTGACAGAGACAATATGTCTTCTGAAAAATTAATGAAAATACTCTTCTCTACAACTTTGTCGAAGACGGCCAAGCGCTATCTCTTTCGGTTCAAAAGTTAAATTTTATATAGCCTACTATGATCAATTTTTTAAAACAACAATGTTGCCAAAAGATGACACTTTTTACACACACAAACATTGTAGAATATGTAAAATCGCTAATATGAACAGTTTTGACTCCAATGAATTAAGTACCTCTAAACGCTGTTTTGAGCCACTGTGCAGTATACCAAAAATATTGAAAGTCACCATCATTATTCGATTTTTTCATAATTTTTTTTGAAGAATTGTGACAAAAAATATACAAATCACTTCTTTCTTTTCATAAAATCCTTTTTAGGTCCCAAGTAACAATTGAAGTTTTATAGCACGCTACAAGTGCAATCTAAGTTATTAAGCCTACCATAAAACCTCAATTGTTACTAGGGGTGGAAAGGTGCCCACTTAATTTTAATTTTGATGTAGTTTCAAAAAGTGTTTGACTTAATTTCATTTTCAATTTTAATGTTGCACACAATGCAGAATAAATCGCTAAAGTAAGTTCGTCGCGAATATTGAAATAAATACCCTGATCAGATTGATTACTGCGTCTTTTATAAATATAACAATCTTGGTGAGGAATAGTGAATGTGAAGGGAACAAGGGAAATATGGAAAACAATGAGAGTTAATTCGATGATCAAATAACTACAGAATTGGTTATAGATTTGTACGTGTTTAGATTAGTGCACAATACTGTAGTAGAAGTATTTCAAACATGTTTCCATATTCAATATTAAAAATATTTATAATTCATGCTATTTCATAAAACCATTAAACTTACTTAAACTTTAAAATTTCCCAGCCAGGATTGTAAATTTCACTTACCTTCTTGAAAACATGTGATTGCAACAGCTAGTACTTTCTATACGTTTCTATACCAGAAACCGGCAATAAAACATGCCAGCATGAGAATGCATTTTTTGTTCGATCGAGAAATATATTGCGGTAATAAAAGTTAACCTGCCGCCGCGAATATCGGCCATCCGGTGAATTGACTTACACTTTCTGGCTGGGAATGGCCCTTGCCTTCATACCATATCGTAAACCCGGTTACTCCTACTGCGGTTTTTATCCATTCGCACAGCTCCGGCCACAGCAACAGCCACAGCGAAGCGGTCCGAGGTTGACCTGTCGTTTGCGCACGGGTCGGAAAGTGTTCATAAATTTTTGCAGCTCTTCAGATACTCCCAAAGTGGAACCAGCAGGGGAACTGCGCCGGCGAATATGGCGTCCGGTGATAATAAAGCAATGATTTATTAGGAAATTATTTTGACCGGAGAGTAACTTTTTGTATCCCAAAATGCCGATTCGCATGAACCCGTGACTGTATGGGCATCAGATGGGATTATACATAAGTGCACCACTCTGTAGGGTTCTTCCAAATGTGATCCGGTAACCAAATTCTGACGGAGGGGAAGATCGATGACAGTGTCAACCCTAACTCGCATTCCAGGTTTGAATTTTTACCATCGATTCCACGCTGTCAAAATCGAAAAAAATAGCCGTTCGATGTGATTCACGCGCCAAAACAGAACAATTCAGAACAGTACCCATATGCAATGTTCTTTCTCTGGCGCTTTTTTCTTCCACTTGAGCATGTTCCACATTGTTTGATTCATAATACAACAAAAGAAAAAAGTCGAAACAAAAAAGTGAACTAACATCGGTCTCGACAAAAAACAGGATAATGTTTCTCCGCATTATTGGTTATCGCGTCATAATTGCACTTTTTCACAATCCGGCCTTTATTCATTGGTGCGTAGAGCGATAAAAATATTTTTTTTGGACTGCACCAACAGAGAACACCGTCGCCTCGCATGGTTATTTTTTATGGATTTTGCATGTTCTACATTTTTTGGGATCTGATTTTATTTTATGGACTCAGCTGGTCAGAAAAAAAGTCGCTTGACAATAAAATGATGCCATTCGATAAGATCAAACATGTTCCGATAAGCAAAACAGTCGCATTAATTATGAATTGCGTTTTAGCCGAACCAAAGTGATTTTTTTAGAATCAGGGCAGACATCATCAGGCTCCGAGAGAGCGGGGGGTGGTTTTGTTTCCTGCTGCTAATGAGGAATTCAACCCCAAAAAATACCAAGTGGTATAGCAGAAATACGAATTACCGCTCTACTAACTGGGATTCGGACCGTCCTTAGCGTTCTTGGTGCTGTCGCCAAATGTCATCCTTCCACTCAAAGGTCTTCGATTTTTTTACCTGTTTCGCATATTGGGGATAAGTACTATCATTTCTCAATCGCTACACGTACACCACTAATTAATTTGTCTCACTGACTTGTGAAAACTGTATCGCGGAGGCAGTGTGTATGATCTACCTATCTGATGCAACGATTTTCATGTTTGGTAGCAGAAAACAATAACGAGATAAAAATAATTGCCTGTTTCAAAATCATTGCACCTGCACGAGCGTGAGATTTTGAACTATAATAATTTTACAATAGCAATACAAATAATTTAACAATGACAATAAAAAATTTTTGCTTCTGAACCCAGTATGTCGCATGACCTTCTTTTTTCACGTTTTTACGTGTCTTCCATTTCTCTATTTTATCTTTACCTTCTTACCTAAAAATTGAAAAAAACTATAGCACATTTTTCAATTTTATTCTTCTGTTTACTTTTTTATTTTTGCCTTTTTTCATTGTATTAACTGAAATTTGCTTTTCACAATTTTCATTTGGCTGTCTTAATATATAATGATTCTCCAGTATTCGCGAATTATATTGCACACTTTTGAGAAAAGCTATATATTTAATGTCACCGTGGTCGTGTCCTATAAACAACTCTTTAATTTTTATTGAAACAACGACGCTTCTTCAGAAGAATGTTGAGTAACTTTCATAATTTTCATGGACAATCGGTTGAAAAATGACCGCGGAGAATTTTTTTCAATGCCGCAAGTCCCGAAAAATTGGTTTTTGCCATAAATCAAGATTTTGAGGGTATATAACATTTTCCAAACATTGTCTTGTGTTGCATTTGGCGAGATCTACAGATTAGGTCTCTTGAAAAGTACAAAGTCACTGTAGCACCGTGTTATGTCACAGAACTACACCAGAACGTGCCTCAGGTTGTAGCTTGACTCCGTTACAATTAATTTTTTAAACTCCTATATTAACAACGCTGCTGAATATACCCTAAGGAATTCGATTGATATACATGTGATTTCAGGTTTCAATTAGTGAATTTCCAGTGTTTTGTCCATAGCTGGAAATTGAAACTTTGCTACATCTTAGAACATCACTAAGTGAAGCTTATGGGTTAATAATATTGTTGAGGGGGGCTCCTAATTTTTTTACTCTGTAACAGGCCGATGGGTGTACCCAGCTACCCACAAAACTGAAATGCCAATAACAGCGGCAATTTCCAACCGATTTCGATACTTTTGGGTGTCTGGGTGTTCAGGAACTCATCCACTATTAGACTTGGTAAAAATGAACCAGGTTACTTCATTCGGTTCCCAGGAATCCGGATTTCAGGAAGCATGTTCCATTGCAGTGATACTATTCGTGAATTTAAACGGAATACTGTGTGGGTATCGAAATTCTTGGAATTGCATGAACAGGCTATATTTCATGGTATTGGAACCATTTGGTGATTTGATCCCGGAATAGGCTTTCCGGAGAAGGTTCCCGCGGGGCTGTGAGTGGCCATTCCGAGGTCAAATTTCCATATGGTCCCGTAACAATAAATAACAGTCTTCCGAGACAATTTGAAGAGTTTTGATACTCATATTGCTATTAAAAATCATGCCTTTGTACTGGAACAATACTTCGGAAAATCCGGATTACCAAGAACCAGATCCATTTATTCGGTTTAATTTCACAGAATCAAAAAGTGGACGAGGTCCTGAATTCAAAACATCCAAAATCGGTTAAAGGATGCCATAGTTATGAGCATTTCAATTTTTGGGTACCCGGGTACCGTCGTCGGCCTGTTAAGGAGGGGGGGGGGGTAAGAGTTTAAGTGTAAAAAATTCAGCTTTTTTGTCAAATTATTTTAGAAAGATGGGTGAAGCGAATTGATCGAAACTTTTGTACATTATACTACATAATTTCAATAACAATTTAAAAAAATTTCATGCAATAATATCAACTAGCGACTCGGTGACGAAGCTTTTTATATAACGTCTCTGGGAAAAAACATGATTTGCGGTGTTACCTGCCATTCAAAAACTACTTCACCGATTTCTTTCAAACTTTGCATACACATTCTATGTTAAAAATACCTAACCCCATGTAATACATTCTCCCATGTACTTATGTTGCATTACATTCCGTTTCGTTCACGTTAAGCGTTAAGTTTTTGAGCATATTAGAGTGAAGAGCCCATTTTAGTCGTATTAGGGAGGGTGCCTCACCATTTCATTAATTACTCGGAACACAATTGATGCAATGCGTATGCATTGACACAAGTATCTTTGCTTTCTAATGCGTTGAACAAAGATGGCTAACGCTGCTCTAACCACCGACTTCACATGGTTAGGGCGAAAATAGGCTCATTATGTCCAAAATATAAACCATCTGAATTCGCTTGTTGAAGAAAATAGAAGAAAAAAAGTTTTTGTTTTTTACTCGCCCAGGTGCCCAACACCGCCTCTAGGCGACCTACTTATTTTAAGGCTTTAATGAAAAATCCGTTGCTTACATGAACTATCAACATTATTTTCGTTTTTCTCATTACTAAACCCACCTACAAAAGTTTTTTCGAGCCAAATAAAAATTTGGGCACTAGAGGGTTAATCTGACTGCAAATCCCATGTAAGGGTAATTTTAGGGTGCTTAGTTCATTTTGAATTTTTAATGTCAAACGTTATAAAAAAGTGATCATTTTTTCCATGTAGAGTTTTGGAAACTTTCTTATCAGCATAATACCATTTTTATGATAGATCTTGTTTTACTGATTAGTTATATTAAAAACAACATAATTGTTTGAATTCGATGTTTTGTTAATGACCAAGATAAAGGCCTCATACTTTGGAGGGAAATTTATGCGATACACATTTATAGTCACCAACACTATTAGGCAATAAGAAATGAAGATTTTAAATTTAATTAAACCGAGCCCTATCTGAGTTTGCGGTTCGCCGAAGTATTTCGGATTTGAGTTCGATACGACGTAAGTTCTGCGATTTCACTTACGGGTCTGTTAAGCTGGATCTTTGTAACTGCCGCACGGCATGCCTGGAATGTTTAAGCCCAAAATACAACAGGGTCCAACAATAATAATTGGACAAAACTACTTCAAATCTCTACATATAGTATATGTTTGCGTTTTATTCAGTTGTTATTTTGAAAATTGCAAATTTTTTAGGAAAATGCTTAATTTAATATGAGTTCGAAAACATTTTTAACGTTCAAGATCACCAAATTTAAAAATCCCTTACTTTGAAAGTTTGACAACTTCGAGAAGTTTTCCAACATAAAATAGCGCATACTTTAGTATAAACATTTTAGTGATTAATTGGGTCATTAAATGAGAAAAAAATCTTTTTTATTAGGGGACGGTGGGGAGTTGTGAATCATGGGGAGTTGTGAACACTGTCAATTCCCGCGAAGCTATAGATGATAAAAATGTGGTAACTACTGTTAAATGTTTCTACTGTGATGGCGTCACTTTCTCATTAGCAAATGTTGCATTAACTCATATTCTTTATGTTTAGGTAACTAAATATACCAACAAAAAAAAATTTTTTACTAGGTTTTATTTGTGGTATGTGGAGTCCCGTTATGTAACTGATTTCAAAGTAAATTAGTGCAAAACATTCGTTGGGTAATTGGCTTTCATCAACAAAAAAAATTGGAGAATCTTTAGTGTGTCGATGAAGATACGTTTTTTTCGAAGATATGTGAAGTGGTGAGTTGTGAACCGTACATTAGTGGGTTGTAGTATTTCTTTAAGTAGAACAGAATCATAATTCGAAAATCAGGGATGAATCATACATATTATGATAGAAAAATGTCAAATTTTATAACAAGAACAGGATTCTGCCACAATTTTAATTTTCCCGTGCCACAAACGCGCATATATGCGCGAAAATATGCAGGCTACATGAATGCACCATATCGAGATATAAAACAACATGCTATATTTCTACTTATTGGAGAAACATTTAGGTGAAAACTATTTTTTCTGCACTAAAGAGAAAATTGTTTATTGCGTTTAGACAGACTTCTCATCAGAATTCCACACTAAATTAGTGACAGGACTAAGCTAGTGCGGATCTGATGCTACAGTGATAATATAAATTCGTAAATATAATGAAATCGACCGTGCAATGCACGAATTCATTCGTCGTTTTCTGCAACGAAATATTTTCGTGCATTGTAAATAGTAGGTTTCGTTCATTTCATGCTTGGTGAACGAAGGCTTTCGTATATTTTACAAGTTTAATGTACACTGCACGAATGTTATTGTTGATAACGACATTATTTTTCGTGAATGAAACGAAATGTTTCATTTATTATAATAAAGGTTTGTGTATATTACGAACGATTTCATTGCTCACGTCAATTTATTTTGTTCATCTTACGAATGTTTTCGTATTCATTAGCATATTATTTTTTCAGTCGATATTTTAGGATCGATGTTTGACAACAATGATTTTTTTTAACTAACTAAAAGGATCGATCTGGAAAAATCGATTTTTTTTCAACCTGCTCACCTCTATCGAGGACTCGAAAGATTGTGGTGTGAAGAAATGGACGCTTGATGAGCAAAAGTATTAGTAAATTTTACTTACCTAGTGTACATGCCACGAATGTTATCGTTGACAACGACATTATTTTTCGTGAATGAAGCGAAACGATTCGTTTATTTCAATAAATGTTTGCGTATATTACGAACGACCTCATTGGTTGCACGTATTCATTTCGTTTATTTTAGAAAAGTTTTCGTATATGTTAGCCTCTTATTGTTTTCAGTCGATCTTTTGGGATCGATGTTTGACAACATCGATTTTTGCCTTTCTCATATAAAGAAAGGCTATGCAATCACTGTAAAAATCGACTTTTTAACCGAGGCCCGGAGGGCCGAGTGTCATACACCATTCGATTCGTCGAGATTGGCAAATGTCTGTGTGTGTATGTGTGTGTAGGTGTGTGTGTCATTTAAACTCACACAATTTTCTCAGAGATGGCTGAACCGATTTTCGCAAACTTAGTTTCATCTGAAAGGTATAACGCTCCCATAAGTTGCTATCGAATTTTTAGTTGATCCGACTTCCGCTTCCGGAGTTACGGGTTGAAGAGTGCGGTCACACAGCAAATTTCCATATAAACTGGTACCACCATGATGTTCAAATGATGTAAAACATATTAAAATTGATGTAACATTGATCTAGTTTGCGGGTCTGGATCACTAATGATCAATCAAAGCAGCTTTGACCACATTGGCCACCTATGACGGTTCATGACGCCCCCGGGGAACCCGCCAAGCTAATATCACACCCATTCCACAACGAATCCTCTACCGATTTTTACAAACTTGATTTCAAATGAAAGATACAGTAATGCCATTGACTGCTGCTGAATTTCATTCGGTTCTGCCTCTTGCTTCCGAAGTTACAGGGGTGTTAGTAAGGATACACTGGAATTTCCCATATAAATCGGTACAATCGTAATACCTCAGAGGCTAAAATGGTTACCAAATTACTTATAATCGCAGATCTAGATCACTGATTGCCAAACAAACATTCTTTGAATATATTGTCCACTATCGACGATTCCGGAATTCCGGAATTCCGGGCATATTCCACAATTAAATTCACATCGGTTCATCGGTGATGACTGAACCGATTTTCTCAAACCAAGTCTCAAATGGAAGTCAAAATATGCAGTTGAGTATTGCGTCGACCGACTTTCTAACCGAGGCCCGGAGGGCCGAGTCTCATATAACATTCGACTCAGTTCGCCGAGATCGCAAAATATTTGTGTGTATGTATGTGTATGTATGTATGTATGTATTTTTTTTTTACAATGGAGAAGACTTTTATGTCCTAGCCCAGTACACGTGCTATTGGTAGGGTCCAATCTACCGCACGGGGTGCACTGGGGGCGTGTCGGACTCGAATGGTGACCAGCCATTAATACCGACTAAACTCCATTGGGCTCCACCATCATTCCTCCCAGGAACTACCTCTCGGTATTACTTCTGGGGGGATGGCTGTACTAAATGTACTCATTCACTCTCACTCACGCGTTCATACATCCTGTATGAGGCTTACTTGGGTGCTCTCTCAATCGCACTTTGATTCACTCTCAAACAATCCCACATGAGGCTGACTTTTGTGCTCACCTTTTACGTTCCATGCGAGGCTGACTTGTGTGCTCACCTTACTCATTCCTTGCTAGGCTTACTTTTGTGCTCGCCCTACCCATCCATGTGAGGCTGACTTGGGTGCTCACCCTATCACCTGATTCACTCTCAATCGTGCCACTCTATTGTACCTTTGTCACTCCCTCTGGCATCCCATGTGGGACATTTTTTCTTAGGCCCCACTTCAAACATACCATGCGAGGCTGACTTGTGTGCTCACCTTTTTCATTCCTTGCTAGGCTTACTTTTGTGCTAGCCTCTACCATACCATGTGAGGCTGACTTTTGTGCTCACCCTTAACATGCAGTGTGAGACTGACTTGGATGCTCACCCTTTCACTCCTCTGCCACGCCATGAGGCGTCGATAGCTTAGTTCCAACATACTACGCTACGACCCTCCCGTCTTGGCATGAGGCAGTCCACTTATACGCCTATACACTCACTCTTCTGTCTTGCTTCGGGGTGGCTGGGTTTACCCCTTACGCGGTTGCCATTCGCTGCGCCAACATACCTCGGCATGAACAGACCATTCACTCTCTTATTTTGCGCTTGGCCTTTTTCGCTCCAGCTAACCAATCACTAGTTAGCCGTGCCCGTCGTCTGTTGCTCGGTTCGCCAGATTACCTCTAGCCTACTGGCAATCTGGATGGTAGCAGCCGAGACTGCGTTCCACTTCTCCACCGTTTGACACATCCGCTGAATAAGGGTATCAGGGGTTGTGTCCCAGCCACAGACGTCAAGCATTGCTCTTCTTTCGACGTCGAACCGATGACATACGAACAGTATGTGTTCGGCAGTTTCATCTACACCTGGGCAGTCCGGGCAGACTGGGACCTCCGCGTGCCCGAACCTGTGGAGGTACTGACGGAAACAGCCATGGCCTGACAGGAATTGTGTCAGGTGGAAGTGAACTTCCCCATGGGGTCTTCCCACCCAGCTCGATATGCTAGGTATCAGCCGGTGAGTCCACCTACCTTTCGAGGAGTTGTCCCACTCACGCTACCATCTGGCGACCGAGGTCGCCCTGGTGCGCTCGCGGGCTCCCCTATTTCCACGTAGCTCAAAGCACTCCTCATCTTCCCGAATGACCAGCCCGACTGGCATCATGCTCGCTATCACGCAGGATGCATCGTGTGATACCGTGCGGTAGGCAGATATCACTCTGTGGCACATCACGCGGTAGGTGCTCTCCAGTTTCTGTAGGTAACTGGTTACCCTCAGTGCTCTTGACCATGACGGGCCGCCGTACCTGAGGATAGATACGGCAACGCCTGCCAGTAACCTACGTCTACTGGCGCACACCTTTGAGCTGTTGGACATCATTCTCGATAGTGCCGCAACAGCAGTCGACGCTCTCTTGCACGTATAGTCGACATGGCTGCCGAAGGTCAGCTTGTCGTCTATAATGACTCCGAGAGACTTCAGACTTCGCTGTGAAGTGATCGCGACTTCTCCCACATGGATAACTGCATGTTGTGCCGACTTGCGGTTGTTGACGATAAGTACCTCCGTCTTATGATGAGCGAGCTCCAGGCCTCTCGCGCTCATCCATTCCTCCACCGTGTTAATCGCGTGTTCTGCGGTTAGTTCTACCTCAGGAATTGACTCCCCGTAGACCTCCAAGGTTACGTCGTCGGCAAAGCCGACGATCTTGACCCCAGGAGGGAACTTCAGTCTCAGAACCCCGTCATACATGAGGTTCCATAGCACCGGGCCTAGGATCGAGCCCTGCGGGACTCCAGCGATAATCGGAACCCTTTTCTGACCGGCATCGGTCTCATATATCAGTACGCGGTTTTGGAAGTAACTTTCCAGGATCCGGTACAGACCCACCGGTAGGCTAAGCCGGTGTAACGAGAGCGCGATGGCATCCCAGCTTGCGCTGTTGAATGCGTTCTTCACGTCAAGTGTCACTAACGCACAGTATCGAATACCTCGCCTTTTTCGTTGGATCGCTATCTCGGCAGTATTTATCACTGAGTTGAGAGCGTCCACTGTGGACTTACCCTTCCGAAAGCCAAACTGGTTGCTTGACAGACCGTCCGTACCTTCCGCGTACGGGGTGAGCCTGTTGAGGATGATCCTCTCAAGCAGTTTGCCAGTCGTGTCTATCAGACAGATTGGTCTGTACGCCGATGGGTCGCCTGGCGGCTTCCCGGGCTTCGGCAACAGCACCAGTTTCTGCCTTTTCCATCTATCGGGGAAACGGCACTCGTCAAGGCATCTCTGCATAGCTAGCCTGAACATGTTCGGGTTCGCTATGATCGCTGCCTTGAGAGCGTTGTTTGGAACTCCATCCGGCCCTGGAGCTTTGTTCATTGCTAGGGAATTAGCCACTGCGAGTAGTTTTTCATTCGTCACCGGAGCCACCATTTTGGCCGTGCCCGCACTGTCTCGTAGTGCAGGTGGCCAGAGGCTTGTGGCTCGAGACGGGAAGAGTAGTTCGATAATCGTTGCCAACCGGTCCGGAGACCGTTCTGGGGGTGAGGAGCCCCCTTTGGTCTTGGCCATCACAATCCGGTAGGCGTCACCCCACGGATTCGCGTTGGCACTCTCACACAGGTTGTCGAAACACGCTCTCTTGCTGCTTTTAATAGCCTTGTTAAGGGCTAATTTCGCAGCTCGAAACACTTCACGGCGGTTCTCTCTTGCATCCTCGGTGCGAGCTCTTTGCATCCTACGTCTAGCTCTGAGACAGGCTGACCGTAGAGCTGCAATCTCAGCACTCCACCAGTATACCGGGCATCTACCGTTTCTTGGCAGTGTTTTTCTCGGCTTAGTGGCGTCGCACGCGCGTGATAGAACAGCTACCAGCGCATCCCCGCTTAGACTGTCGGTGTTGACCTCCAGTCCCAGGGCCGCGGTGAAAGCTTCGCTGTCGAAGTGATTGGACTTCCACCCGCGTACCTGACAGGGATCTCCCGCCCTCGGATGCTGCACACCATAGTTGATCTTAAAGCGGATTGCTAAATGATCGCTATGGGTGTAGCCTTCGTCTACCCTCCATTCCATGCCTGGAGCCAGACTCGGGCTGGCAAAGGTCAAATCAATCCACGCCTCCACTCCGTTTCTACGGAATGTACTAGCGGAGCCATCATTAACTAGCACAGTATCGAGTTTCGCAAGCGCTTCCATTAGCGCTTGACCCCTGCTATTTGTGCAGCGGCTGCCCCACTCCACTGCCCAAGCGTTAAAGTCTCCCGCTATTACTACCGGTTTCCGGCCCACGAGGTCCGACGAGAGCCTGTCGGTCATTTGGTTGAACTGTTCTATTGGCCACCTTGGTGGGGCGTAGCAGCTGCAATAGAACACACCATTGATCTTGGCAATCGCCACACCCTCGGCGGAGGGGTGTATTACCTCTTGAACCGGGAACCGTCCCGTTGTACAGATTGCCACCATTCCAGACCCGTCCGACACCCAATTGCCGTTGCCGGCAGGGATGCTGTACGAGTCTGATAAGAGGGCGACATCTGTCCTCGACTCCGAGACCGACTGCCACAGCAGCTGTTGGGCTGCTGCACAATGGTTAAGATTTAGCTGTGTGACTTTCACGGCTTCTTCTTATTTAACTCGCCGAAGGGACACGAAGGTCCGCCCATAGCATGTTTATGGGCTTGCTTCTTAGCGGTGCAGATAAGGCACTTATATGCCTTAGTGCACCCCCGCTCTTTATGTCCCTCCTCGCCGCAGCGACGACATGGCTTGCTCCTATCTATGCCTTTGCATTCGTATGCTTTGTGGCCGGATTCAAGGCACCGATAGCACCTATCCACTGAAGGCGGCTGGGGTATACTAATAGGGCATACCGACCAGCCGATCTTCAGCTTCCCTTTCTCGGTTACCTTTTTGGCATCCGCCTTCAGTAGCCTGAGGTAGGCTACTTGGGTGCCAGAGGGTCCGTCTCTCAATCGCACAGAGGCCCGCTCGATTGTGACGTCGCAGTGCTCCTTGACGGCTGCGACGACGTCTTCTGCGGTCGTGAACTCGTCCAAGTGCTTGCACTGGAGAGTTGTTTCCGCACCTAGCGACCTGATTTGGGCGCCCTCACCAAGGACCTCTTGGGCCAAGGCCTTGTATACTGCACTTGATTGTGCGCCTCGCTTCAGCACCAGGAGCATCTCTCCCGTGTTGGTGCGTCTTACGCTACGCACATTCTGCCCAAGGGCCGAGAGGCTTTCGGCCGCCTTCATCGATTTAAGGACATCGGCGTATTTGTCCTTGTCGGTTTTTAACCACAAGGCTTCGCCTCTGTCCTTGGCCTTCCTCGCAGGCCGCGGTACCTCCGGTTTCGGTGCCGGCTTTTTCTTGGTGACCAGCGTCCAGGGGTTTGAGCCCCCCTGCCCCGGTCGTGCCGGGTTGCTGGTACCATCGCTCTCCACAGCGAGGTCACTCTCGCCCTCGCTTACCTCACCCAGGCGGCGTTTGACCTTGACGGTTGCACGCCGAGTGGTGTCGGTTTTGGCACCCTCGCCTGGCGACTTCCTAGGGCGCTTCGCATTCGATGCCGTCTTGCGATTGCCCTTTCCTTTTCCCTTCGAGGGGAACTCGGTCGCCGCTCCGATCGACGTGGCTGCTCCGTAGAAGGTAAAGGCCACTGTCTGTGAACCTCTATCGACCTTCTCTCTTTCCTCCCTATTGGAGGCCACTGTCTGGGTTTCTCTGTCGGGCCTCTCCCGACATTCCACCCTCTCAACGTAGGCCTGCTGTTCCTGTCTTGCGACACGAACAGCTTTCCGGAGCTCCAGGAGGCTCAACTTCAACTTCTTGGCTATATTCTGCTTTGCGCTAGCGAAGTCGATTATAGAATCGAGTTGCTTCGCTACTTTGCGCATCGCAGATATTGGCCCCTCCGATGCATTGGTAGGGTTATTGCCTACCGCCGCTGGGGGGTCACTGGTGCTTTCGGATGCAGCACTCATCGCTCCACTACTCTCCCCACGGGGGGAGACCTCGCCAAACCACCTCTAGCGAAGGGGTTTGGCACCTCCGTCTGTTTGTTTTTATTTTTATTTATCTCCATGTAAAATCCCACGAGTAGCGCGAGAAATATATGTCCGCCACGCCAGAGCTCCGCATTAGCGTGGTAAGGGACGCGTACTGTGGGGGTTGCCCAGGTACCCCACAGGCTCCGTTAACGATCGAGCATCTTTTTCACCCCCTCGATCACTCATCCCTCGGCACGGGTCGCTTCACGCCTTGGAATTGGGGTTATGCCCTACCTTGCTTTACGTGGTGATCTCGGCCCGGATCATCACAACCATCCTCCTTTACCAGGGCTTTGGACCTGTAGCTCTGGTTCTCAATAGTTCCATGTACGTATGTTATTACAGACATGCTACTATTGAGATCCGTCATTCGCTAGCGGAGTTATGTATGTATGTATGTATGTATGTATGTATGTATGTATGTATGTATGTATGTATGTATGTATGTATGTATGTATGTATGTATGTATGTATGTATGTATGTATGTATGTATGTATGTATGTATGTATGTATGTATGTATGTATGTATGTATGTATGTATGTATGTATGTATGTATGTATGTATGTATGTATGTATGTATGTATGTATGTATGTATGTATGTATGTATGTATGTATGTATGTATGTATGTATGTATGTATGTATGTATGTATGTATGTATGTATGTATGTATGTATGTATGTATGTATGTATGTATGTATGTATGTATGTATGTATGTATGTATGTATGTATGTATGTATGTATGTATGTATGTATGTATGTATGTATGTATGTATGTATGTATGTATGTATGTATGTATGTATGTATGTATGTATGTATGTATGTATGTATGTATGTATGTATGTATGTATGTATGTATCTATGTATGTATGTATGCATGTGTGTATGTGCGGATTTGTTAACAAAATGTCCACATCGGTTACTCGGAGATGGCTGAACCGATTTTTACAAACTAAGATTCAAATGAAAGGTATAATATTCCCATAGGTTGCTATTGAATTTCATTTTCAACCGACATCTTGTTCCGGATTACGAGTTGAAGAGTATGGTTACAAAACAAAATTTGTTGATTTGTCCACATCGGTTTCTCGGAATTTTCTGATCCGATTTTGACAAACTTGATTTTAAATGAAAGGTCTATCAGCTGCTGTTGAATTTTGTGTGGATCCGAGTTCTGGTTCCAGAATTACAGGGCGATACGTACGATCACGCAGCAAATCCCGATTCTAACGAATTTTGCGATGAATGTAAAAAGGTGATTTTTTTTTCCAAAATGTAAATACAACTGTTGAATTTGTAGATCTAGGTCCCCAACAGTCATTCAAAGTCTCTTTGGCCACACTGGCCACCATCGACGGATACGGAAGCATCCAAATTCAGAATAACGGTTATATTGGTTTCTCGAAAATGGCTAGACCGATTTGATTAACTTAGTCTCAAATGAAAGGTGTTGCGTCCCCGGAAACTGATATTAAATTCCATCTCCATCCGACTTCCGGCTCCGGAGTTACGGGTTGTGGAGTGCGATCACATAGAAAACTCCGATTCAAACCGATAACGCGATGAATGCAAATACGTGCTCTTATATATATACTTACCAAGTGTAATAAGAATGACAGACATTTTTAAATTGTTATATTGTACGAACCAGCTATTAAATCATAGTTTGGAGAAATGAGAAAGGCACAATTGCACCTCTAGGTGGATTAAAACAGGTTTTTTAATTTTAAAAAATCGATGTGGCCAGATCGATTTTACTGTGGTGTGAAGAAATGGCCGCTTGATGAACGAAAGTTTTCGTAAATTTTACTCATTTAGTGTACATTGCACGAATGTTGTTGATAACGACATTATTTTTCGTGAATGAAACGAAAAGTTTTGTTTATTTTAATAAACATTTGTGTATATTACGAACAATCTCGTTGCTCGCACGAATTCATTTCGTTCATCTAAAAGAAGTTTTCGTATTCATCTTTCATCGTTCATCTCTCGTCATTCTCGATTAGATAAATTTTGTGTGGAGTAAAGTGTATAACGTTAAAAGTTAATTAAGTAGGTAATTTCTCCGGGTAAAGTAGTGTCCCTGTAACTAAAATCTTCATCTAACCGATAGCAGCGCAAGAAACCATACAGCATGGCTGTTAAAGCAATCACCAATGAAGCTCACTTCCAAACCGGACTAGCCGCAGCAGGAGGAAAATTAGTCGTTGTGTATTTTACCGCAACTTGGTGTGGACCGTTCTGAAACATATCGCATTCGTTCAATCAGCTTCCGGCGAAATATCCAAAGGCTGTCTTTCTCAAGGTGGACGTCGACAGATGTACCGAAACGGCGCCGTCCCAGGGCATGTCGACCATGCCAATGTTTATTTTCTACCGAACCAGTACGAAGATTGACAGGATGCAGGGTGCAGACATTAATGGACTTGAAGCCAAAATACAGAAACATTACGTCGCCAGCGTGGATGAATCTGGAGAAGAATACGGTCTTGGAATGTTGGACTTGAACACCTTCATCCAGAAGAACCAGTGCGAATGTTTGAACGAATTGAACGACCACCCGATGGTGAATGCGCTCAGTTCCAGCGGTGATCATCTGGTGTCCGATTGTGACGAACAGCTGATCATTTCGATTACCTTCGATCAGCTGGTCAAAATCAGTGCCATCAAGTTCAAAGCACCGCCCTCTAACGGACCAAAAAAAAGGTGAGAATCTTTATCAATCAACCAAGCACCATCGATTTAGATATGACCGAATCGCAAATTTCGGTGCAGGATCTGGTACTGGAGCAGATTGTTTGAGCCGCTGGGAGAAGGATGGTTAGAAGGCTGTGGATAGGTGCGGTGACGAATATGTTTGATCGTATACATAAAAGATTAAAGATAGTGATGCGCGTGAGCTTGTTCTTTTTATAAATTGTTCAATAAAATAATGAGCAGAAAAAAATGGCATATTATTTTGACATTGCTTCGCCAGAGTAAAACTCAATCTTATTCATACAAAACCAACGAGCAGTTCGCGATGGCTCAACTGAATCCGTACAGCTCCGGATTCTGGATCAACTGGAAGCGAAAGAGGTTCAGGAAATCTTCCTGAAACTTGTGGGCACGGATACGGCTACTAAATAGTCAGACTGAGACCGTCGTGATGATCAACAATTATCTGACGTATAGCAACAATGACTCCATTTTCTACCTCTATTGAAGCTCTTATGATGTTGACGGTTTGACGAATAGTACTCGTAAATATTATAAAGATGTTCGTATATAGCAGCAAACAATTCGTTTACCGAATGAAGCTGTTTCGTAATAAGCCAACGAAAGTCATTTCGTGGTATTCACGAAAAATTCGTAATAAAAAATAAAAAAGTTTTCAATAGAACTACTAACGATTCATCATATGTACGAAAAATTCGTATATTTTATGAAAATTGTCTGTACGAAACTGATTCCTAGAGATTTACGAATATATTCTATCAGTGTATCTCCAAAAAACGGAAACACTCTTTATGTTTCTGGGCCTAGTCCTATTTTAATGTTTGGGATTTGTTTAAACAAGTTCTCTAGAATATATCTTTTTTGTAAGCTTAAGAGACTCATAACATGAATGCATTGTGAATTTTACTGTTAATAAACCTGTATCAGATTTATCAAATAAAGTAATATCAGAATAACTTGTTGTAAACGTTTTCTACTACCACTTTTCGATACTCTGAATATATGTGATATTCATATCTTCAACAAAGTTTTTGAAATAGCATTTTCGAAAACTTTACTGGAGACATAAGTTTCGACCTAAATTGGCTTGAAGAGTAAATTCTCTTTAATTACTTCCTGGAGGATTCATTCGCCTCTTTTCGACTTAGAAAAATCTCTTTTAGAAAAATCTCTAACCCTATGTACAGGGTTGGGAATTGAACCCAGGCGAGCTGCGCACAAGACTACATAGACTACATAGAATGGTCGCTAAAACGCAGATGTTTTTAATCAATAAAAAATTTTGTAATTGTTTCGATCCTACTTCACGAGAGAGATTTCCGGGTACCCACATATAGGTACTTCAATATCAACAAATACCTCATGGAAAGCAACTGTTACTGTTGATGTTTTCGCTGTACTTCAATGATGTACTTTTAGTGCTGAAGACTTCACGTCTGTTCTACGCGGATGATCTGTAGATATTTCGTCTGATTCGCTCAATTATAGATTTCTCCAACATCTGCATCCAGTTTTCGTTAATTGGTTTAGAAAGAGCAGCATGTGTGTAAATCTGAAGTAGTGTTCTGTGAGCTAATTCTCTCGAAATAAAGACCCGTTTGGCTTCAATTATCTGCAGAAATTGAACTCGATATTTTTTACTACCGAAAACCTGGAAAATAACTGCCAGGTATGGATGATCAGGAAGTATCGTCAAACTTACTTTGCATCAACGGAGAGGCGGGGCCCCTTACGACTGTTCTGGTTTTTTACTCGTCTAATATGGTCACTCTAGATATGAGACTACCTAAAATATATTTGCAAAAATAAATCATTGTGCGAATCAAGCTTCTTCAAATTCCCTTGGAAATGAAACTACACACCTAGAAAAAATAGTGTAAATTTACGTCTCCTGACCATGACATATACGAGCATTAAAAATGACTTAATTCTACGTTTGATTTTAATTTAACATGACGTTTAATTTCGTAAATCATGTAAAGTTACTCCACATACAGCGTTTGTTCTGAATGGTAGGAAGTGTAATTTTATGTCATTGCGCATGTAAAGTATATGTAGCATGTAAAATTAAACGGAACACGGTAATGTTTCGTCATTTCGTGAATTACTAGTTGTTGAATTGTGTTATGTTTGCAATTACGTCAACGATAAAATTCAGATTTTTTTGGTGTGAGTTTTGCTCTAAGTGAAAATAGATACTGTAACTTCAAAAATGAAAATCATTAGAATTGTGACGTTTAAATTGCTATTAAAAATCTAATCCTCATTCAATGGTCACAAAATTTAAAGAATATGTTATTCAATATATATTCAATCTATAAATAAGAAACCTAGGAAAAATAAAATATATCAGTAATCAAAATATAGGTTTTATCCGGCCTCCGGCCACTGTATGCAGCGTTCAAGATCGCAAATTTAGTAAAAAAGCTATATTTGTGAAAACATTCTATAAACTTGTTTTATTTAAGTGTCCTCAAAACATTTGTTTATTACAAAATCTTTTTTTGTTGCAAAAAAAGTCAACGTGCGTTCCGGAATACAATATTGAAATACCCATTGAATATTTTGTTCTAATACTGCATCCGAACTGAAACTTAATAACCACTCAAATTATACTTGATTTGTGGTTATTATTTATCTTACCAGTTTCCATTTACATATATCTCCAACACTGCGACATGCTTTTGGTCCATTTAGAGCTCACGCAAGAGGAAAACAAGACAATAACACTAGATACAGTTTGTTTTTGTTTTCCCAAGAATTGACAAGCTGAATGAAGTAAAATAGTAAATATGTTGCTTCGCCGACTTCCTCCGGCTGGGAAGAGAACCGCATAACTTATTCAGTCGACCGGCGGGTGTTGAAATTATCATACACAGGCCAAACATATTTTATGTAAATTTTTGCTCTCCCATCAATTTCCCGATGACAGACTGAGTGAAGGCGTGAATTTGGCTCAAATTACTATTTAGGCTAGTTCATTCTCACTCGTCTCTCTCTTTCGGAAGTGTAATGTTGAAGGAGTGCATTCGAGTACGTTCGAATCGTGCACCATCATACGGCCAACAGATTGCGGTTGGACTGTGTCATTTGGTGTTTCAAGATAATTCTAAGGAATTTAATCTGTTTACCGATGTCTTTCTGTGAAATGAATGATGCTGCGTGGTTTCGTCTAGTCCAAGAACATCTGTTTCGAAATGATGGGTGTAATGTGAAACTTGGGTTACAAGGCAGGAATTTCGTGTGATATCAGTTGGAATGTTTGGGTTATACAAGCTGCATTGCCGATGAGATATAAATTTCGCGAGAATATTTTGTAACTTCTGAAATTTAGATCGACATATTTTTAAGATGCATAGTTTTGGGAAATAATGTTTAGATCTGAATTATCCCTGCCCGTTGAGTACTAGATGAGCACGAACAGATAAGATTAGTAAACGTCTATGGATGATTACAAAGTAAAGGAGAGTGTTAGTTAAGTTAGAAGTTAAAACATGTTGGCTGATCATATGAGAATGTGTTAAGTTATACATCAATCTCTTTACCAAGATGTGTTGTTTTGTTCAATACAGTTAAAGATGGATTGTCCGTTTCAGCTGAAGACTTTTTTTTATTGAAGCAAGATAGTTTATCGTATCAAGAACGAAGGTAAACGTCGCAGGCGGGATATAAATCCGCGTACCTATCCACTTCTGTTTAGCTGTCATCAAACTTTTATTACACTACCACGCGGTTGGAATAAAACGTAGAACTCCCATTTCTGTGAGTTCAGCTGACGTACGCATTTTAAGTAGCATGTTTTACGAGCCTCAAGCCGTCATCATAATGACAAATGACAGATGTTTATGTATGTTCCTCTCGGCTGTAAATTTGAAGGTCTACGCTGAAAATTTTCCTCCGTTGCTGACTGGTTGAAAAAGAAAATCGTTAAATAATGCGCACCCCCTGCCCGGAGCTACTTTGCCCGGCCACATTGTCCGACCATCCACAGAACAATTACCTTGCCATTTTGGTCATGCTTTTGTAGCAGCGCTTGCCCAAGCAAGACTTTCTTTCACCGGTGATAGGCGAAGAAAAGTTACTTCGCAAATTCACGATAACTAAACACCATACGCTTCAAAAGAGCGTTGAATTTTATGGATGCCACTAATGAAGCATATGTTGAGGTTTTTGGTTTTGTTTTACGAGTGTGATTATTAGTTTCGTTGTTGGCAATTCGACCTGCATCCAGGATATGGACACACGGGAGACGAAGAACGAGTCGACGACAGCGCTGATCGTGATTCGGCAAGTGTCGTAAACTACCACAGGGACATTAAAAATTTAATTAATCAGAAAAGGAAAACGGCACGTACACTATTGAGGGTGCCACATTGGTGATAGAGGTTGTTTTAAGGTTAATTGGTGATATAAATTACCTTTATGAAATTAAAAGTAAAAGTTTTATATTTAATTTTCCAGTTGGTCGTATTCAAATTATTAAGAGAGCCGAGAGAGAGAGCAACACTATTTAATCGTTATCAGCTTCAACGAATTTCGGCGCACAAAAGACCATGTGGAAGTTAGTCGACCGGTATACTTAGCCCGATGTGTTTGGTAGAACAACTATTCAAATAAATTCAGTATTTCTGAAAGTTCAAGATATGAAAGATTGGACTTCCCCCTTTCATTTACGATAAACATCAAAATGGTTCCTTGGGGATCCAGAGCCACTGTTTTTGAAGATTTTTTCGCTAAAACAAGTTTTCCATTGGAACTGTTTCATATTTCTGCCCCTATATAGTGCTTTAGACATTCGAGCAACACTAAAAGTGTGAATCTTAAAGGTAATTTAATTGTCTGCCACTTTGTTAACAACCAAAAAACGATCAGAAATACTCCGGAAACGATTTCAACGAAGTTATGTTTAAGTTAGTCTCGCACGAATTATTTTATTTGAACAAACATATTTGGGTTTAGTTGAACAGTGCATTTAGAGGAATTTGAGTGCTTTTGAAGTCTCATAGTTTAGTCGAACAATATAATCTTATATTTCACCTGATATAGGGCACCATAGATGTCTTTGGAATGTGACAGTGCAAGGAATGACGTGGATTCATTTACACAAACGCACCGCAAGTGATTTTATTGTGATGCGTGTTATTAATCTGAAGTAAAATATCGTGTTACAAAACATCTGCCAGAAATGGTCTTTCGATATATACTGAAAAATTTTAATGCGGTTTTTAAGTGTTTTTATGCTTATTTTTCCAAATTCCACTGGTAATCATGATACCATGAGAAAGGGATTGAAAAAGCATCACAGTGTCCGAGCTGCTAACTAACGATGGCGCTGAAACAGAAACGCTTTTTAATAAAAAAAAAATTAACGATTCGCCAGTTTTTAAGGTAACTCATAAACTGAAAAAATAAATTCGTAAATAGCATGAAAATGATCGTTTTCGCATGAGTTCAGTCGTCGTTTTCTGCAATTTCGTGCATTGTAAATAGTTCATTTCCATAACTGGAAAAACGCCCGCTTGATAAACGAAAGTTTCGTAATTTTACATATACAATGTACATTGCACGAATGTTATCGTTGATAACGAAATTATTTTTCGTGAATGAAATGAAAAGTTCCGTTATTTGAATTAATGTTTGTGTATAGTACGAACGATTTCGTTGGTTGCACGAATCCATTTTCGTTCATCGAAGAAAAGTTTTCGAATTTATTTACTTTTTTTTCGTTCGATCTTTTAGGATCGATGTTGGACAACACCGATTTTTTTTGACGTAGGACTAAATTTTATTATTTACGTTTGATCAATTCATTGATTCATTTACCTCTTCACGTGATTCATTTTCACTCAGCCTGTTCTATTTTGATTCTGCTAATAGGTACATACTACAATGCCTATTTATAATTGAATATACTGCCACTCGAAACATCGTTACAAAACCGCATCTAAGTCTATATATAAAACTATCTCCGAATCTTGTATATTTATTTTTATGCGTACTTTGGGAAAGTTATAATATGGGCAAAATATAACTAGAAAGCTTGGTCTATACATGAAATGTCCAAAATTTGATTCACCGGTCCTGGTTTTTTACCACACACAATCGAAAAGTTTTTACAATTTTTAAAAGCTGATCTTGTGCTATAAAGATTTAGTTTCAGATATTAGTTCGGTCACGGTTTTCTGTCTTCTTTCTTCAGATCATCTCAAATAAGTTTAATCAGATTCGATCACCTACTACAAATGAAATGACCTGATAACCAAGAAGGTTTGATTCAATATGTAACATCCGATGTTGATTGGTTGTGCTTAAAGTATACGTAAGAAATATATTTGATTTATTATTACTCTAAATGTACTAAGAAAATCAATATTTTTCATTAAGTACACCCAGGTTTTTCACGCGGGGGATACGTACCGCGTAAAAAAAACACGTGAAAAACCGTTAATTGGAAAATCCGCGTAAAAAAACCGCTTTGATAGCAAAATCCGCGTTAAAAAACTGCGTTTGATTCAAAAATCCGCGTAAAAAAACTCTCAGCAAAAGACTTAGAATATTTTTGGAATTCTTTTTTGCATTTCGCAATAAACACGGTTTTTGCAAAAATATTCTAAGTCCTCTTGAATGCAAAAGTCTTAGTCTTCCTGAAAAGAATTCCTTTTAAATGCAAAGAACTTAGAAGAATTTTGGCAGTTTTATTTTGCGCGGATTTTACAATTAACACGATTTTTGCAAAAAAATTGAATGCAAAAGACTTAGAAGATTTTCGGAAAGATGGAAGAGACGGGTCTGGAAGACTCCTTATGGCCCGCACCCCGACAATATTGATATTTTCAGAATGAACTTGAAGAGTAGGTGCCAGAAATTGATTTTTGACGCCATTTTGAAATCAAAAATGGCGACTTCCGGTTTAGTGAAATTCGCTGTAGGATCAGATCAGAATATATTGGCTCAAATGGCACGAGATTCTCTACAACTCAATAAATATGAGAATTTTCGAAAGGGTTTTGACGAGTAGGAAACAAACGTTGATGTTTGGCGTCATTTTAAAATTCTTACCGAAATTCCCGCATGAAAAATATGGGCAATCATCCAAAACATCCTCAAATATAAGATCTAATCATAAACCAGCAAAATGCAAAATATTTTTATGTGTTCATTCAGAAGAGTGCGGTGAGAATGGAAGAGAGAGAAGAAAGAGACGTACGTGGTGTGAGTTGGGGCTTGAATTTATTCAAATTAAACATGTTGCTTAAATTTAAGTAAATTATACTGTTTTATTAAAACTATTAGTACTACAACTTCAACTTCTTAAAATATCCATATTGATTGGGTTATAGCGAATTTCGCTAAACCGGAAGTTGCCATCTTGGATTTCAAAATGGCGTCAAAAATCAATTTCTGACACCTACTCTTAGAGACCATTCCGAAAAAGTCTTCCAGACCCGTCTCTTAACTCCGCTAGCGAATGACAGATCTCAATAGTAGCATGTCTGTAATAACCTACGTACTTGGAACTATCGAGAACCAGAGCTACAGGTCCAAAGCCCTGGTAAAGGAGGATGGATGTGATGATCTGGGCCGCGGTCACCACGTAAAGGAAAATAGGTCATAACCCCAAGTCCAAGGCGTGAAGCGACCCGTGCCGAGGGATGAGTGATCGAGGGGGCGAAAAAGATGCTCTATCGTTAACGGAGCCTGTGGGGTACCTGGGCAACCCCCCCCCCTCCAGTAAGCATCCCATACCACGTTACTGCGGAGCTCTAGCGTGGCGGATCTTTCTTTCTCGCGCGACTCATGGGATCAATGAGCGACGTGAAAAATAACAAAAACCAAAAAACGGAGGTGCTGAACCCCTTTGCTAAAGGTGGTTTGATGAGGTCTCCCCCCAGTGGGGAGAGTAGTGGAGCGACGAGGGCTGTATCCGACAGCACCAGTGACCCCCCAACAGTGATAGAAAATAGCCCTACCAACGCACTGGACGGGCCACTATCCGCGATGCGTAAAGTGGTGGAGCAGCTCGATACTATAATCGAGTTCACTAACGCGAAGCAAAATATCAGCAAGGAGCTGAAACAGAGCCTGCTGGTGCTCCGGAAGGCTGTTCGTGTCGCAAGACAGGAACAGCAGGCTTACACCAAGAGGGTGGCGTGTGGAGAGAAGTTCGACAGAGGAACCCAGACAGCGGCCTCCAAGAGGGAGGGAAGAGAGAAGGCCGACATAGGTACCCAGACAGGGGCCTTCCCTTCTATGGAGCAGCCAAGTCGCTCGAAGCGGGGGCTGAGTTCCCCTCAAAGGGTAAGGGCAAGGGCAAGCGCAAGACTACGTCGAACGCGAAGCGCCCTAGGAAGTCACCAGGCGAGGGTGCAAAAACCAACGCCATACGGCGTGTAACTGTCACGGCCAAACGCCGTTTGGTCGAGGTAAACCGGGGCGAAAATGACCCCGCCGGGCAGAGAGAAGGTGCCAGCAACTCGGCGCAACCGGGGCAGGGGGGCGTAAACCCCTGGACGCTGGTCACCAAGAAGAAGCCGACACCGACACCGGATGCACCGCGGCCCGCGAAGAAGGCCAAGGACAGATGCGAGGCCTTGTGGTTAAAGACCGACAAGGACAAATACGCCGACGTCCTAAAGTCGATGAGGGCGGCCGAAAGCCTCTCGGCCCTCGGGCAAGACTGCCCAGCGTGATACGCACCAATACAGGAGAAATGCTTTTGGTACTGAAGCGAGGCGCACAAACCAGTGCTGTCTATAAGGCCTTGGCCCAAGAGGTCCTGGGTGAAGGAGCCCAGGTGAGGTCGTTAGGGGTGGAAATGACTCTCCAGCCGTCAAGGAGCAATGCGACGTAACAATCGAGCGGGCCTCTGTGCGCTTGAGAGGGGAACCCTCCGGCACCCAAGTAGCCTACCTCAGGCTACTGAAAGCAGATGCCAAAAAGGTTACCGTGATAGGTAAACTGAAGATCGGCTGGTAAGTATGCCCAATTAGCATACCCCAGCCACCTTCAGTGGATAGGTGCTATTGGTGCCTTGAGTCCGGCCATAAATCGTACGAATGTAAGGATAAAGACAGGAGCAAACTATGTCGTCGGTGCGGCGAGGAGGGGCATAAGTAGCGGGGCTGCACTAAGGTGCATAAATACCTTATCTGCACCGCTAAGAAGCAAGTCCGTAATCATGCTATGGGCGGACCTTCGTGTCCCTTCGGTGAGGTAAATAAGAAGAAGCCGTGAACGTCACACAGCTAAATCTTAACCATTGTGCAGCAGCCCAACAGCTGTTGTGGCTGTCGGTCTCGGAGTCGAGGACAGATGTCGCCCTCTTATCAGACCCGTACCGCATCCCTGCCGGCAACGGCAATTGGGTGTCGGACGGGTCTGGAATGGTGGCAATCTGTACAACGGAACGGTTCCCGGTTCAAGAGGTAATACACTCCTCCGCCGAGGGTGTTGCGATTGCCAAGATCAATGGTGTGTTCTATTGCAGCTGCTACGCTCCACCAAGGTGGCCAATAGAACAGTTCAACCAGATGATCGACAGGCTCTCGTCGGACCTAGTGGGCCGGAAACCGGTAGTCATAGCGGGAGACTAACGCTTGGGCAGTGGAGCGGGGCAGCCGCTGTACAAATAGCAGGGGTCAAGCGCTAATGGAGGCGCTTACGAAACTCGATACTGTGCTAGCTAATAATGGCTTCGCTAGTACATTCCGTAGAAACGGAGTGGAGGCGTGGATTGACGTAACATTTGCCAACCCGAGTCTGGCTCCAGGCATGGAATGGAGGGTAGACGAAGGCTACACCCATAGCGAACATTTAGCAATCCGCTTTAGGATCAATTATGGTGTGCAGCATCCAAGGGCGGGAGATCCATGTCAGGTACGCGGGTGGAAGTCCAATCACTTCGACAGCGAAGCTTTCACCGCGGCCCTGGGACTGGAGGCCAACACCGACAGTCTAAGCGGGGATGCGCTGGTAGCTGTTCTATCACGCGCGTGCGACGCCACTATGCCGACAAAAACACTGCCAAGAAACGGCAGATGCCCGGTATACTGGTGGAGTGCCGAGATTGCAGCTCTACGATCAGCCTGCCTTAGAGTTAGACATAGGATGCAAAGAGCCCGCACCGAGGATGCAAGAGAGAACCGCCATGAAGTGTTTCGAGCTGCGAAATTGGCCCTTAACAAGGCCATTAAAGGCAGCAAGAGAGCGTGTTTCGACAACCTGTGTGAGAGTGCCAACGCGAATCCGTGGGGTGACGCCTACAGAATCGTGATGGCCAAGACCAAAGGGGACTCTTCACCCCCAGAACGGTCTCCGGACCGGTTAGCGACGATTAGCGAAGTACTCTTCCCGTCTCGAGCCACAAGCCCCTGGCCACCTGCACTATGAGACAGTGCGGCTAAATCCCTAGCAATGAACAAAGCTCCAGGGCTGGATGGAGTTCCAAACAACGCTCTCAAGGTAGCGATCATAGCGAACCCGAACATGTTCAGGCTAGCTATGCAGAGATGCCTTGATGAGTGCCGTTTCCCCGATAGATGGAAAAGGCAGAAATTGGTGCTGTTTCCGAAGCCCGGGAAGCCACCAGGCGACCCATCGGCGTACAGACCAATCTGTCAGATCGACACGACTGGCAAACTGCTTGAAAGGATTATCCTCAACAGGCTAACCCCGTACGCGGAAGGTGCGGGCGGCCAGTCAAGCAACCAGTTTGGCTTTCGGAAGGGTAAGTCCATAGTGGACGCTCTCAACTCAGTGATAAATACTGCCGAGATAGCGATCCAACGGAAAAGGCGAGGTATTCGATACTGTGCGTTAGTGACACTTGACGTGAAGAACGCATTCAACAGCGCAAGCTGGGATGCCATCGCGCTCTCGTTACACCGGCTTAGCCTACCGGTGGGTCTGTACCGGATCCTGGAAAGCTACTTCCAGAACCGCGTACTGCTTTACGAGACCGATGTCGGACAGAAAAGGGTTCCGATTACCGCCGGAGTCCCGCAGGGCTCGATCCTAGGCCCGGTGCTATAGAACCTCATGTATGACGGGGTTCGGAGACTGAAGTTCCCTCCTGGGGTCAAGATTGTCGGCTTTACCGACGACGTAACCTTGGAGGACTACGGGGAGTCAATCTCTGAGGTAGAACTAACTGCACATCCCGCGATCAACACGGTGGAGGAATGGGTGAGCGCGAGAGGCCTGGAGTTCGCTCAGCATAAGACGGAGGTAGTTATCGTCAACAACCGCAAGTCGGCACAACATGCAGTTATCCATGTAGGAGAAGTCGTGATCACCTCACAGCGGAGTCTGAAGTCCCTCGGAGTCATTATAGACGACAAGCTGACCTTCGGCAGCCATGTCGACTATACATGCAAGAGAGCGTCAACTGCTGTTCCGGCACTATCGAGGATGATGTCTAATAGCTCAAAGGTGTGCGCCAGTAGACGTAGGCTACTGGCAGGCGTTGCCGTATCTATCCTCAGGTACGGCGGCCCGTCATGGTCAAGAGCACTGAGGGTAACCAGTTACCTACAGAAACTGGAGAGCACCTACCGCGTGATGTGCCTCAGAGTGATATCTGCCTACCGTACGGTATCACACGATGCATCCTGCGTGATAGCGAGCATGATGCCAGTCGGGCTGGTCATTCAGAAAGATGAGGAATACTTCGAGCTACGTGGAAATAGAGGCGCCCGCGAGCGCACCAGGGTGACCTCGGTCGCCAGATGGCAGCGTGAGTGGGATAACTCCTCAAAAGGTAGGTGGACCCACCGGCTGATACCTAACATATCGAGCTGGGTGGGAAGACCCCATGGGGAGGTTCACTTCCATCTGACACAATTCCTGTCAGGCCATGGCTGCTTCCGACAGTACCTCCACAGGTTCGGGCACGCGGAGGTCTCCGCCTTCCCTGACTGCCCAGGTGTAGACGAAACTGCCAAACACATATTGTTCGTATGTCCTCGTTTCGACGTCGAAAGAAGAACAATGCTTGACGTCTGCGGCTGGGACACAACCCCTGATACCCTTATTCAGCGGATGTGTAAAACGGTGGAGAAGTGGAACGCAGTCTCGACTGCAACCACCCAGATTGCCTGTAGGCTACAGGGAATTTGGCGCACCGAGCAACAGACGACGGGCACGACTAACTAGTGATTGGTTAGTTGGAGCGAAAAAGGCCGAGCGCAGAAAAGTTAGTGAATGGTCTGTTCATGCTGAGGCAGGTTTGGCGCAGCGACTGGCAACCGCGTAAGGGGTAAACCCAGCCACCCCGAAGCAAGGCAGAAGAGCGAGTGTATAGGCGTATATGTGGTTTGCCTCATACCAAGATGAGAGGGTCGTAGCGTAGTATGTTGGGACTTAGCTATCGATGCCTCGTGGCGTGGCAGAGAAGTGAAAGGGTGAGCACAAAAGTCAGCCTCACAAGGTATGAAAACGGTGAGCACCCAAGTAAGCCTCACAAGGTATGCCAGAAGTGGGGCCTAAGAAAAATGTCCCACATGGGATGCCGACAGGGGTGTAGTAGAGTGATACGATTGAGAGTGAACCAGGTGATAGGGTGAGCATCCAACTCAGCCTCACATGAAATTGGTGAGGCGAGCACAAAAGTAAGCCTAGCAAGGAATGAAAAAGGTGAGCACACAAGTCAGCTTCGCAAGGAACAAAAAAGGTGAGCACAAAAGTCAGCCTCATGTAGAGTGTTAGAGAGTGAATCAAGATGCGAAAGAGAGAGTACCCAAGTAAGCCTCATACAGGACGTATGAACGCGTGAGCGAGAGTGAATGAGTACATCAAGTACAGCCATCCCCCCAGAAGTCATACCGAGAGGTAGTCCCTGGGGGGAATGATGGCGGAGCCCAATGGAGTTTAGTCGGTATTAATGGCAGCGTCACCATTAGAGCCCGACACACCCCCTGTATACCCCGTGTGGTAGCTTGGCATCTACTAATAGCACGTGTACTGGGCTACGTACGTAAATGTATTCTCCATTGTAAAAAAAGACCCGTCTCTTCTATCTTTCCGAAAGTCTTTTGCATTCAAAAGAACTTTATTGGAATATTTTTGCAAAAACCGTGTTAATTGCGAAATCCGCGCAAAATAAAAAACTGCCAAAATTCTTCTAAGTTCTTTGCATTTCAAAGGATTTAGAATCTTTTTTTTTCAGAAAAAATTCTAAGTCTTTTGCATTCAAGAGGAATATTTTTGCAAAAACCGCGTTATTTGGAAAATTCGCGTAAAAAACTGCGTTAATTGGAAAATCCGCGGCAAAAAAACCTGGTAAAAAACGGGCAAAAATCCGCGTTAAAAACCTGAGTGTGGTGTATTCCTACGTATGGGGTGCCCCTTGTAGTTTATAAAATATTTGAGGTACTGTGAATTATATCATCAATTTGTAATCTTTTTAACTAACAAGTAGGCAAATGCAAATAACAAACTTTTTTAGTGATTTCAGCAAGATTTCTTTGCACTATGTGGTGTATTAAACAGTTTGTTCCTACCTACATATTTCTGATTGAATAACTGATAACGGTCAGGGAAACAAATCCAACCACATTTCTAAACCTGAACATTCAATCCAATCAGCGCCTAAATAAGAACACACTGATTGATTAAGCTCCATTCACAATGATCATAAATGCTAATGACCATATGATCCATAACCTTTGTGCTCATGCTCAACCGGGATGCTATGATGATTCAACCACTCAGTTCAATGCGAAAATGGAAAGAAAGCAACGTAAAAAAACGGGTCGATTAAATTTCTTCGATAAACACGCGTAAGCTAAACCGAAATGAACGCCATAACAATTTGCTTCATTTTAATCAAAGAAAAATCGAAAATGAAATTCCTGGTCCGCCGCTTGATGCCCGGAGAAGCGATAAATAACGTGCCGCCAGCCGGGTGTGTTGTTGGTGTGGCTCAGTAATTCCACTGGGTATAGACATGTAGACTTTAAAACGCTACTCAAAAAGCAAATATCATGGCAACTCTATTAAACTCTAATTACATCTTAATCTTGCCCATAGTAATAACGATGAGGAGGAAGATATTTTCGAACCCACACCACCAGCATGCCACCAGTATGTACAGAAGTGAGAAGGCGAAAATTGACTTCTATTCGGAATCGTGTAGGCTTTGGCCTAGGATCTACTGGCGATGTGAAGTATGAAATAAAGAGCCAAGTTTTGATAAAATTAACGTGATAAAGAGTTGAATGTAATCTGATGGAACGATGCGAGGGAGAATGTAGAACGAATGTTGTTTCTTGGTTGTGAAACATTAGCTTTCTAGGTATGAGGAGTCACGCTAGATAGCGTATCTAAGTTATTGGTTTTAATTAACGATGTTTAGCAAATGCTAGACCAGGTGAGGATCTCAATGAATATAAATAGTTTAATTGAAAATGTGGCATTAACAATCAGCTATAATATGATCGTTAACAAACAAGGTCTTTTTATAATGAATTGTATTTAATTGAGCAAACCCAATTGGACATTAAACAATTTAGCTGATCTTATTCAGTTCGCGAAACTCTTCTTCTCAAAACTTAATTAATAATTCCCAAACATGAAATAAAAGAATTTTTTTCTTCATTTTATGACTCAATTATCTATGGCATAAAGACATAAAACACCTGATTTAGAAAAAAGAAATATTCACAGCACAGCACCCCCTCGGCACCACTATATCCTGCTTTTCGGCCATAACAATACCTCATTGCTGAATCCGGTCCGAGACGACTGGAAA
Source organism: Topomyia yanbarensis (assembly GCF_030247195.1). Lineage (NCBI taxonomy): Eukaryota > Metazoa > Arthropoda > Insecta > Diptera > Culicidae > Topomyia > Topomyia yanbarensis. Next base: position 365,486,277 of record NC_080671.1, read on the forward strand.
GAAGCTGGACTGATACGCAATAGCAAATTCAATGCCACGACCCAAATCTCCACGGAATTTACATCCGACCGTCCTGCTCCATTTACACCCTCCTTATATCTTCCACATAGTAAAATATTTACTAGCTGTATTAAATTATTAAAACTAATAAAACTTTTTCCCTAGAAACAATGTAGAAAGAAAAACACCCCACAGGAAACCTTTTTCCAGAAGAAACTAGAAGCTAGGGGGCAGTGAAAGATTAACTGCCCTGGATTGCGTTGAATTATAGGGATGGATGAATACAGCTGGCATAAAACAAAACTGCGAAAGAAATCCCAAGTTGTTCATTATGTTGCGAAATTTGCCGAACCTTCGACACGCTATATTGCTCAAAGCTGGTTCGAACGTAATCCAAAAATGATTTTGATATTTGATTGAGTTGTGTTGCCCAGGGAAACTCATACTTTCTTCTGCCTATTGTCAATCAATATCCAAGTAGGCTTCAGGATTCAAACACTGTTGACTTTTGGGAGCACGGTGAAAAAATTTGGAATATTTAATATATTTTTGCGATACAGAGTATGTTAGTGAACTCAGTAAATTTTCATGCAATGATGCAACGTTTGAACAACATTTTCTTAAATTTCCATGGTGAAATGTTGAAAATTGAGCGAGTAACTGTGAATCTTCGAAGGCACCTCGAAAAAACGCCGTGTATGATGTAACTCAAATTCTAATAAACCAATTCTTTTGAAAATTTCTACAGTTCTTCAAATCATTCCCGAGGGGATTTCGAAAAAGAAGCTCTCGTCGTTACCTGGAGAATCATACGGATAAAATTTTCAAACGTTTGGCCAGCAGATTTTGAGTTGTGATGTACACAACAAACAAGTTTTTTTTTTCGAGGAGCCTGCGGTTGTTCACTACCAATCGCTCAATTTCAGTATTTTTCAACAAAAATTTGAAAAAAAAAAAATTGTTCTTATTTACTGACTTAACATAGAATCACTTCATTTGCAATTTTGGGACTGATATTTTAAATTTTTGAAACAGGATCGTTAATGTTGCCTGTTTAGCATTTTCCAAAATGGTTTGTGTCGAACATTCAAATCACATTAGCTTCAATTGTCGAGACATTTTTATTTCCATCCACTGTTTGTTATCATTTGCATTGAATAGTAAAGTTTATTATATTTGGTAAGCTCATTTCTAAAGCATCTGGTCTTACTCATGAATAATATATACGCAAACATCCCGAGTAATCAAGCTTAATATTGATTCATATAGGGTGATGAGCCCATTATCGCTATGTTTCTATTATCACGCTACCCATTTGAAGCCGTTGGTTAGAGTAGTGTCTGCCATCTTTGTTTAACGCATTGAGTCAAATGGTAGCGCAACAATAGGGGCACTCGATTCGTGTTTTCGTTGCGCTCAAACACGAGAATTTCACTGCTTTCAGCGCATGTATGTTATTATATTGGTATTTAACAACGAAGCAAAGCTGTTGATGCTAATTTGTACGCATTCCATTGTTTGTAGGCCGAGTAATTAATGAATCAGTGAGGCGCCCTTCTTAGTATGGTGAAAATAGGCTCTTCACCCTATAACTGACTAGTTGGCGGTAAACTTTTAGTTATGAAATATTACCAACATTTTTGCTTATTAAAAGTGGAACAAAAATTGACTTACTGTAGAAGCACCGAATGATAAATTTATAACAACCCGCACATTTCATCAGAATCACCTTTACGTAGGACACTGTTAGCTCATCTCGAAAAACCTCCCGGTGACAGGTGTATTCGATGATGTCTTCTCTCGTTCGTTCGTTCGTCGTGGTCCAATTTGTGACTTTGTGACACCGGACAAATGAGTTGACATGCGTTTTGGCCGCACGTAAGTCAACCGTTTTGTAGTTTCCCTCCCTGTCAAGCTTTGACCACACGTTACCGGATAAGGCGGTGTTTTCAGTTGTCCGTTTGAATTATTCATCAAGTTAGCGGGACTGCGGGATGGATCACTGTCTCGAATGTTTGCTTTCTCTTTGTGTGTTGAGCAAAGTGACACTTGGGATGAGAACCATTATTCGTAGCAAATAATTACCTGCGATTTGGTTGATTTTTTAGAAATTGTTTATGACATCAAGGGCATAGCCAACCATAGCCGTCCCCTTCCCACGAAACCAAACCGAAAGAAAAAAATTGAATGCCGAATAAAAAAGGAAAATTTAGAAACCCTAAACACCCGTAATCGAAATTTTTAAAAAATTGAAAAATGTCTTCAATGTTCAAAGTACCAAGGAAGTTTTTGTTTTCCTCAAAGAAATTTTATTTTGCAAAACTTTTATTTGAGCGACCAAAATTAAAGTAGCAAGGGCAGAACATGCTACATAAAACCAGTTTCAAACATATTAGAATATAAAAATCGGAAGTAAACTTAAAGCGTAAAAATCAGACAGAGATCCTTCATCATAAGAATTGCTTAAAAGTTCACACCAGTAAAAATCGGCAACGTGGAACCGTCAGTACAAAATCCGGTTAAAAATAAATAAATCGTACCCAGGAGCATCCGTGTATCGTGAAGTTCAAGATTTAGAGTCGGCTTAAAAACCTACTTTGTAAGAATCGGATATTTTTTCCGACTCTTACAAAGGAGAGTCTCCGTCCGATTTTGATACTTAAAAAAATTATATCCGGTTTTTGAATTCTGATATATTTGAAGCGGGTTGTACGACGCATATTCTGTCCTTGCGACTTTTATTTTCGGTCGCTTATTTATCACTACCAAAGTAGCAAGAATTTCTTTTTCGAAACTTGTAGATCTCGACCTTTCATGCATTTTGAAATCAATTGGTATCAAAATGAAATTTTTGATTTCCGAAAAAGTCCTTGGGACCTCATCCATTTAATTTTTGTAATTTTCCGTCGAAGCGAAATTTTTGATTCTCAACATTGCTTGTTTTAATTAAATTGTTAATAAAAGTGTTTTAAACAAAATGTTGATATAAGATAATATTCAAAAATAGTAAATATGTTTACAGATATTTTAAAACCATCATAGAACTTAATCACGAGTGAAATCAGCTTGTTGTGGTACCCCATTTTCAACACTTCCAAATTCTTTTCCTTCAGAAGCAGATTCCTTGCCAAACGAAAATTTATTTTCATGAAAGCAACCTAAAATCTTTTAGGAAGCATGCCGAGAGCTTGAACCTTGTAGAATTTGAACTACAGGATATCATTAAAATTGGCTTTCTCATATGGTCGGTGTTAAGCCAGACCGGACCAAGTCGCAAAACATAAAAAATGAGATAATGATAACACTGGGTAAAGAATTTCTTCAGCTACATTCGACTTTTGCCAGATTTGAAATATGTTACCATAAACAAGAATTATGACAAAAAATATTTTCCGATTATAACGTAAAGGATGCAGCGACTCTAACTTTAACCCTCTTTTTCTCGAAATCAATATTTTGTCACTTAGTCCGGTCTGACTTAACACCGACCATATGATTCATCGTTGATCAAGACACATCCATTGAGCTTCATCAGCACCTGGTCATTCACCATACGGGTTCCGATTTTGATCGCTGTTTTTTGTTTGAGGCTTCGGTTGGGTTATTTAGTTTTTTGGTAACATTTGTAGCCTTTTCGAAGATGCATTCACCAACAGTATACAGGTTAATACTCTGTTTTTTCGGAATATCATTATCAGAGTTGATTTTCCGAATCACCTTGGGTTGTTCGGAAAGTGCAGTTGCGAGCAGTTAAGATAGTGCCATTCTACTTGCTGGTCACTCGTCTCACAGTTCTCTTAGAATAATACAGTTGTTTCTTCTCATGCTAACTCGAGAAGGTACGGAATAATGAAGTTGCTCACAGGTATGAAAAAATCGCATCTCGAACCGTCCGTTCGCCATTTACAAGAAAGCTTTATTCACCTACGAAGCATATTGCTTGCTTTCCGAGCATGGATGGCTCATGTCGATTGACTTGTGGTATGCATTAAGATTGCATCAAACAATTTTATTTTGATATCATTTATCGTTTATTGGATATTGGATTTTAGAGGGAATAGATATCGGAAAACATGAATGCTCCCATACATGAGTTGGTCTATTCCGGACAGAGCCGTAAATAGGGAGCAACTAGCACTCAATCAAATACAACGAAACTATAAATAGAAGTAAATTAGTTATGAAATTTTGCATTTCGACCTCGTCTCATCAGTATCCGGCACTAACTTAATGACAGGACTAAGCTAGCGCCGGATTAACGCTAGCTTCAAAAGAACGAAGAAACAATTTGTGCTCCTGAGCAAATCCCAAGTCAAGCGTGATGTCTAGCAAAAAAAGAGCTCATCGTAAGCTGATGAGAACTAATGAAATCGAAACATTTGGTTTGGCTCAGTAAGCCAATGTAAGATGCAGTGTACTATATTTCTCCTTAGTGGAGAAAAATTTTGGTAAAAACTATTTTTTCTGCATAACCCATCTCCTCTAAATGGAGAAGATTGGCGAGTTGGTTTGCACTATTTTTGCATAATAAGAGCGATAGAGCAATTAAAACTAAAAAGTGCAAAGTTTTTCTTCAAAAATGAGTATTTACAAAATTTTAAAAGGATAGAAAACACTTCAAATAGTTGAGCTAAAAATGGGGGCATAATTTTGTTGAAGAAAGTGTATTTCTTCATCTTCCCAGAACATTTAGAAAATTGAATTTTTTAGTGCCGGATGTCCCGAAAAATAGTTTTTTGCTATAAATCAAGATTTTGAGAGAATACAGCATTTTTCTAAGGCGAATGACCCTTGGGGTTAAAACCTTAATAAACAAACAAACAAACATTTTTCATACATTAGTTTGTGTTGCATTTAACTACAATCTATACTAGGTCACTTGAAAAGTACAAAATCACTGTAGCACCGTATAATCCTCAGAAATCCAATCATGTTAAGTTCATCCTTGAAGAGATGTACCGAAATTTACATTAGGGCCGATTTTTCGAATGGGAGCGAAAAGGGGAATACGTTTAATGTCTATGAAACATAGAACTGCTCACCGAAAAATTGTAAAATTTTCAAGATTTTCTAAAAATATATTTGTTTTGGGAATACGTAGAGTTAAGACTAAAACTTAATATGATTAATGAATAAAAAAAAATCATTCGTCCCGTCGATGTAGTTTTGACAAATTCCAATTTAACTCACATAAAACTTCCGGTCGATAGCAAGAGCGAGTCCCTTTTCAGGAAGAAAAAATCAACCATGAAACGAGTCGGCCACGACATTAACCAAAAGGAAAAGAAACGGCTTCAAGCAATAACACTTTCGGTTCGTTATCGGGCAAAATTTATAGAATTGGCTGCCATTCACGGGTTGCAAACCCTAAGAATAGCTCAGAACGGTTCGCCTAGTACCTACAATCAGACTTTAACGTGAGCTAGAGGACACGTGTTTCTTTCAACTATTTCTCCCCAATCAGCAGTTGAGCATTCGCCAAACAACCGCCCGTCGTCGGTCGGTCGGGTTGGTGTTGCGATACATAAAGATTCCTCCACCAGCAACCCGACCCACTCGGCAATAATATAAGTATAGGCAAATGAAAATGCAACAAATGGAACCACCATTGGTATTCGCGACCCGCCCTCTTAGGAACCACTTTGTTACGAGCCCATTTCATTCTATACACTCTGGTATAATGTGGGTTTCTGCCACAACAAGAAATGGGATGTTGGGGAACCATTATAGTGCTCCATTCGGAAATAGGAAATTCCGCCGATAGCTTTCTTGGCTCCGGTAAAACGACAAATAGGACAAATCTGACCTCCCTACGGCAGGTAACAATGTGTAACTTTTGTTCCTTTGCCATGTTGCTATTGGTATGTAGATCTCATTCAACTTGCCGGGCAATCGTTGCCTAAGTGGATACGAATTTTGTTATTTTATTACCGAAAGAAAGAAAGGATTGGCAGGGGTCATAAAAACAACTACTTACGGCGGTTGCTTGGTAGGTCGAGATAAACGCAGCGGCGGTCGGCGAAAGAAATTGGCAAATCTGAGAACGGATCGATTCCAATTTGGCCAAATTTGTGGTCCTAATGACACAGATATATTACGTTTGCGGGTCCTCTACCCTTGTTGAGAAACTGATACAAAGAAGCTGATCTGATAGTGTGCTTTTAACCTAGTTTAGGTGTTAACTTTTTGTTACGAATAATTTTTAGTCAAATCTATATGAACTTGTACTCATTAAGTGTGTGTCATTAATTCATGAACAATCACGTTTTTACGTTACGAAAACAGGACCATGAACAAAAATCATGTGCTATATTAAAAAATATATAAAAAAAATCATCTGTTTTATAATTATGTTCCATTTTCAGTAATTAACGCCTAAATAACGCTTTTATTTGAGAAGATTTTCTTTTTTTGTTTTGTAAACTTCAGTCACGGTTTTCGCCATACCATTACTAAATCGACTTTCTGTACGTGAATTAGTTCCAACTTGATGAACATTTTTCATAAAACCACTGGTTGAAACATGATTTTATACATAGCTTTTGGAAAACATATTTACTTGTGAACTATTTCACCAAACCCGGAATATTATACATGAATCCTTTTAATCATCGTGAACTAGTTCATGATTCCAAATATAATAGCCACGATTTAATAAGCGTGCTCGTGAAATAGTTCACAAAATCACACAATGTTATTCATATCTACGTGAACTGATTCCTGATTTCTAGCGAATTAGTCACAACTCACCATTCATTATAATAAACTAGTTCACAAAATCATGAAATAACTTTCATATATTTCGTAAACTAGTTCATTATTCCTAGTATATTAGTCACGACTTACCATTCGGACTCGTGCAATAATTCACAAAACTGAAAAATATTATTCATGTATACGTGAACTGATTTATGATTCCTAGCGACTGATCATTCGTGCTCTTGAAATAGTTCACAAAGCTATGAAATCTTGTTCATAGAAACGTGAACTGATTCATGACTCCTATACTCCCCCTATTGAGTCTCTATTTCTGAAAACCATATAGCCGATCCGCACGAAATTTTAGACATCTATGACGATTAAATACTTTTCATTTGGGAATAAGTTTGTGTGTCCCAACCAAGGAGTTTTTATTCTCAGGTGATCCGATCCTAAAAAACGCCGATCAGCCATGTTGGTTTTAGAAACGACAGCTAACAACTTTGTTTACTAGTTGTCTCCATATGTTTGCTTAGATTTCAGGCGGTAAACAAAGTTGTTCGCTGTCATTTTTCTTCCCCGCAGTATGCTGCACGCTTACCTCACTCCTCACCTAGTTACTGCCAAAGACGAATCACCTTAGAACTCTAAACACCTTGGTCCCAACCATCCCCGATAAACTGATGTGAGTTTGTTTATTTTGACTTTTCAGGGGCACTTCCGGAACTGTCTATGATGGTCAATTTGGTCGACGAGACATCGGTTGGCCGTCAGTGACCTAGAACTGGAAATACAAGTTGTTTGACACATACACCCATAATCCGACGGGTATGTTTCTATTACTTTTGGGTAAGATTCTATTGTCTTTTCGGTAAGACCACGCAATTGCGCATTGCGGTATTAAACTCATATTCCCGCAAAGGTAGTAAACGGTGGAATGACGAAATTCGGTTGCTGTGCATGTATGTGTAACACACAACCAAACACTTTTTGAGAATGTGTCAGCCTCGGCTCTGTTCGTGTAGGATAATTCGGTCGATTTTTATGATAGTGTTAGTGTCGGGTCAAACCAACCGCAATCCTGGCAGTTTTCTGCCCAAATTCAGGCTGGCCCCAATATTGGCAGAAACCAGCCGGAATAACGGATTTTTTTTACTGGGTAGGTTGGATAGTGAAATAAAAATTATGGTCAGTTTCCGGATCCAGTACAGTTCCTAATCCGGACCAGTTCCTAAACCCGGTCCTCCCGGATCCGGACCAGCACCCGGATTCGCATCGGTACCTGGATCTGGACCAGTTGCTGGATCCACCCCAACCCCTTTTCCCCTTACCAAGTCCGGACCTGAACCAGGCCCAGACTTGGTGCTTAGATCCAGACAAGTGTCTGGATTCGGACCCTCGGTTCGGATGCGTGGATCCAAACCGCAGGTCTTGCTTCCCGTACATGACGGGAAGGACTGTACATGATTTGTGCAGTCGTTACCTTGCTGCTGACGTCCGTGATAGAAAAGAAATTTCAATTTAACAACGGCCGAAATACCCCACCACTATTCCGACGCGGTTTTTTTCTGACTGTGCTTTGAAGCTAGCCGAGTGTGAGCCGATCTCGAAACTCATCTTTATCCTCATTGTGTTTGCTTCGCTTGATGTGCAATACAATAACAAGTGAAGCGTTACACACATCCAGACAATCCGATGCGTTAATATTTATTGCATGAGAATTGATGAAACATGAGTGCGACGCAGAAAAGATTTGAATGTGTTGCTATTGCCGTTTGGAGATTTTTTGTTGCAGCCTTTTTAGTATTAAACGTCTTGCTATTAGAGCATTTTTTTCTTATTACCGTAAAAGTATTCCGGCCAAATTTTGAGTGTATATACATTTTAGCGATTTTTCCGCGGTATCAGCTTGAATCGAAATTATCTATGTGACTGCATGCCACAACCCATAACACCGGAACTGTAAGTCGGATCAGAATGAAATTTATTAGCTGTTTACGGAGTAGCAGAAGCTTTCATGTAAGTTTGGCCCAAACGGTCTAGCCATCTTCGAGAAACCGATGTAATCGTTATTCTAAGTTTGGATACTTCCGCCTGGGGCCGGACCCGGCGATGGTGGTCAATGTGGCCAAAGAGACTTTGAATGACTGTTAGTGACCTATAACTATAAATCTAAGCAGTTACGGTAGCATTTTTGAACAAATTTCACCTTTATACATTCACCGCACCCAAGTAACAAATTAAGTTTTGAGATAGGTTTAAAGTGGTTTTTATAGAAAACACTTAAAACTCAAAATAAAACTAGTAATACCACAAATGCTTCTCTAGTACTATCATAGAACTATAACATGATCAGAAAGGCTCACGCTAGAAAAAGCTATCATAACCTTATTATGAAACCTTAATAGGAGCATTTGCTCATTTGATTGTGTTCCCAAGAGTGTAATTCAAGCCTACTCTAGTTGACATTAAACCTGCAACTGGCCAAATTTATTTTCTGAAAGATAAAAATAAAACAATATCGCCACATATTATTTAATTGATCATCTTGACAATTTTGTACAGAAATTAGCTGTGAAATAGATATGAGCTATATCTTTAATCACTTTGAAAGAACCATTGACTTCACAAAACTCATTCCCATTATTGCCGCGTACATACACCCAAAATCCGACGAGTATGTTTCTATTACTTTTGGGTAAGATTCTATTGTCTTTTCGGTAACAGACCATGCAATTGCGCATTGTGGTATTAAACTCATATTCCCGCAAAGGTAGTAAACGGTGGAATGAAGAATTTCGGTTGCTGTTCATGTATGTGCATCACACAATCAAACACTTTTTCAGTATGTGTCAACCTCGGCTCTATTCGCATGTAGAATAATTTGGTCGGTTTCTAAGATAGTATTAGTACCGAGTCAAACCAACCGGAATCCTGGCGGATATCCAACCAAATTCAGGCTGGAATCTACCCCAATATTGGCAGAAACCAGTCCGAAATACGGATTTTTTTACTGGGTAGGTTGGATAGCGAAAAATTTTTTTTAGGCAGTTTCCGGATCCGGCCTAGTTGCCAGATCCGATACAGTTCCCGATCCGGACCAGTTCTCGGATCCAGACCAGTTCTCGGATCCAGACCAGTTTCCAAATCCGAACCTCCCGGATCCGGACCAGTACCTATATCCGGACCAGTGCCCGGATCTGGACCAGTAACCTGATCCGGACCAGTACCTGGATCCGGACCAGTACCTGGATCTAACCCATCCCCTTTTTCCCTTTCCAAGCCCGGACCTGAACCAGGCCCAGACTTGGTGCTTAGATCCAGACAAGTGTCTGGATCCGGGCCCTCGGTTCGGACACGTGGATCCAAACCATAGGTCTTGCTTCCCGTAAATGACGGGAAGGACTGTTCATGTTTTGTGCAGTTGCTATCTTGCTGTTAACGTCCGTGATAGAAAAGAAATTTCAATTTAACACCGGCCGAAGTACCCCCACCACTACTCCGAGTCGTTTTTTTCTGACTATGCTTTGAAGCTAACCGAGTGTGAGTCGATCTTCAAATACGGAATGTGTCGTGTAGAAAAATCAAACCTCGTCTTTATCCTCATTGTGTTTACTCCGCTTGAAGCGCAATACAATGACAAGCGAAGTGCTACACACTTCCAGACAATCCGACGCGTTAATATTTATTGAATAAGAATTGATGAAACTTGAGTGCGACGCAGAGAAGATTTGAATTGGGGTTTTCGATTGATTGACACCGGTGTAGTGGAGTGCACTGAAACTGCACCGTTTTTGCACTTTCTAGCAGAAGTACAGAAAACTGGGTATGTTCCATTGACACTTCTGCTAGAAAGTGCAAAACCAGTGCAATCCACTACACCGGTGTCAATCAATCGAAAATCCCAAATGTGTTGGTATTGCTGTTTGGGGAATTTTTTGTTGGGACCGTTTTAGCATGAAATGTCTTGCTATTAGAGCATTTTTTTCTTATTACCGTAAAGGTATTACGGCCGAGTTTTGGGTGTACAAATTAGGTGCGAATCCAAATTTTAGGTGATAGCACTCACACATAGAAAAAAATGCGCTCCAGAAGGTGTGCGCCATATAAATATACATATTTTTATTAAAAGAAATTAAGATTCAATAATAACTAATATTTTAAAAACAACATAAATATTCGTATCTACCGTATAAACAAATGTTTGATTCATGTTTCCACTGTTTTTAATCATTTATTGACGAAACAATTATAAATTTGGAAACTCCAATTTCAACCAAATGAATTCTTCCAATATGGCAGCAAAAAAGTTTGCGACATTTCTCAATATAATACGATAAAACGTTTTACTTTGCTACAATCCATCAACAAGATTATTTGCGCTATTCCAGGTCGTAAAAAATATGATTTTAAATTGAATGGTAGTAATACACTTTTGAGTGTATTAGTTTAATACTTGCGAAATTAAGCATGGCGGTCGGGGCCTTTGAAGTGAACAAACGAGCATCCTGATTCTTTGGCGCACGATGAAAAGTGAGAAAAGGCCGAGCTTCACCTCGGATCTACCTATTAGAACACTTAGGGACACTTTTTACTTCGAAAAAAAAAACCGATTAAATTAACTATGACCGAAGCGAAAGAAAACTTATGGCAACAGAAAAACCCCCACTACGTCATTTGTTTGTGCTTTTCTTCTTCATATCCTCTTGTTTTTTCGGCTTCATCAAAGAAAAATGACAACCGCACTCACACACAGAAAAAAATGTGCACACCTGTATCCGTCTTGGGTAGTATAGGTAGTACCTATGTCTTGCTAATCACGCTCACAGACAGAGATGGTTTGCTCATCAGTGTTCCTTGAGAGAAAAGAGCTATCACACGCTACACACGTATTTTCATTGAGAGTGCGAGTGCGCGCCGGTAGGTCTCTTACACACAATAGGCGTGTTTCGAAATTCAACATTGCTCAACAATTGGTCATCGATGACCAAATTGTTGAGTTAAACATGGCCGCCGAGATATTTTTTTTGAGCGAAAGAGAAAGCTCCGCTCTGTTGTGAAACAAAACAACGGATGCAACGTTTCATGTTGGAGAGCTGCTACACCCATATCCTCTCAATTTTGAGTGGTAAAGAGAATTTAAATATACACCTACCAGAGTTGCCACAGGCGCAGATTTTTCTGTTTGATCACAGATATATTAAATTGTATTTCGATTCAGATTCTTTTTCACAGATGGCAAATTGTTATCATTTTTTTAAAGATTTTGGATGGTTTCATAAACCTTTCAATATTGCACATATACCTTCACATGGTCATTTACATATATTTTTTATTTTAATCATCACAAATGGCACAGATTTATTTGACTGAGATGCAAACTTCAAAGTGGCATCCCTGCTCCATACATCAGAAGTACAGAAAGAACGAAAAAACGTGCGCGCATCGTTTAAAGTTTATCTTTTAGTTGCTGAATAATTACTACTATAAGTCTTGGGTTTGCGTTCCTGTGAGGTAGGTAATCAAACCATTTATCTCAAAATCACAAGTGTGTAAAGTGTTTTCTATTTTAGGACCATTAGGCAATCACACAGCTACCAGTCACTTTCAGTTCGATTCGAAACTGATATGCGGGATTGCCGAAGTAAACATGCAGCGAGTTCCGGGAGTAATGAAAACGGGTCTAGCAACAAATCTGTTAGCTAAATCAAAATCCCACCAACTGATGCCAATCGAAGACGGAACTCCGGTGGTTACTTGACGAGTGATATCATCATAAGCAGCTCATCACCTAGTGAAGTCTGGATATAATGAAAGTTTTCGTTCGGCTAATTGCAAAAGCCAGGGTGATGCTGGTTGTGATAGTTCAGTCGCTGATCGGTTGAAATCTGCAGTGTTATTAATGACTACCCGATCAGAATCGGAGCAAAACATTTTATCGTTCTGTGAAAATGGATGATGAGGACAATATTTCTAAATTCATCAGTCTGAATCAGGAGTAGTCCCATTTTTGGATTCTTTTTTATTCAATAATAAACAAAACTTTCTATTGCAACCTTGTAGAACAGTTGATTTGGAGTAACTTTGCTGAAGATACTATTTGCCTATTAATTTATTCAGGCGATATTTTATATATTCAAATATTAGTAGCGGTACCTTAAGATCAGTTTTTCGAAGTTTTCTCCATACAATAAATTTTTAACACAGGTTTATTCTAGAAAGTTTGAGATAGCAACGAATTACATAACTTTATCGAAAACACTAACTATATCAATTTTGAGATATAAGCTACGCACGGTGGATCCAAACACAAAAACCTGTTTTAATCCACCTATCGATGCAGTTGTGTCTTTCTCATTTCTTCAAACTATGACTTCGCGGTCTATTATGTTCAATATAATTGTGGAAATGTCTATTACATTCTTAAAACACTTCACCTTCGAACGCTCACCAGCCACGGATCTGATAAGCTAATTGTCGGGAGGAGGGGGGAGGACATAGTAGACATCTATGGCGATTATATACCTTTGATTTGGAACTATGTAAAAATCGTCCTAACCATCCTCGGTAAACTGATGTGAGTTTGTTAATTTTGATAGGTGGCGGGGCACTTCCGGAAGTGTCTATGATGGTCAATGTGGTCGACGAGACTTTGAATGACTGTTAGTGACCTAGAACTATAAATAAAAGCAGTTGTGGCCGAATTTTTTTTTAAATTTGACCTTTATACATTCATTTGACCTTTATACTTTTCATTTAACACTAAGTTTGTGATAATTGGTTCAGAAAATTCCGAGAAATCAATGTGGGAATTTTCTTAACATGTCTGCACATACACATACATACATACACACATACATACACACTCGGGGGCAGCAGGGACAGGAGTCTAGGGGCTTAACGAACCCCCTTCCCCGGCCCTATTGCGAGTTGGGGAGTTTTGCTAGGATGTCGTGGGTTTGGATTGGGCTCTGCTAAACCTCTAAAAAAAGCCACAACTCCGAAAGCAGCTTCGTCGAAGCGAGTCTGTGCCGCTTCTGCTAAGATCCCAAGATTCTAATAATCTAAGATCTTGGCAATAAAAGCACCCTAGCCCAACCGGAGTGCCAGCCGGCACATCAGAATCGTCGCCAGTAACATCCTGATTATGGCATACTTGCCATGGCAAACATCAATGGACAGGACATGGATTTCGAATTGGACGAATACTTTGGGCTGACAGGCGTACTGTTCTACTCCCTGAGTAAAGAAGGATGGCACCGCCTTGAAATGGCGAGTGGGCTAACAGCACGGCTGCCTCCGTCCTAACAAAACCCTGGCAGGTCTCCGGGTACGTTCAAAACACGTCGTCATTTAGTTGGTGGTACTAGGTTCGGTTGAAACATTTCCGATTTTACGCCGATCCGGCTCTGAACACTACTCCCTATAAAGGATAGAGTCAACCCCTGCATGAACTCACTGCTGCTAAGATTTTGATTGTATAGATAATCATGGGATCGCGAGAAGCGACTATGTGCGACGAGTGGCGAGAGCGGCCCGGAGTTGGGACCGAACAAAATGGAGAATAACCTTGAAACCAACACATACGGAGCTGGCGCGGCGGATCCGTTCGCCAGAGGTGGTTTAGTGAGCTCACTACCACCAGGAGCAGCTGAGGTTATTCAGCTGGAGCAAGAGAAGGGGAAGCAGCAGCAACAACAGCCACAGCAGAGCGGTATGAATTACACCTCACAGAAGCCAAGAGTAGTGGTAACGAAGTGTGGATGCGAGAAACAATGTCCATAAGGATATTCAGGTGATGGTTCTCAGAATCCGGAAGGCGTTATTGAATGAGTACGACACGGCAACGCAGAGGGCTGATGTAGCTGAGCGAGCATTGGAGTCGGCTAAGGCTACTATCTTCCTAGCGCCCCCGAAGCAGGGGAGAGAGGCAGATTGGAGTGAAGAACAAGCCAGTTTCCGCGATTCCAAAGAGGACAAGAACCTCGCCAGAAGACGGAAGACCAGGCGGGCCCGAGAGGCAGACACTCAAAGATGCTGTTGTTGCCGACGGAAAAGTCGTCAACAGGGAGAAAGCTGGAGTACCGTTGTAGGGCGGAAGAAGAAACACGGAAAACAGCAAAAGCAGAAGGAAGAGCAAAAAGTAGAACAGAAGAGAAAAGTAAAACCTTCACCTTTTTAGAAGGCGCCAAAGAGAGAATCCGTGCGCGTCAAAGCCAATGACGCGATGAAGGATGTATTGCTACTCAAGGTCAGAGAGAACCCCGAGCTAAAATATTTGGGGGAAAACGTGATAAGAGTCAGGTGTACCCAAAAAGGCGAGATGCTCTTCGAGTTGAAGAAGGATCATACGACTAGTAAATCGTCCTTGGAGGAGACTATTACCAAATCGATGGGTGGGCGAGGTGCACATGACGATCCGGCTTGCGAAGGGATGCGGAGGAACGTAGACAGCGATGCTTCGTTTACCGGTAACCGCTGCCGATAAGGCACTGGAGGTAGGCAGTTACCAAAGATGCCCATTGAGAGCCGCCCCACGAGTGAATAAATAAGCGGAGAAATGCTTCAAGTGTTTGGGCTTTGGACATTTGGCAGGGGCTTGCAGGCCGGAATGTGCTAGAAATGCAGGAAGCCGGCTATCTTGCGAGAGACTGCACGTAGAAAGTGCTTGCTTTGCATCCCAGCGAACGAAAACGACCATTAGACCGGTGGCCTTAAATGCCCTGCCTATAAGAAGGCGATTGCAGGCCAACGGTAATGGAGATAACCCAGATAAATCTGAATCACTGTGACACCGCACAGCAACTGTTGTGGCAGTCTACGACAGAAACAAGGTGTGACAGAAACAAAGTATAGATTCGGAACCTTGCTGCAGTACGGAGAAGGATGACCGGTGAGCGAAAGTGGAAGACGGAAGCCTTCTACAAAGACTTCTTCGTTGAGGCACTTCGACCGAACGGCGAGGCCGAAAACGCGGATGCGGCTGACCTAACAAGAAGGATTGTGGCGGCTTTGGACGCCACATTGCCGCGAAAACTGGAACCCTGCAATAAACGACGTCCGTGGTGGAACGAGATGCTTAGTACGCTACGCGCTAGATAGAGAAGAGCGCAAGGCCGCGTTTCGAAAAGTTAGGGCCGCTTTAAACGGGAGATAAGACTTAGCCAGTCAGATTGCCACAAGGAACTGTGCCGAGAAGTAAACGCCACTCCCTGGGGCGACGCATACCGAGTTGTGATGGTGAAAATAAAGGGCCCGACGACGCCAACCGAAATGTGCCCGAGCAAGCTGAAGATAATCGTCGGTCTATTCGCGAAGCAATATCCAACTATATGGCCATCGACACCGTACAGTGAAGAAGAAGGAACAAACACGGACGATCGGCAATTGACAAACGACGAGCTCGTAGAAGCATCGAAGCGCCTGAAATCAAAGAAAGCCCCCGGTCCGGATGCAATATCAAACGTATTGCTAACAGCTGCGATCCTGGCATATCCGGACATGCTCAAAATGGTGCTGCAGAAGTACCCAAATGAACTTCTCCGAAATGTGGAAGGTCCAGAAGCTGGTGTTGCAGCCGAATCCAGGGAAACCACCTAGCAATCCGGCCTCGTACAGGCCCATATATCTGCTGGATACATTCAGAAAACTCCTGGAAAGGATAATCCTCAACAGGTTAACGAAATTCACAGAAGGTGAGCGCGGACTGTCCAAGATGCAGTTGCGGAACGGAATCCAAGCAGAGGAGCATCGACAGTGAATGCAATTCGGACAGTGCTCGAAAGTGCTGAGAAGGCATCTAAACAGAAGCGAAGAGGAGATCGATACTGCGCTGTGGTCACGATAGATGTGAAGAACGCATTCAACAGTGCCAGCTGGGAAGCCATCCCTGCAGCGCTGCACAGAATAAGGGTTCCCGACTATCTATTCCAGATCCTGAAGAGCTGCTTCCAGAGCAGAGGTATGCTAAACGAGACAAGCGAAGGGCAGAAGTCAATGCGAGTCATAGCGGGCGTTCCTCGGGGCTCCATTCTCGGTCCAACTCTTTGGAACGGGATTTACGATGGGGTCTTAACGCTGTAGCTGCCCAGGAAAGTGAAAATCTTGGGTTTCGCGGACGATGTGTCACTAACGGTGATAGGTAAAACACATGAAGAAGTAGAGGTTTCGGTGACGGAGACAATAGAGCTGGATGAACGATGTCAAGTTGCAAATAGCTCACCACAAGACGGTGATGTTGTTGGTCAGATGCTGCAAAGCGGTTCACCGGATACAGATCGACGTCGGAGGGCACGTGATTGCATCGAAGCGTGCACTGAAGAAATTGGGAGTGATAATCGACGACCGGTTGAGCTTCAACAACCACGTTGACTACGCCTGTGAAAAGTTGGCGAAGGCAACGAACGCAATAGCGAGAATCGCGCTAAATATTTAAATGCCAAAAGTAACCAATTTCTACGAAGCAAAAATAGAAAAAATGTTATCGTTGAAACAATCAAATCTATACGCACTTATAACTGGTATGTATGTCCCAAGGGCAGAAACATCTGTTTAAACAACCCAACCGTTCGACCGACAGCTGTGAACGTACGGCACAGCTACGAAACGTGTTTGAAAATTGCAAAGCGCTCTCGTTTCGCACACAGAGCTCTAACGAGCATATGGACATCGCAACAATGCACGCTTGTTCAATATTTGATTTGAACCGGTACAAAAGAGAATAGAAAAAGCCGTCGCCCATGGCTCTCACGCTGCTGTCCCAATAATCACCCATACTTCTGCTCCATCCAAAGCGTGCGGTGAAACCATGAAGGCAGAAAATTCTCGTGGAAACGCTAGATTGGTTTATCGTTCCAATCTGACTGTGCAACTTCAGTGTTTGAGGATTTTTCCTTAACCTTCCGGCAGTCGCGCTAGTACACTGAGTGCACGCTGCTCTGAAAATCTAGCGAAATCGTCTTAGAGCAGTTGCGGCTGCTCGTTCAGTAAGGCATTTGCGCGACTTCCGGAGGGTTTATTGAAAATATTTTTCGTAGGTAGTACTGCATTAAATTTAAACTCTAAATAATCTTCGGTTCGTCTGATTTGGCTTACCTGCCCAATGAACATACCGGCGCGTCGCCTCTGGTTCTGCCCTCTGCACACATAATAGAATTTATAAAAATAATTTTGCTGAATCGATTTCAAATGTATCAAGCGCAAGATTCATTCGAAAGTGTTTTGTATTACCGTTTACGGCAGCAAAATGGGCTTACTATCCGTTCGAAGCGCTTTCCAACGAATCTTGCTTACTTCGTAAACAAGAATGATAACCAATGATTGAACTACAAGTTTTAGTTTGCTAACCTAATGAGCGTTTAAAGATTTGGCAATTTTAAAATTATTGTAATCAGTGAAGCAAATAAAAAGGTATACATTCTGAAGTGCAGTGGTCTACAACATTTCATCAACTTGAAACCGATCAAAGTGGGTTGGACATAGGTGATAAATAGTAAAACTGTCATGTTGTTCTGAATTGAGTAAATAGAATTTTAATCAAATGAAACACTAAATACATCGTAGAACATTTAAAACTAACAAATATCTGATCGACGATGTTGTCGTGCATCATACACTGGTCGTCGTTCGTCTCCGCACTGTGGCAGCCTTTACTTTACCCTAAGTGAATGCCTCTGTTCCACTATTTTAACCGATGTTGTCAATCGTAGAAATGTGAGCGATTGTTCGCGAGCTGTAGGAACAAATTGTACACATCTTATTTGATGACCTTGAATCGTGCAGCCTCCATCGTAAAAACTGTCCCATTTGGTCGCGGCGCAGCTGCCGAAATACTAGTAGGTGGGTGTCATTGGAAGCACTTATCCAATTTCCGTCGAAGTTTTTTTCACTCGTACTAAAACAAATACAAATAAAAATTACCATGCCGAATTATCGAAGTATTAAGAAGATACTATCCCTGCCGTACACAAGAACTGAACACCTGGCATTAGTGCCCATAAATTCCCGCCTAGTAACCCTGCATTGTTCCATAAATTCGTGGCTGGCTGTACGGCCATTATCGATCATCTGGTCAAACTCATCGATACATACTACGCCGCGCTTGGCCAGGACCATTGCACCTGCTTCCAATAGACTTTCGCCATTTTCCTGATCGGTTGAACAGTAGCAGTCAAATCAATTCCACTGAAACCACGCCCGGGTGTAACCATTGCTCGTCAAGCTTTGTGCAAAACGTAATGCAACAACCGAGACTTGGTCATATTGCGATTTCCAATACACAGAACATTAACCCTAAAAGGCGCATAGCAATTTTTTTCAAATTTTCTGAAAATTGTCTAACAGTTTTAATACGTTACTATGATAATTTTGAGATGGTTTTCGCAATGTTGTTTTAAAACAACATTGCGCATTTAAGGGTTAACATCACCTTGAAGATTGTTTCGCTTGCCAAATATTTCGCAATTTCACCTAAACGACTGTGGCTGTGGATTGAAGAATGGTGTTTGGAAATGACGGTAAATCTGGCCTAGTTCTTCCATCGAAGATCGTTCATTTAAGATACAGTCGTATGTTATCATTTTTTCAACATGAATCGTATGGGTTCCCTGAATGGAAAATTATTCCATAATTACGTGAGACTGATTTTGTAATGTTCCAGAAATATCCCAAACATAAAACAAAAACGGATAGCAACCATACCTCGTCATCCAGGACATTCAGATACACTCACTAAACACTACGAATTCGCAGATCTTAGCAACACTACTGGGACAAATTAAGCCAACCATTGAAAATAATTCTGTTTAATGTTTTTAAAAATAACCACATCAATCAAGCACAAAGGAATACAAATCGTTCAATGGCTGCAAAAGAACTGAAGTTTGCGTTTGAGCATCAGCGCTGCCAGACGATTTTGTTGTAAATCTATATCGTCGTAATTAAAAAATATGCATTTGTCTGCCTTAAATGAAGAAAAGAAAGTTTTATCGTTCATACGCGTTTAACATTCAAAAAAGAATTCAAATTGAGAACCTTCAAAAACCTGCACGCTTAACAGTTTTTTTTTAATATAAAGGAACATAAAAAGATTTATTTATTGTAGAAATTAGTCCTGTCAGATAAATTTGCATAAATGGCAGCTCTGGTGAGCATTACTAATCTCCCACCGCTCAATACTTGTCTGTTGACCAAAGCATCGGCCGACACCGTACGATGGATTGTTGAGTTCTTTGATCTGATGATCTCTCTCTCGCGCAACATAATCAAGCTTTGTTTATGTTGCACACTGGTGTCACAGCGCGTCGCTTTACTCTCCCGCAACAAAAAGTCATCAAAATACCGATGAGTTGCTGGTGGATTTAAGAACGTGCCTAATGCCATCGCACGATCTCGGGCATCTCACACAGCTCGCTTCAGAACTGTGCACAGGCAAAATAAAATGATAAAATCAGTTCTCACACAACTGAAATAGACGAAGAAATGAGTACGCAGCTCGCACAGCTCTGCGTAGTTTACAGTTGTATGCGCAGAGCTATGCACAGTGTTATGAGTGAGCAGAATTGAAATAAAGCACGTTTAAAGAGGCAACATTATTTGATATATTATATGACACGTAGAGATCTATATTGGTAATTGGCATCCACATCAAAGATTTTCTTCTTTAACAAAATAGTCAACTTCGTATTCATTGTTTGATTATCATGTTCAATGTTGATATTTTTGAAATTCAACTTCTGAGAACAAAAAAGCAACACATTTTTTTTTATAGCCCGCCTCTTACCCCCACACCAAAAAGCTCACAAACGGAGCCCCCTGGTAGTGGACACATCAGTTCTCAGCGTACAAAAAAAAGGTCAGCACAACAAAACAAAGTTACGAATCGCGGAAACGCTGAGAACAAAAAAAAAACAATACGAGACCGACAAAACACAAAATTTGACAAGAAGCTACGGCGAGTACCCAACGGAAAAGAATCCTTTTAAGGGTCCCATCGTAGCTTTGTAGGATGCTTATAATAATTTAAATTTATTTATTACTTATTGCTAGAAAAAAATGCATTTATCAATTGTTTTTATTAAAAGAAATGTTAACCAATTATAACTAAAGGAATAAGCTCGATTGGTGGTGAACGAAGTTTATATTAAAAATTCTCCTATTTTATTTTTTAAAATTAGTTTCAATTTTGCTTGGAAACGAGTGCGACATGTTATTTGCTTTAAATCAGTAGGAAGCTGGTTGAATAACTTAGGTCCGATGAAAGAAATGCGTCTTTGACCAAGGTTCGTGGATACTCTGGAGTATAATAAATGATTGGCTTGTCTGGTGCTGTGAGCTCGAATTCCTGTCGTAAATTCTAGATTATTATAAGCAATAGTATTATGCAAAGCATTGTGGATGTACATTATTGTTTGGTAGTTAGTCAACCCAAGCAATGGTAAAATGTTATGGGCATTATTATTGTATAACAAAATAGTAGGGTACATAAATGGTTTTTTATAAATAATTTTAAGACATCTGTTTTGAAGCGTTTGTAGCTTTTTCAGATTCGAAATACTGGCACGGCCCCACACAGATACAAGGTAGTTCAGCAATGAGTGGATGTGCGCATAATAAAATTTTAGAAGTACATGCTGGGGAACAAAAGAGCATACTTTACGCATAGCCCCACATAACGATGCAACTTTTCTCTCTATAGATGTTATATGCTCAATCCAGGAGAGTGTGGGGTCTAAGTGAAGTCCTAAATATTTGAAGCAGTTAGTTTCCTGAATTACAGACTGTCCCATTCTTGGGTCTGGATGCACGCCTATAGCTCTTCTAGATGAACGAAACAGCATATATTTAGTTTTTGATAGGTTCAAGGAAAGAAGGTTTTCGTTGAAATAGGTCGTTAGTGTTTATAAATCCGATTCAATGTCGCGTACAATATCCAGGCAGTTGTTGTTCGGGTAGAACAACGCGGTGTCATCCGCGAAAAGACGAGGAGTCCCTTTTAACCCGAGCCTACCTAGGTCATTGATATACAATAAAAATAACAGTGGCCCAATATTACTGCCTTGGGGCACTCCTATTTCTATTGGTCTATGAGAGCTACACGAGTCTCCAATAGATACGAATTGGTTCCTATGCGACAGATAGCTACGAATAATATGATTTGATAATCCTCTGATACCATAGCATTCTAACTTCTTAAGCAGGATTGAGTGATCCAGAGTATCGAATGCTTTTTTTAGGTCCAGAAAAAGGGCACCAACAATTCTTTTGCTATCAATTTGACTAATGATGGAGTCAATTAGTTCGGTCATTGCAATTAAAGTGCTGCAGCTCTGTCTGAACCCATACTGGTAGTTGTAAATTATGTTGTGTTTGTTCAAAAACTCGAGTAGTCGAGTAATGAGCAATTTCTCAATAATTTTATTGAAAACGCACAATGTTGAAATTGGTCTATAGTTGCAAGGTTGGTTTGGATCACCAGCTTTGAAAATTGGAATTACTCGGGCTATTTTTAAACAGTCTGGGTACCTGCCGGTTTGAATTATTAAATTAAAAGCTTTGGTTAGGATATTTGCAAAAGTGGTACAGTTACTCTTAAGAACACTAGCGGGGATCTTATCAGGACCACAACTGTTATTTTTTTCGAGGTCTTTAATCAAAAGGATCACTTCGTTTATTGTTGCAGGACGCAAGAAGATTGTTTCTTGGACGTGTTGTATATTTGTAATAGGATTTGAGTTGGGACTCGTGGGAATATTGTCAGCCAAACTTTTGTCAATACTAGAGAAATATTCGTTGAAAACATTACATACTTCTTTAGTCTCAGTGACTCTGATATCATTGGAAATTAGGCTGATGGGAACATCCGACTTTGAACGACCAAAAATGGTATTAATATTTTTCCAAAGTTTTGAATGAGTTGTATTGGATAGAAGGTTTTCAAAGTAGGCCTTTTTGCACCGCTTTTTCATTACATTAACTTTTTTAGTTATGTGTTGCAGAAGAGCTTTGAGGTTTTCATCATTGGGGTTATTTTTTACTCGTTTCAGATAATTACTTTTGATTTTAATCAGTGTCCACAAATCGAAATTGATCCAGGGGCAAAAAACGCCTTTACATTTAAAAGTTTTGGAGACCGTTCTAGTGTTTTCCACAAGTAAAGAATTGTAGGTTGTGATGATATTTGTAAGACATACATCTACATCATCAATCAACTCGATGTTTTCTATGAAATTTTGGAAGTCGTTATTGAGTTTTTCATGATTGATTATTGATTTAGTTAAATTAACGGGTTCTCTTTTACTACAAGTTTATATGAAGATATAATTTGAACGTGATCACTAACTATGGTGTAAACCGTGTCGTTTCGTAAGCGAGCAGCATCCTCCAGTCTACAAACAACGTGATCAAGAATATTTGAACTAGCTGGGCGAGTCGGAAATGTGTTCGTACATATGAAACCATACGATTCCAGGAGAGTTTTATAACGTGAGACGACATTGTTATTCGATAGGTTAACCGGTATATTGAGATCTCCTACAATGAAACAGGGGCGCGAATTTGAAGCGGAAGCGAGAACACTTTCAAGCTTGGTAAGGAATTGACCAATATCGTAAGATGGAGGGCGATAAAAACAATGCACATCGAAATAATGTTGCATTATGCAGAGTTCGATGTGAGCATGATGAAAGCCGTTAACAACAGTGTTCAGCACTACTCTATGAGAAATATTCTTCCTGACGTAGATAGCTACTCCACCGTTCGATTGTTCTCTACAGGAAAAAAAATCCCATTATAGCCCCTAATTTTAAAGATATCTTCATTGCCCGACTTGATCCACGTTTCCCCGATAACAAGCACATCAATTAATTTATTGCAACGATCCAATGTTTGCAAGATTTGATCTAATTTACAAAGCTCATTCATACCCCTTATATTCCATTGCAAAATATTCAGCGATTTACTATTATTCATTGAAACACTCGCATTATAACTGTCTATATCATCGTGAAAGAAATTTTCTATATAAGCCATCGAAATGAAATGTAAATTATATGTAAAAGAGCAAAATGTTATAAAAGCAAGAAGCACTATTCCCTCGGGATATTGTTTGTTCGTTTTCTTTTGGGTGATGGAGAAATATTCGCAGGTAGCGAGTCTGCAGCGTCAGAAGAACCATTTGAGTATAGGCTAGTTATGCGGTTTAGATCATTCCGGTTATTTTGCTAAATCTTCATGAAAAATTAATCAGCACTTTCCCCTAACAATGATAACTGCTTTGCGTTTACATCACACAAATTACAACATGCAACTTTAACAAGTTTTCCACTTCCGTTATCAATCTGCTTTCTCGAAAAAGAAGTTCTCGATGAGATCAGTTTGCATTGAAAACAGAAGAGTTCAGCTGACTGTGCGCAGAAAACTGTGCACAGAGAAGTTTCCATGAGCACGCAGAGCATGCTGCTGTGCTTTCGCATATTTACGAAAGATAAGCTATAGAGAACATCTCACAGTACAGCAGCACTCATAGAAGATTTTCTACCGCTCACACAATAGGGCTCTTGCTACACACACAATCAAAGCATCTGTTGGGCACACAATGCATGTTGACGTTCCATGCAGCAAGTTAAAAGTTCGAGCAAAATGATATTCTTCTCAACAATAAATCCACCCAGTTCCATAATAATTTGTGATTATATGCCAATAAACACAAAGGATTATTTGAAGATTTTTACATATAAACTCGCGTTTAGAACGCGTGTAGTTGATGGTTGCAAAAAGGACAATCGTGATGAGGAAGTATGGTTTCGCTTTTCGCTGGCGGATAATTGTCCAGAATTGCTCGGTTCAATCGTACGGAAATGTAGTAGACCTGAACTGAAGTGTGCACTGAAGTAGGCCGACTTGGTATCAAACCAAATTTTCCAAACCCAAGCATGTAAACGTAAGAAACATTTGGTTTGCTCCTGTGGAATCTACTGACACAGATATCATATTTGTTCATCTATAAAAATAAAACTTATATTTTTTACAAATTACATTTATCAAATATGCATTTAAATAGCATAAAATTTCACCCTACTATTTATGATAAGAAAGCCAAATTCAACATGTTTAAAACTTGTATCAGGGGGTGGGAGTACAGATAAAGGGTTTGAGTATGAAAAAACACTTTTTTGCGATTTTTTAGAAATTTAACTGAAGCGAATCGAGCAAAACTTTTGAAAAATTATCTCGAAAACTCAACGTAGGGGTTACGTATTTTTTACATAGAATGTATATGCACAGATTGAAATAAATCGGTTCAGTAGTCTTTGAATGGCAGTTAACACTGCAATTCTACGAAAAGCTTCGCCTCCGACTCGCTTGTTGATGTTTTTGCATAGAAAAATTACAGCATGTTAAGGAAATGAAATATTATAATATACAAGTTTAGATTAATTCGCTTCACTCAAATTTCTAATAAATCGCCAAAAGTGTATAGTCGTATAGGCCTTAAAACCATTCAAGTCTAGAAGCTGTTTTGTATGCATAAACTCTCGATGCACAAGATATTTCACAAATTTGAAATGAAAATCATTTTTTCTGCAAAAATCTTTTGGAATGCTCGTTGTTTCCATGGGTATGAAGCATAGCTTTGGCAATGCTTTGCTTATTTTGTCCGCGCATCCGGTTTAAACAATAGAAAACATTATGTTACGCAATGAATGTTTAATTGTGATTCCTATAATACATTACATTTTCTCATATTTGCTCTTAATATTGTGAATTAATTATTTAAAATAAATTAATCTATCTGCTCCATATACATTATATGCAACTGTCATTTTTGCCTGCCCAACGGCTCACCAATACATATGCGCTCTGCAAGCGCCCTATTATCCGGTTTGTAAATGAGTGGGCTTCGCAGTGGTAGAAGTGAGAAACAGAGCTGCGCGCACAATTTATGGAAGATGTGCGAGAGTGCGCATATATGATGTGCGCCATGCCATCTCTGCTCACAGACGCTAAGCAGTTTTATTGGTGCGAACATCGCAGCAACCCGGTTTTAACAGTTTGACAGCTTCAGCCGAAAACAAACAATTGTGTGTGTGTGTGTGTGTTAACCTTCCTATCTCCCACTAGCTGGTAGTGATTTACAGAAAAAAGATGTTTGCATGTATTTAACCATTCATGCAAATAACTTAGTTCACGGATTTAGGAAGGTGTTAGCTCAATTGACTTTCCGATGACCCATTTCGTGTACAGTGCCAGACATGTTCCGAGGTCATCGTTCCATCAACTAGCCCCGCCTTACTGTAATGTTTATATCAATTGGATTATAACATTACAGTAAAACTTTCGATTCCATTTAATCAGGAAATCGACACGTATTTAGTATATTGGTTCAATTTGTATATATATATATATATAACATAACACATGTGTACTAGAAAACTTACCATTTTTGCAGTTTTCTACCTTCATTCCTATCTCCCATTTATGTCTCCTTTGACTCTCATCCACATTTCTTGAATTCCTGCTTATTTAAGAAAGAAAAGGGGAAATAATAAAAAAAGAACCGATGGACTCCGTGTTTTCCTCAGCGCTTCCGTTTCTCTTAGTCTGATGTCACTGACTGTTGGACTTGTGTAAGTTGTTCCATTGGAGATCTCCAAGGACCTGTAATTGGAGGAAGATCTGACTTCTATCCAGAAGTATCAGTTTTGCACATTAATAAATTATATGTGTGCACTACAAAACAATCCCGTGTATAATGCATCCATTTTTTGAACATTTATATGTACATATACACACATATACACATACACATATATACATACATAGACACACACATGTATACATAAAAATATACACATGCATTCATACACACATACATATACAATTACCTACATACATATACGCATTGTTCATACATGTATACATACATACACACATATACACAATTACATACATATACTCGAGTTGAAGGAGGACCCCACGATTAACAGCTCAACTATACAAGAGATTATTACCACATCACGGGGTGAAACGGCAGAAGCTAAAGCCTTAAGCCCGTATTCAGTGATTATGTGTATCGACCAGGATGATATCAGGACTGTGAACGAGCTAAAAGGTGCACTGAAGCTGGGTAAAACTCTCTGTCGATCTCAATGTTATTAAAAAAGGGTTATCAGTAGATTATGCACAAACGTCGCGAATCACGAGTCACGAGTTTGCTAGACCAAAGCAAAATTAGCGTGCGCGAAGCGAAGTTGTCCGTTGGTAGTTTTCATATAATCGAAACATTACTGTATATTAAAATAAAATAAGTTATATTATGATATGGATATATAAAAAAAATAGAAGTTTGTGTACAAGCTACATCATATTTCTAATTCGACTACCTTCGCTCCTCCGCTACAACATCCTCGCTACAAACCCGCGTGATCCATCCAGACCCAAAACTCGCTACCGCGGAATCCGCCGCAAAATGCAAAAAAAATATATAACAGAAGATAGGACACAGAAAACGCATACACTCCTTATTTGAGTCTCTCAGTGCACAATGAGGAACTCAAACTCGCCGAGCCCGTACACCCTTCCTCCACCATCGTATCCTATCCACCAGTGCTCTCTCAAGCACACACACCAATTATGCTCTGAATAAGTGGATAAACTGAACACGCTTAAGGTTGGACAGTGAAAGGGCGAAACTCGCAAACGAAAAAAGCAGTTCCCCTCCACACCGCATGTCAGATCCTCACAAAAATCAATCATCAGTACTGTAACAACATTCTACATACGCTGACTGATCTCTATGAAGATCCGACACACGGTGCGGAAAAAAACCGCCTCCCCCGCCCGCAAATCCCGCGCATTCTCTGTCCAACCTTAACGCACAAAATTCACAGTAGACGAAGCCGAAGATAAATACAGGTAGAATACACGCCATCTGTCCAATCTGGTTGATGTCTTCGTGTAGGTGAATTGCATGAAAACTTAAACTGTTCCCATGTCCCTGTTCACTTCCCCTTTTGAACCTTGTTTCGCGGCAGGGATGCTAGGTATATTTGCGTAAACTACCGCACAATATATGAATAGTACCACTTATTCTTCACTATTAAAGCATATAATTATATTGTAATAAAAAATTAAATTGACGCAATGTATGGTAGAAACCAGATAGTTAAAGGTATACGGACCCGTCACAATATACTACTGATACCAGCAGACATACCCAACACAAAAAATGAAACAGTTAGAAAACATACTAATTGGCCACACTTCCTCCTGTATATACACGACGTAGGCATGAGTAAGGAAAAAAACAACACACAAAAAATATATATTATAGTCCCAGCAAGCCATGCTTGACAATTTAAATAAAAAATATTCCAACTGGAATTCTCTCACCGCAGTCCGCCTTTATGGTCCTCTCCATGCCTCCTCGCGCCAGTAATGAGGAAATCGTAATGCCCGAAAGGCCAAACGCCGATATTTTAGTTCGGCATCACTCACACTACCAGTCCGTTCATCATCATCGGAGAAGCATGCCAATGGAACTCAGAACGTTCAAGCACAGTTCCCATTGACTAGCTCCCAATTTCCACGGCACGGAGTGCTTTGATGTGAAAAACATTTTCTGACTAATTTGATAAAATGATGACGTGCCGTTTACACTCCGCTCGATCTTCAAAAAACAACACATTGCGTGGATTGTACCCTAATCCCGCGAACACAAGCTCACTCCGTCACACACACATGATATCATCGATATATCGGAATCTCTACTTTGTACGAAAAGAGCCAACCACTTCTGGCCGATTGCACACACACAATTTCATCCATATCGCTTGACACTCAATACAGCAGAAGCAAACAAGTTCTTATCTGTTCATCATTCACATTCTCTCCTGGCTCATGGAAAACCAGAAAACCGCCAACCGCTTGAACACTAGCGAGTACTTTTCACCATTGCACCAAAATTCTTAAGCAACTTTCACGACATATCACCCAGAGAAAAACAATAAAGCACAACAACGCGCGGAGCCAAATGAAAGCGTGACCGCCGCCTTCGGCTTTTCGAACCGAACTCTTCAGCCGAAAACAAACAATTCACGCAAAAATTTGTGTCGTTCGGTAGCGTGTTAAAGCGATGCCGTTTAAAATAGTGCAAACGATCGAGAAAGGGAATTTTTCAACGCATTTTTCTTTATGTTGTTGGTGATTGCACACGTGCGAAAATCGCTAAACAGCCGTAAGTTCTCGAAAATGTCATCATCTAGTTCACCCGGATAGTACTCGAACGCTGTTTCTTCTGTCTGGCTATTAGATTCAACAGACTAGGTAGAGGGTACATTTATGTTAACTGGAGCTGTGTTTGAAATTGCAGATTGTAGGTTGAGGTTCAATTGAACCGCATTTGATATTTCCCCACAATTATCACTCAATGATAATACCTATGATTCTGATTGGATACTTTAAGAAAATTTCGCTTCACATTTTGCTTAAAATGATCACTCGCTTTTATTTTCATCCACTTATCCATTTTGACAGCTGTAATGACAAAGATTTATATTATTTTTTTGAATAATTATTTAAACAAAACATTTCCATCTTTACAGCTATTTTGCTTTGTATACAATCAATATGTCGTGAGATTGTTTGAATGAAGAATTCTTAGCTTTGAGGCACTCTGTCCCACAACCAACATAAAAAATTGTTTTCTTATTTTAATATATCATCATCCGATAGCAGTTTAAGTTTACATAGAGCAACGTTAAAACATTTATTGTGAGTAAATAGAAATTTAAAATGCCAGGTTTTGAAGTTGTTGTAATATTACTGTGATATGTTTCATACGTTCACATAAAACGTTGGCCTGATAGGCATGATTTCAATCAATGAAAAAATAAAATTGATCACTAGTAACTTCAATATAACTTTCAAAAAACTTGAATAATTCTAAACAGTATGAAAAATGTTACTTGGGCAGTATCCGTTGAAATCGGGATTTTCTGCGTGATCGTACTCATCGTGCGGTAATTCAGTAACTAGAAGTTAAACCCATGCAAAATTCAATAGCAGCCAATGGAAACGTTGAACCTTTCATTTAAGACTAAGTTTGAGATAATCAGTTCAGAACATTCCAAGCAACTGATGTGGACAAATTTTAACAAGATTTTCTATGTAACCGTACTCTTCAACTCGTATCTCCGAAACCAGATGTCGGATCAAAATGAAATTCAATAGCAGGCGATGGGAACGTTGTACGTTTCCTTTGCGACTAAGTTTATGAAAATCGGTATATCCGGTTCTCCGAGATACCGATGTGGACATGTCTGCACATAACTACACACAGACATATTGCGACTTCGACGAACTGTGTCGAATAGTATATGATACCCGACCCTCCGGGCCTCGATGAGAAAGTCGGTTTTTGGAGCAATTGCATAACCTTTCAATATGAGAAAGGTAAAACTTCCACCTTTTTACGAAATCAAAAAGAATCTGAATCAAATTTAAAATGTGATTCACGTTTGAAAAAACATTTCTGCCTTCCAGCTGTGAAAGGGTGCAATAGTTCAAACTCGACGGTTCAACATTTTAAGTAAAGCTATTTTGAACGTAGTGTGTAATTAAATTCTATGATTCCAGAACATCCCAAGCTACATACAGAACAGCCCCCCGAATCACTATCTATGTAATAAGAGTACAATTTCCGCATCCATAATTTAATTAAACCTCCATTCTCATTAGGTTGGACCAGTTGAACCACGGATGAACCGGCATTGCAAAACACAAATAGTTCAATTTTGTTGATGAGCCATTGCCCTAATCATGGCTCATGAAAAACCAACCGGCATCCAAATGCACTGAGCTTGCCCTTCCAGAACGGCGGACAGACAAAAAACGGTAGGGGGCGTACCAAGTATCGGAGTAAAATCAGCGCTCTCGTATAAATTCATCAAGTGGAGTTGTGGAGTGTACTCTAGTTTTTACTACACCACTTGGCGCCAATCGCACTTGACTCTGGTAGTTTAATTAACTTTTCTGTAGCGCGCCGTTGCAAATGAGATTTTAATCACTTCGGATATCGAATGCAATTAAAACTCATCCAAACTGTATCTATGTTCTTGTGTAGTACCGTAGAGATCATCGGCTTCAATGGATTGGAACGAACTGCAACCAATGTCTTCAACTATTTCTCGGATATAGAGAGATATAGTTTATTTCTAAATTGGTCAGATTCAATCAATATGATTGCATAAATTGAAAGCGTTGTTATTAGCGATGAGTGTAAATTATGAGTTAGGAAAAGTATACTTTTAAATATAGATATAAGTGATAACATGAAACTATAATAAAACAGATATTAAATCGAATGATACCTTGAATTTTAAAACACCTACGGAAAACGTAGGTTGATACCACACTACGCCAGCCAGCAACCGGAAGACAAATACCAAAAGAGAAACATCAACTAGCCAAAAAATGGGCCACCACCAACAACTATCGGAACAGTCCGAGACCATTACCAGCTTAATGTATACTAATGAATGGTTCGTTATGGAAATGACAAATAATGTGAAATTAAAAGCAAGCAACTAAATAAGCAACCAGCACGAGAAAATAGCAAACGAAACTATTTCCAGATAATGAAGTCATTAAAATAACTTCTTCCCGCTTCGGTCAGTCAGCCCACGTTTCCCGAAGCAAAACGGGATAAGAAGCGCCGCGGTGCAGCCGGAATTCGCGAAATGAAACGGGAAACTGGAGTTGATTCTGAAGTGAATATTTAATTTTAATTGTCGTCATTCTCAATTTACATATTTGGTAGCGGATTTGTATTTTATTATGTGTCCAACAGAGGCGCGCAGTGCGTCGGGTATACAACAAAAAAAAGTGATGAGAACAAATGCGAAACATGAACCACGAACCACCATGCGCAGTTCAGATTGATAAGTTCAATACATTGATTGTATGGGACTAGTGTAGTACTCTATAGATCAAAATAATTACGCTTGAATAGCGAATAAGAGTTTGACAATAAACCAAGCCGATAAGATTACGGTGTCTGTACTATCCACACAAAAAACCTTTAAAAATACATTTATTTGTGCTACTTTCTAATAAATTAGAATAGCGATTTTTTGCAAACAACTAAGAATATATTGCAAAATATCAACTGCAGCGCCGGAGGAGCGGGGAACAGAGAAGCACTATTTCTATTCAGCTTGAAAGTGTAGGATTGTATTTCACATCTATGTACAAAGCATTGGTCAATTTTAGGTTAATATGAAAACTGTCAGAAGTGAACCACAAGATGCTAAGTTTGTTTTGTTCATTGTAGTACTTCAAATAATTAACCCAAAACTATTTTTTCTATCTTATTTTATTTATTTTAGCTATATTTATTGCATTTTTTATTGTTTCATTTTATGTATTTTGTTTTATTTGTTTGATCTATTTAATTTGTTTCATTCTTTGGATGCATTCTGATCAGTTTATTCATTTCATACATTTATCTTATTTAATTCATTTTTTCCATTTTTGTCATTTCATCCAAATTTCCCAGTTCTTACATTTTATTCAGTTTCTTCATTTTAATATTTTAACAAGATTTTTTTATTCATTCATTATAATCATTTCATCCAAATCATTGATTTGACGCAATTTGATATATTCTATTAAGCTTGTAACTTTTCCCAACACTGTTTCATTCTTCATTTTATTAATTTAAGTTATTTCTATTATTTTATTCTCTTTATTCATTTTATCAATTCTATTTATTTTGTTGATATTAGCTTATCCATACTGTTCATTTATTTTATTCATTTCGTTTATCTTTTTGAATGTTTGTTTGATTTGCTAATTTTATCCATTTACTAAAATTTTTCAACCAAAACATGACTCGTATTATCTACTGCAACTCTTCTGAACATACTATTGAGCTAAATCTAACTGTTATTTCACAAAAATATTTAGTTCGTGAGAATCGAGTACTAATACACAACCATGCACTGATAGGCCCCATAGAAAACTGACTCAGACATCACTTCGTTAAAAGTTCAATAACTTCTTTTAACAAAGCCGAATTGACTAGCAGTCTTCAACAAAGTTGTAGACAATTAAATTGTCTTTTTTATTTTCGCTCACAGTGATAATACGATGCATACAGTGCCAACTAGCGGCAAAAAGGCGAGTTAGTGGGTTTTCTCCATGTAAATTGTCGAAAAATCTCATACAAACTTCAGGCACGTTGGTCCGGTAGCTAGACTTATCCGATTCGCTTCAAATTTGGAACAAATACTCCTTATTGGACTAGGAATCGATTCAGGGGTGGGCCGATTGAGTATTCAAAAATTCATTATTTTTCTGGGCAGTCTAAAGGTTATGCAATCACTCTGAAAATCGTCAACCTAATTCGACTGACATGAGGTTTTTGGTTTTTAACAGGGGTGTAGTTAGGTGTGTACGAATGGGGTTCACCCCCCCCCTCTTTCGCTGATAACCCCCTCCCTATTTAAACCCCTCTTAGATCTCCCCTCAGACCACCTCCACATCCATCCCTCGTACCCCCCCCCCCCCTCGCACTCAACCACACCATGTTTTCACCACCACTATATGGGCTCTTCCCTCTCCTCACACACCCACCCCCGCATAACAAAATTAGTTAGCAGGAAGACAACATTGAACTAGATGTTTAATAAGGTGATGATGATGATGATGATGATGATGATGATGATGATGGAACCCACCATCAGTACATGGAGTCCGCAAGTGATCCCAACCATCTTTTATAATAAATTTCGAGAAGTCGGCTGCAACAAGATGTTTTACACCGTCACGTAAAGCCTCATCGCCTCCACTGGCTTCGGTATATTCAATCAAATCCCTACCGCCTCATTCAAACTCAATGATCCTGCTTCAGTTTACGTCGCAGAACTTGCTGCTATTTAGTACACCCTTGGGATCAATGATACTTTCCCCACCGATCGTTACTTTATTGTCTCGGACAGCCTCAGCTCAATAGAAGCTCTCCGTTCAATGAAATCTAGAAAGCAGATCCCATATTTTTTGGGGAAAATATGGGAGCTCCTGCGTGCTTTGTCTGAAAGATCGTCAATGTACAGATATAACAGCCCCCATTTTCAGAAGTGCCCTCTTCTGCCTGTACCGTACACCAACGATGGTTTGATGCGACTTATAGCTGACACGAAACATCTCTGTCGACTGAGTCAACAAACTTGGGACACCACACGCGCAACGCGTTATGTTACCGATTCGCATTTGAGCTGCACTACGAAATTGTCAGTCGTCTGAAAGAACTCCTGCAGGTCCGAGGAGAACCAGCCGGCTTCCCAATACATGATGCTTCCTGATTAAAACAGTCCGAGTCTGTAATCCACGCCGTCGATCTCCTGATACCGGAAATTGAAAGATAATATATTTCTCCCACTGTCAGTTTTGTCCACCCAGTCCCCCTATCTCTGATACCCAGATGTAAGAATTCACCTCCCCCTGAATATCTTCCCAAAACCTATTAACCCCGCCCCAGTCTTTTTTTAGTTTTAGTTGTTAAATGATGATCTCTTTATGAAATGCTAAACAGTACTACTCTTCATAAAAATAGCCCAAAGTAACCCCCCTGATCTTAATACAATTGGATCACTCCCTCCAGTTATTCCTAGTTTTAATATAATTCTAAAATATTCCGCTTAGTTAATAATTCAATACTCCAATGAACTCCCTGCTAAGAATCCTAATGCGCATTACTATAAAAAAACGAAAAATGCCCCCCTAATCTTACGAATATTATATTATCCCCTCTGGTACATGTATAAGATTTCTGTAAAATTTATTTAGTTTCATCATAAAAATATAATGAAAATAATTAAATGTGTTATCTCCTAGTTTTAAGATATTGAAAATGTAAAACAAAAAAAAGATTGGCACCTTTAAAGCTAAAACAAACGTGCCTTATCAAATAAACGAATAGAATAAAAACAACAAAGGTGTATTCCACTTCACTTCGGCTATGTCTCTGACATTACCCAACCATCTTTTTAATTAAATTTCCATAAGAACTAGGACGTGCCTTTAGAAAAAATGTTGAACCATTTCCACTTTGCTCGCCACAACCAGTTTACTTAACCCTCCGGAAGTCGCGCTTATGATCCACTGAACGAACAGTCGCTGGTGCCCCACGACGATTTCGCTAGATTTTTAGAGACACATTGCACTAACGCGACTGCCGGAGGGTTAAACAGTTTTGCGTCTTCTTCAGATTCCACTTAAACTGAAAAAATCCGGCCAAATTGTATAGAACGATCGTGTTGTTTCATGAAAGGTAGCAAACGTTTTTTCGTGTACTCTTTCACGCAAATTTCCTGAATGAAGGTCTCGGTTACAATAAAAATTCCACTTTCTAAACCGCAGGTACAGAAAGCCGGCCGAATCAGATATTTCAGTGCGAACTTTAACAGCTTCGAATGCTTGAAAATATCGGCCACTTTTCCATTCCAGTTGGTATTACGCTGGTGCAAATAATAAGCATTCAGACGAAATGCGAGCGAAATTTTGCTGTGTAACTGAACAACAAATGTCAAAAATCAAAGATATCTCAAAAACTACTCAATCGATTTTCATAACTTTTTTTAAATTGGTCGTATTTACATTCTCGTGTACTTGAACGGTTCATTTTTCATGTTAAAATTTTCGAACCTCTGCAATGAATTTTTGCTTAAAACTTTGTGCGCCTCAAACATCGATTTCTTGTCTTGTTTTCTTCTTTTTTATGGAAACGAAACCGTTCAAGCACAATAAATGTTGCTTTAATATTTTTCTTACTTTTTTTTATTTCAGTTGAGTGGTTCGTCTGGGAGAGTATTCACCGCAAGCCTCTACAAAAAAAATTCACTTCGGTGGCGGTGGTAATTTTCCTCGATAATACTACCAACAAATTGCCTTTCGCTTTTTCAAACAAAACTTCCATAAAACCCTTTAAAAATCACGCATTTAGCTCGCTTTTGCCTCGAAACTTTGTATATAAGCCCTTAAAGAAAAAAAACACATTCGGCCAAGTTGGCGAAATACAGCGAATTCCACAAAGATCCGTCCGAAATTCATTAAAATCGTGACCGACCATTTTAGATTCCGATGAAACTTTGCACATTTCACCGTCATGGAAGACTAAATATTTTCCACAGGTAATAAGATTATTTTGACTCAAGAGCAACTTTTCAAAAGGGCGTGAACAGTACTACATGTAAGAATTTCAAAAAAAAAATTGTTCCGTTACTATATTTTATACAGCAAAATTATCTAAGAACGAGTTACAGGGAATGAATACTTCTGTCTGAAAAAAATATACACTGAAAAAAATGTTGCGTCATTTTTCAAAAAAAACAAAAATTTATGATAAAAAATTAAATTGCGAAAAAACCCATTTTTTTAATTTTTTTATATTTTGTTACCAAAAACTTAAAGAAAAAAGAAACATTTTGAATGTGATTGCGTGATGGAGAAAAAATCGATAAAAATTTTTTCTAACAATAACTTCGTACATGTTTTTGAATTTCATACTAATTGACATATGAAATTGTAATTTTATTACAGAATATAATTGTAAGCACCATATAAAATCAAAATGCATTTAGTAAAAATCTTCCAAAATGCGATAGATTTCGAGATATTTGAAATTTTGCTCCTTCAAAAACAATTAATTCGTGTAATTATGCTCTTTTTAAAAGTTATTCGCGTTACCCCATCATTAAATGTCAAAAATTTAATGTTTCTCGTTTTAAAGACGTAAAAGCACGCCTAAACGCCATTCTAAATCGAAATGCTCTTAACAAAAATTTTCTAAAATGTGGCAGTTCTCGAGATATTTTAACTTTTGTTTTAACAACACAATTATTTTGTTTTATTACGACCTTTTCATAAATTAGTCGCGTTTCTCCATCAACAATAATAGGTTTTTCAAAAGGTCCGTAAACTTTCCTGCAACTTTTTCTTTGACATCTAGGCGATATTGTAAAACTTTTTTACCGATTTTTTCTCCATGCAATCACATTCAAAATGGTTTTTGGTAACAAAATATAAAAAATTTAAAAAAATGGGTTTTGTCGCCATTTAAATTTTTATCATAAATTTTTGTTTTTTTTTGAAAAATAACACAACATTTTTTTCAGACAGAAGTATTCATTCCCTGTAACTTGTTATCAGAGAGTTTTGCTGTATAAAATATAGTAATCGAACAAAAAAAAATTGAAATTCGTACACGTAGAAACGTTTACGCCCTTTTGAAAAATTGCTCTTGTATCAAATTATTCCAATTGCCAGAGAATATCATGGAGATTCATACAGTGAACACACTTGCAAAGTTTCGTTCGAATCGACGATGGTCATATTTTGCGGTCGGCATGTTTCTCATGGAATCCCTCATTATCAGCCTTTGAAAATACAGCATCTCATTTGCGCGATAGTATAGCAGACTTTCTTGGTTTCGGGGAAATCATTATTTAAAATCTCGCAATTGCAACCTTGTGCACATTGCAGTAGCAAATTAGAAACGCAATAAATTAAAAAGAAAGCAAAAAGAACATTCAATAGAGGTAGAATTTAAGGAAAGATGTGTTTCGAGTCCTGCACGAATAACACTTCGAATAAACTGAATAAATTGAAGAAAAATAATAAAATAAATACAAAATTCAAATAATTATGAAGCAAAAACAGTTATTCATAAAATGGATAGAAGTAGCAAAGTAGAAACGCAATAAATTAAAAAGAAAGTAAAAAGAATATTCAATAGAGATAGAATTTAAGGAAAGAAAACAAAAAAAGCAACAAACGATAAAAAATAAATAGATAAAATGGAACAAAACGAGAAATCTGAAAAGTACCATTTAAATTAATGCAAAAAGATTACTACATAAAATGTAAATAATCAAAAACCAACCAATATCCAAAGTAAAAAAATCAAAGTAGAGAAACAACTGAAAATGAACAAAATTAAGACAACAGAAAAGTTGTAATTGGAAAATTTGAAAAAAATTGCATGAATAGTAACATAAGACAGATTCCATATTTATAACAATCAAATTAAACGAAGGAAATGGGGAAAAGGGAAATTAGACTAAAATTTAATAAATAGAAAAATATTACAAAATGGTTAATATTATGGTAAACTACAAAATGGAAAGCATAGAAAACAAGAAAACTGACAATAGGAAAAAAAATGAATATAACAATAAATATAAACAAAACTACAAAAAAAGAAAACAAGTATAGAAATGAACCAAATGGATCGACTGATTTAGACGTAGAAATAACAATAATACAAAATATTTCAAATATAAAAATTGGTAGCAAAATAAACAATATAAAGAATGAAATATGGGAAAAATGTTGCAAATATTTCAAAATAGAAGAAATGATAAAAAACGAGCACGGATTAAATAAATAAAAACGAAAAAGCTTCAGAAAATAAAAAAAATGGCATGTTATTTTATTAAATGAACTAATTTGGAAGTGAATAAGTGCAATGGAAAAATAGAAATAGAAATAAATGGAAACACTTGGACGGAATAGTTTGAAGATGAAAAAAACAGAAAACAGGAACAAGGGGAAATAGCCCAAAAACAGAAAAAGTGAATTCATAGAAGACATCTAATCGACGATGCCCTATTCTCAAGCGCTTTTTCGCAATAGCCAGTAATGAGTACCGCTGTTATAATAAATTGCTGTACAAAGGATATGTGAACCGCATCCAACAAAACTTACGACGGAATCCGAAGGGCTTCTGGACTTTTGTTAATATGAAGAGGAAGGAAACGGGTCTTCCGTCTAGGATGGTTTACAATGGCGAAGTAGCGACTACGACGGCGACAAAGTGTTCCCTATTTGCCAGTTACTTATCGAGTGTCTTCACTACTGATGCGCCAACTGCCATCGAGCTCGATTCTACTGACGCACCTATTCAATGTGTCATTTCAGCAGCAAAAATTCCCCAATGATTGGAAGTGTTCAGTCATGTTTCCGGTACACAAGAAAGGTGACAAAGGCAACATCGAGAACTACCGGGGAATCACTTCGCTGAGAGTCGAGTCAAAAATTTTCGAATCACTTGTCAACGAGGTGCTGTTCTCTGCTAGTAAACATTACATAAGCACTTGTCAGCACGGATTCTTTCCCGGTCGATCGGTGGAGACGAACCTGGTTTCCTTCACATCCTTTTGTACGGAACAAATGTCCAAACAACTGCAGGTGGACACGATCTACACAGATCTTAAGGCTGCTTTCGACACTGTTAACCATGAGATACTGCTAACGAAGCTTGATAAACTTGGATGCACTGCCCGATTCTGCCGTTGGCTTCGATCATACCTTGTTCGCCGTAAAGTCGTTGTTCAAATTGGTGACAATGAATCTGAGTCCCTTTCCAACCATTCTGGAGTTCCTCAGGGTAGCACACTTAGTCCGCTACTGCTTTCACTGTTCGTGAATGATGTGGCTTTCGTCTTAATGCGTGGAGGAAAACTGTTCTTCGCCGACGACTTGAAAATATTTCTAATTAAAGTTAAAGGAAAGAAGCCGATTGCCGTGAGCTACAGTATCTCGTTGATACCTTTTATAGTTGGTGTAAAAGAAACATGATGGTTCTTAGTGTTGCTAAATGCTTCGTTATCAGCTTTCATCGAACGAGAAACATGTTTGCTTTCAACTACAACATCGCTGGAACTCAGCTGCAATGCGTTGATCATGTAAAAGATTTGGGCGTCATCCTTGATGAAAGGCTAATGTACACCCATCACTTCTCAGCGATCATTGACAAAGCTAATCGTCTACTAGGTTTTATGTTCAAAATATCCAACGAATTCCGGGACCCTTTGTGCTTCAAAGCGTTGTATTGTTCGCTGGTGCGCTCACAGTTGGAATTCGCAAACGTCGTCTGGTGCCCCTACCATGCAACTTGGAGCCAAAGAATTGAAGCCGTCCAGCGTAGATTCATAGGATATGCGTTACGTCAATTGCCTTGGAATGATCCGCTGAACTTGCCGCCATACGAAGACTGTTGTCGATTACTAGGACTGCACACTTTAGAAGATCGTAGACACGCGTCGCAAGCTACCTTCGTATCTAAGCTTTTTCTCGCCGAATATGATGTTCCCGATCATTTATCACAAATTAACCTCTACGCACCAACCCGTGTCCTTCGTCCTCGAACACTGCTGCAGACTGAAATGCGTAGCACTAACTACGCTGCCAACAGCCCGATACTAGCAATAGTCCGTCGCTTCAACGATTTTACCGACAACTTCGACTTCGTCATTAGTTCTGCACAGTTTAGAAATCGTTTGTTATCACTTTAGGTTAATTATTTGTAATTTAGTTCATTAAGACTCATTGTCAGATGGACGTAAATTGTTAAATACAAATACAAAATCCAAATGGTTTGAGAACCGATTTCTTCACCCTCGCTTAACTTTTAAACCAGGTTCACCAGTACGTTTAAACCTGGTTTAGGCACTAAGCGAGGGTGAAGAAATCGGTGAATAAAAATGTAAATGCTAGACGAAATGGGAAAAGAGGAATATTACTATAAAGAAAAACAAGAGAAAACTAAAAAATAAATGGGCGAAACCTAATAATGAAAAAGATGTAAAATAAAGAAAATACTGAAATAGGTTTATTGAAAAATGTGAAAAAATACAAAAAGAATCGCAAGGATTAAAATTTTGTAAAATGATTTCAATAAGTTTCATGAAATCTATTAAACAGACATATGAAAAATAAACAAATAAAACGATTGATAAAAGGTAAAAACAAATGAAAAGATGAAATGAATCGAAAAAATTGGGACGATTTTGAAAAAAATGAAATTAAGGAAATTTAAGGGAATGGTAAAAATAAAATTTTATTTAGAAAAAAATTAAATTAAGGGATTTTAAGGGAATGGTAAAAATATAAAAAGGAAAATATGAAGCAAAATATATTAAACAAAATGTAAAACAAGAATACATTGCAAAAATAGGAGGACTAAAAACCTAGATTAACTGGAAAAAGACTCAACAAAAAATGCAGAAAATTAAAATATGAAACAATAAAACAAGAGAAAAAATTAGAATGAATAGAAACTCTAGATTAAATAAAGAATTTCAATTTCTCCAACAAAATACCACAATAATGGAAAAAAATACCTATTTATATTGAGAAAGTTTGTTAAAGATGAAAAAACTTTCGGGTTCTCATATTCAAATAATATTTTTTAAGTGAACACGAGATATTACTATGAATCGTTTTCTTCTAGGATTTTCATGTTCTTTCATAATTAGTAATGAAATTTGCGTTTTAAATCCGACGCGAACTTAGTGACAATGCGAAGCAAGCGAAATTCTGATTAAGCTGCTGTGAATTAATGAAATAGAAACTGGTTTGGCTTAGCAATATTAGTGCAACTTAGTGTCCGATTCTGATGAGACGAAGGTGAAACGCAAATTCTATAACTAACTTAATTATAGGTTCTGTGCTCTTCACGCGTAAAAATAGATTATAATAATTTACTCTTTAATGGAGAAAAAAATAGATTTTCCCTAAAATGTTCTCTACTCAGGAGAAATATAGCATAATGTTCATTCTTGATCGGTGAAGGTATTCAGAACTCGATTCTCGAGTCCTATTTGACCAATTGAGTACTCTAAAAGAAGGCTCCTGAGTTTTTTCCTTCTTTCTAATAGATACTTTCGTGATTCTTTTAGCGGTTATGACAGATTAAAATAAGTAGAAGTAGAAACCTCATATCGTCCTGAAAAGATAAGAATTCACAATTATACTAATGTTTATATTTTAACCGTATAACTCAAACAAAAAAATAAACCACTGGTTTTTAAAAACCCATCGACAGCTTGCAAAGCTTCGAATTATTGGTAAAATTCCAATCAAAATCAATTTTTCGAGAGCCACTTAAAAATACTTAAGAATTTTTTAAATAGTTGGACAAAATCTATGAGATAATTATAGTAAAGTATAAAATAAAAATAAATTTCAAATTACAAAAAAATCTTATGTTTTTTGGCCGCTGCACGTTAAAATCGTTTTTGAGTTCGCAAAGTTTTCTTTCGATTACTATTTCATGCAGTATAAACTTTATGATATAATTTAGGAGTGACGTTATGATAGAAATTGGATCATATTTGGTAATTTCTGTTTTTGACAGGACGTACCACAGTTCAGTTTGGCCTTATCAGTTGAAGCACCTTAAATTTGTTATCGTCCATAACACCACTTAGAAAGTCGTCATAATTTCTTCAATCGTTAACACGTGCTTTTGGAGATCATTTTCCCCACTTACAATCACCAACATTGTTTATGCCATGAAATGTTTGATCTTTTAATTGAGAAAATCATATTTTTGTTTTCCAACTTGCTGCAATTTAGAATTTAGGCAAGCTACCCTAATTAAATCCTACCAATATTGAAACATTAATTGCATTTTCAAATACATTGTTATTGAAATATAATTTGTCAGAATGTCATTTCTTCTGCTCAAAGTCGGGACCCCTTCTACAACCTCGGGCCACCGGGAAAACAACCCGTCCTCCTCCCCCTTTCGACGGCCCTGTCTATACTAGCTCACTTTAAAAGTTCAAAATCACTGTAGCACCGTGTTATCTGTGTGGTTATGATTGCCAGTAATTGGTGTACACCGACTCGGATACTAAGAGATTTTTGTGCGTAGCGATCCCATACATTTGACAGATATATAACAGGAAGAAAAACTACTGTTTAGAAGTAGAGACTTAATCTGCTTCTATTTATTGTCAATTAAAATTGACCTATAGCTATTAAGATTACAATCAATAATTCAACAGCCTTAAACAGAAACAGTTTCAACTGAAATAGTTTATAACACACACCAGTGCATAACGCACCCAACAAGGAATGACGGAACCGGTCTGTTGAGCGATGGCCGGACGTGAGTCACGTGAAACCGGGATTTACGATCCCGCGCTGCGAACTTGGAACACTGACGCGCAAAATCGATGCATGTCAAGGTTTATTGCACAGTAGTTGTAGTTGGGAGCCAGCGTGTGTGAGCCGCGCTTCACTTCCAGATTATAAATAAATATCATTAAATGACGTGATTTGCATACCCAGTTCATCTTCCAATTATCTTTCAGTCAGAGATCAGGTCTGGAGCAGTAGAGATGGTGCTGTTAATCGGGCTGATTTCATATTGGGCTGTTTCCTGTGCTGTGGCAGCACCAACAGTGGTAAGTTGTTTGATATTCATACTCGCTCGGACAGATATTTCAAGGTCAGTTGATATTGCAGCATTTGATAAAACAGGAAGACAGTGCAGACATCCCTGATATTCAAACAGATCTACCACAGATAGTCGACCCGCTGTGGATGACGGTGACAATGAAACCACTTGTTAAAACCGCTGTAGTGAAGCCAATTAGCAAAAGTTATCAGCCGCCGCACGAAACAGTCAACCAGAATTCGCCCCCGCAGCAACCGTCGTACTATCCTTACTACTATCAATTTCAACCGGCATCGAATCCTGAGCCACTCTATCCTTACAACACACCGCAATATCAATACCAGCCGGGCTACCAACTTCAATGGCCTTCAGTGTCGACCCAGCCGTTGGTAGCATCGCAGTTGTTCCCGCTCCCGCTACCGCAAGTAGGCAGCAACAATCCACCCTGTGGCGATAGCGGCAGAAATATCGGCGGTTATCACCAGCACGGCTATTAATGCTGCAGCTTTGTACAAATCTCTCGTAAATCTGTGTGATTATAAAATACAAAAGCAAACACTCGTCAATTTTATTCCCGTGCAGTGCCTAATTTTACGAGTGAAATCACTTCAAAGTGCGCCTTTCGCTCCTCTGATGGCGATGGCGTAGGACTGCTAGCGCTGTAGCAATAAAAGCTTCAAAGGCATTCGGAGCATCATCTCGTCTCTCGCCGGAAATAAATACTTGCCGGAGTCTTTTGTTCGCAGCCGAGCCAAGGCAGCATTAAGAAACACTCGATTAAATTCAAACAATTCCGATAATCCCACAGTTGGCAACATTCATCTCAGTTTTTATTTAATTTCTCAAAAGCCGGATGGATAATGATCCTGATGCCGAAAAGGATCCGGTCGTGCCATTCCGCTGGCAAGCTGCTGATTCATTCGCGTTCCCAGAATGTTAAATCGCGTTTTTCGGCATAAAGAAGTTGAATTTAGCTGTAGCATAAACGCTTTTGTATTTACACTTTCGATTATACTGCTTAGAAATAAATTGCAATAATGAACGATTTCCGTTTTATGAATCTAGTCTAGATAGAGTGTTAGTCTGGCTTTAAACTAGAAATATAATCATTCTTATGATTTCAGGTCAAAGTACAAAAAATATGTAAAAATCAATTAATAACAAATTATTTGGAGCAAAATTACTCTTACTAAAAAATCAGGATACCTCTGTACTTTAAAATAGAATGAACTTTAGATACCATTGCTCCAACCATGCCATGGTTAATCTTAACGTAATTGTCTGCTTTACTGGATCGAACAATCGAGTTTTTTTAAATATAATTTGACAAATAACAATAATCTAAGGATACACCCCACAAATTTCAGAAGTCTAATCGTAGTATTTTCGAAGATAGAAAACTGAACGCAGTAGAATATCGAACAAGTTTGCGAGCGTGCGATCGAACGTGGTCGAGGGCAACTCATGGTTGTTTCAAGTGCTATTCCTGATTCCACAGCATCGACTGTTCTAAGCATATTTCGCCTGCATTGTTTAAATTCGGCAATTGCCCTTCATATGCAACCCTGAATTGCATCCACTCTCCAAATCCCTTTCCGGAATGCGAACTGCTTCTATTATAACCTGTTCTCACATTCAGCGTAATTCTCAGGCCTGTTGAGGATGACCTTTTCCTTCTCTTGGTGGCTTCCCTGGTTATGGCAGCAATAACAGCTTCCGGATCTTCCATCTATGTGTGAAGTAACATACGTCCAGACATTTCTGTAGCACTGTCCCGAACAACTCAGGAAACCAGGTGTAGGTGGCCATGCGGTTGAATCGTGCTTCGGGAAGAGACCCTCCACGATATTCTTCAGTTTGTCAGCGCCCATTTCAACGTTGGAGCTTCGATCTTGACGAACACGATCTGGTAAGCATTGCCGCAGGGGTTTGGCGTCTGCTACTCTGCACAGTACCTTGTAGCATGTGGGCTTCCTCAGCACTATCTCACTTTTAAA
Source organism: Topomyia yanbarensis (assembly GCF_030247195.1). NCBI lineage: Eukaryota > Metazoa > Arthropoda > Insecta > Diptera > Culicidae > Topomyia > Topomyia yanbarensis. Next base: position 365,531,220 of record NC_080671.1, read on the forward strand.
AGCGGCCTGGCCGTTCAAAATTCCCCTTACGATTTTCTTTAACTACCTCAGATCGTGCTCTCTGAACGCGTCTTCTGACTTGTAGGCAGGTATCACGAAGGGTGCTGAGGCTTTGTTTCCACCAATACGGCGGTAGTTCCTCCAATCCGACTTCATCAATATTGTGACATCACCGCCCTCCCTAGTACTTCTGACAGCTTATCGGCATTCAGAACTGGAGCAATGCTGTCTGCACAAAGTGCTTCAACAAGTGCTTTATTTTCCACTTCAGCTCGCCAGTCCTCACTCTCCGCGTTACAGTACAGTTCCAACGATCGATGGTGTTGTGGATCGCCTGGTGGATGGTAAGTGTGTACTGCTCACTAATTCCCCAATTCATGTTATCAATCAGTGACGAACGGCAGATAATGGGTTCCGGACCGACTTTACGGAATGTGCTAGCGGAACCTTCGTAGCACAGCATTACATTAAGCTTCGCCAGGGCCTCCAACAAGCTGTAACGTCTTTTTTTACAATGGAGAAGACCTTTACGTCCTAGCCCAGTACACGTGCTATTGGTAGGGTCCAAGCTACCGCACGGGGTGCACTTGGGGCTTGTCGGGCTCGAATGGAGACGCTGCCATTAATACCGACTAAACTCCATTGGGCTCCGCCATCGTTCCTCCCAGGAACTAACTCTCGGTATTACTTCTGGGGGGATGGCTGTACTTAATGTACTCATTCACTCTCACTCACGCGTTCATACGTCCTGTATGAGGCTTACTTGTGTGCTCTCTCTATCGCACCTTGATTCACTCTCAAACACTCCACATGAGGCTGACTTTTGTGCTCAGCTTTTTCGTTCCTTGCGAGGCTGACTTGTGTGCTCACCTTACTCATTCCTTGCTAGGCTTACTTTTGTGCTCGCCTCACCCATACCATGTGAGGCTGACTTGGGTGCTCACCCTATCACCTGATTCACTCTCAATCGTGCCACACTATTATTCCTCTGTCACTCCCTCTGGCATCCCATGTGGGACATTTCTCTTAGGCCCCACTTCTGACATACCAAGCGATGCTGACTTGTGTGCTCACCTTTTTCATTCCTTGCTAGGCTTACTTTTGTGCTAGCCTCTACCATACCATCAGGAATCAGAATATATTGGCTCAAATGGCACGTTCCCCGTACATAGTCGGGGATTTGTGCCTACCATGTGAGTCTGACTTTTGTGCTCACCCTTAACATGCCGTGTAAGACTGACTTGGATGCTCACCCTTTCACTCCTCTGCCACGCCATGAGGCATCGATAGCTAAATCCCAACATACTACGCTACGACCCTCCCGTCTTGGCATGAGGCAGTCCACTTATACGCCTATACACTCACTCCTCTGTCTTGCTTCGGGGTGGCTGGGTTTACCCCTTACGCGGTTGCCAATCGCTGCGCCAAACCTGCCTCGGCATGAATAGACCATTCACTCCCTTTTTTGCGCTTGGCCTTTTTCGCTCCAGCTAACCAATCACTAGTTAGCCGTGCCCGTCGTCTGTTGCTCGGTTCGCCAGATTACCTGTAGCCTGCAGGCAATCTGGGTGGTAGCAGCCGAGACTGCGTTCCACTTCTTCACCGATTGACACATCCGCTGAATAAGGGTATCAGGGGTTGTGTCCCAGCCAAAGACGTCGAGCATTGCTCTTCTTTCGACGTCGAACCGAGGACATACGAACAGTTTCGTCTACACCTGGGCACGCTGGGACCTCCGCGTGCCCGAACCTGTGGAGGTACTGTCGGAAACAGCCATGGCATGACAGGAATTGTGTCAGATGGAAGTGAACTTCCCCATGGGGTCTTCCCACCCAGCTCGATATGCTAGGTATCAGCCGGTGGGTCCACCTACCTTTCGAGGAGTTGTCCCACTCACGCTGCCATCTGGCGACCGAGGTCACCCTGGTGCGCTGGCGGGCTCCCCTATTTCCACGTAGCTCAAAGCACTCCTCATCTTCCCGAATGACCAGCCCGACTGGCATCATGCTCGCTATCACGCAGGATGCATCGTGTGATACCGTGCGGTAGGCAGATATCACTCTGAGGCACATCACGCGGTAGGTGCTCTCCAGTTTCTGTAGGTAACTGGTTACCCTCAGTGCTCTTGACCATGACGGGCCGCCGTACCTGAGGATAGATACGGCAACGCCTGCCAGTAACCTACGTCTACTGGCGCACACCTTTGAGCTGTTGGGCATCATCCTCGATAGAGCCGCAACAGCAGTCGACGCTCTCTTGCATGTATAGTCGACGTGGCTGCCGAAGGTTAGCTTGTCGTCTATAATGACTCCGAGAGACTTCAGACTTCGCTGTGAAGTGATCGCGACTTCTCCCACATGGATAACTGCATGTTGTGCCGACTTGCGGTTGTTGACGATAACTACCTCCGTCTTATGATGAGCGAGCTCCAGGCCTCTCGCGCTCATCCATTCCTCCACCGTGTTGATCGCGTGTTCTGCGGTTAGTTCTACCTCAGGGATTGACTCCCCGTAGACCTCCAAGGTTACGAACTTCAGTCTCAGAACCCCGTCATACATGAGGTTCCATAGCACCGGGCCTAGGATCGAGCCCTGTGGGACTCCGGCGGTAATCGGAACCCTTTTCTGACCGGCACCGGTCTCGTATAGCAGTACGCGGTTTTGGAAGTAACTTTCCAGGATCCGGTACAGACCCACCGGTAGGCTAAACCGGTGTAACGAGATCGCGATGGCATCCCAACTTGCGCTGTTGAATGCGTTCTTCACTTCAAGTGTCACTAACGCACAGTATCGAATACCTCGCCTTTTTCGTTGGATCGCTATCTCGGCAGTATTTATCACTGAGTTGAGAGCGTCCACTATGGACTTACCCTTCCGAAAGCCAAACTGGTTGCTTGACTGGCCGCCCGCACCTTCCGCGTACGGGGTTAGCCTGTTGAGGATAATCCTTTCAAGCAGTTTGCCAGTCGTGTCGATCAGACAGATTGGTCTGTATGCCGATGGGTCGCCTGGCGGCTTCCCGGGCTTCGGCAACAGCACCAATTTCTGCCTTTTCCATCTATCGAGGAAACGGCACTCGTCAAGGCATCTCTGCATAGCTAGCCTGAACATGTTCGGGTTTGCTGTGATCGCTGCCTTGAGAGCGCTGTTTGGACCTCCATCCGGCCCTGGAGCTTTGTTCATTGCTATGGATTTAGCCACTGCGAGTAGTTCTTCATTCGTCACCGGAGCCACCGTTTCGGCCGTTGCCCGCACTATCTCGTAGTGCAGGTGGCCAGGGGCGTGTGGCTCGAGACGGGAAGAGTACTTCGATAATCGTCTCCAACCGGTCCGGAGACCGTTCTGGGGGTGAAGAGCCCCCTTTGGTCTTGGCCAACACAATCCGGTAGGCGTCACCCCACGGATTCGCGTTGGCACTCTCACACAGGTTGTCTCTTGCTGCTTTTAATGGCCTTGTTAAGGGCCAATTTCGCAGCTAGAAACACTTCACGGCGGTTCTCTCTTGCATCCTCGGTGCGAGCTCTTTGCATCCTACGTCTAGCTCTGAGGCAGGCTGATCGTAGAGCTGCAATCTTGGCACTCCACCAGTATACCGGGCATCTACCGTTTCTTGGCAGTGTTTTTCTCGGCATAGTGGCGTCGCACGCGCGTGATAGAACAGCTACCAGCGTATCCCCGCTTAGACTGTTGGTGTTGGCCTCCAGTCCCAGGGACGAGGTGAAAGCTTCGCTGTCGAAGTGATTGGACTTCCACCCGCGTACCTGACAGGGATCTCCCGCCCTCGGATGATGCACACCATAGTTGATCCTAAAGCAGATTGCTAAGTGAGCGCTATGGGTCTACCCTCCATTCCATGCCAGGAACCAGACTCGGGCTGGCAAATGTTACGTCAATCCACGCCTCCACCCCGTTTCTACGGAATGTACTAGCGGAGCCATTATCAGCTAGCACAGTATCGAGTTTCGCAAGCGCCTCCATTAGCGCTTGACCCCTGCTATTTGTACAGCGGCTGCCCCACTCCGCTGCCCAAGCGTTAAAGTCTCCCGCTATGACTACCGGTTTCCAGCCCACTAGATCTGACGAGAGCCTGTCGATCATCTGGTTGAACTGTTCTATTGGCCACCTTGGTGGAGCGTAGCAGCTGCAATAGAACACACCATTGATTTTGGCAATCGGAACATCCTCGGCAGAGGAGTGTATTACCTCTTGAACCGGGAACCGTCCCGTTGTACAGATTGCCACCATTCCAGACCCGTCCGACACCCAATTGCCGTTGCCGGCAGGGATGTTGTACGGGTCTGATAGAAGGGCAACATCTGTCCTCGACTCCGAGACCGGCTGCCACAGCAGCTGTTGGGCTGCTGCACAATGGTTAAGATTTAGCTGTGTGACGTTCACGGCTTCTTCTTATTTACCTCACCGAAGGGACACGAAGGTCCGCCCATAGCATGTTTATGATCTTGCTTCTTAGCGGTGCAGATAAGGCACTTGTGCGCCTTAGTGCAACCCCGCTCCTTATGCCCCTCCTCGCCGCAGCGAAGACATAGTTTGCACCTGTCTATGCCCTTGCACTCGTAGGATTTGTGGCCGGACTCAAGGCACCGATGGCACCTATCCACTGAAGGCGACTGGGGCATTCTAATTGGGCATACCGACCTTCCGATCTTCAGCTTACCTTTCTCGGTTACCTTTTTGGCATCTGCCTTCAGTAGCCTGAGGTAGGCTACTTAGGTGCCAGAGGGTCCCTCTCTAAAGCGCACAGAGGCCTGCTCGATTGTGACGTCGCATTGCTCCTTAACGGCTGCGACGACATCTTCTGCGGTCGTGAACTCGTCCAGATGCTTGCACTGGAGAGTCATTTCCGCCCCTAGCGACCTGACCTGGGCGCCTTCACCAAGGACCTCTTGGGCCAAGGCCTCGTACACCGCACTAGATTGTGCGCCTCGCTTCAGCACCAGAAGCATTTCTTCCGTGTTGATGCGTCTCACGCTACGCACATCTTGCCCAAGGGCCGAAAGGCTTTCGGCCGCCTTCATCGACTTTAGGACGTCGGCGTATTTGTCCTTGTTGGTTTTTAACCACAAGGCCTCGCTTCTGTCCTTGGCCTTCTTCGCGGGCCGCGGTACCTCCGGTGTCGGTGCCGGCTTCTTCTTGGTGACCAGCGTCCAGGGGTTTATGCCCCCCTGCCCCGGTTGCGCCGGGTTGCTGGTACCATCGCTCTGCCCAGCGAGGTCACACTCGCCCTCGCTTACCTCGAACAAACGGCGTCTGGCCTTAACGGTTGCACGCCGTGTGATGTCGGTTTTTGCACCCTCGCCTGGCGACTTCCTAGGGCGCTTCACGTTCGACGCCGTCTTGCGATTTCCCTTGCCTTTTCCCTTCGAGGGGAACTCGGCCGCCGCTCCGAGCGACGTGGCTGGTGAAGGTAGAAGGTGAGGGCCACTGTCGGAGTGCCTGTATCGACCTTCTCTCTTCCCTCCCTCTTGGAGGCCACTGTCTGGGTTTCTCTGTCGGACTTCTTCCTACATTCCACCCTCTTGGCATAAGCCTGCTGTTCCTGTCTTGCGACACGAACAGCTTTCCGGAGCACCAGGAGGCTCTGCTTCAACTCCTTGCTTATGTTTTGCTTTGCGCTAGTGTACTCGATTATTGAATCGAGCTGCTCCACCACTTTGCGCATCGCAGATAGTGGCCCGTCCGGTGCGTTGGTAGGGCTATTTCCTCCCGCGGCTGGGGGGTCACTGGTGCTTTCAGATGCAGCACTCATCGCTCCACTACTCTCCCCACGGGGGGGGGGGGGGAGACCTCGCCAAACCACCTCTGGCAAAGGGGTTTGACACCTCCGACTGTTTATTGTTTTTGTTTTTGTTCTCCATGTTTGTACCCACGAGTAGCGCGAGAATAAATGTCCGCCACGCCAGAGCTCCGCATTAACGTGGTAAGGGACGCTTACTGTGGGGGTTGCCCAGGTACCCCACAGGCTCTGTTAACGATCGAGCATCTTTTTCACCCCCTCGATCACTCATCCCTCGGCACGGGTCGCTTCACGCCTTGGAATTGGGGTTATGACCTATCTTCCCGACCAGGAGAAAATACCTGGGCAATAACACGAGCATACTATTTTTTGGTATTCATACCAAAACTTCGTATTAATTGATTACTATACCTCATTGAGGTATTAAGCAGGCATTGAAAAAACATTTTTCAATACCTGCTTAATACCTCAATGAGGTATAATACTTTATTTTAGTATTATTTATGTATTCCAGTGATTTTTACAAATACCAAATCAATACCTTATTGAATACCTCCGTAAAGCGAATTTTGTTACTGCAAGGTTGAAAAATGTTTTATTATTATTCAGGTATTATAATAACTCGTTTTATTATCAAATAGTTATTTGTCGAACATATCTGCGTCATTTTTTTTTTTTTGGTTTTTTACCTCTTATGTAGAGCTCATTAATACCATATTGTGGTAAAAAGTCGTTGGTATTGATACCTAAATTTAGTATTCCGCAGTTATTTTCTTCTGCTCGGGTTGCTTTACGTGGTGACCGCAGCCCAGATCATCACAACCATCCTCCTTTACCAGAGTTTTGGACCTGTAACTCTGGTTCTCAATAGTTCCATGTACGTATATTATTACAGACATGCTACTATTGAGATCCGTCATTCGCTAGCGGAGTTAGAAGGTTTCATATCTACATGAGGCTAACGGAGACGGAAACTAAAATCTGTAAGTTAATGAGTACTTAATGAAATGTATTAACTAAAACTTAACGATAATTACAGTTTTGATCTGCTAATAAAACGCAGCTGATACAAGCAGAGTAAAAATATTCAAATTCATTGAATGAAAATTGACCATATTCAGCCACATTCATTTTCAATATTCAGTGACGCAGCTGAAAACGTCAAACGAACAAACCGCCCATTCATCCATGCAGATTTTCATTCGTCTCTGATTATTACACGAAGCGACCGTGCAGCAACGAATCAAACGCATCAAAGTAGGCCCGGGCACAATTAGGGTTCGTCGCGGTGCGGATGTGGGCGGTAAATGGATAGTCCGCACCGCAACCGCAAAAAAATAATAAAACCGCACCGCTTACCGCAACCGCATTGCATTTACCGCACCGCACCGCGCGGTAATGCGGTAAATGCGGTAAAAATCATGTATTTTAAAAATTGTGCTGAAAAAGATATTCATTTGTTTTGTATATCCATATATAATAAAATGTTATTCCTATTTACACGAAAATTAACTTTGACGGACTCCTAAGAATGTAACATTTATGAAAATATTCAACTTTGCAAGTTTTATTAAGGGGGTAAGGGTTTTGGCGTAAAAAAGACTTTCTTTATTTTTTTAAACTGCGTAAAGCGAATTGATCAAAACTTTTGTACATTATAATGTATCATTTCCATAACATGCTATAATTTTTCCATACAAAAATATCGACAAACGACTCAGTGACGAAGCTTTCTGTAGAATATCTCTGGAAAAACATGATTTGCGTGTTACCTGCCATTCAAAAACTACTTAACCGATTTCTTTCAAACTTTGTATACAGATTCTATGTAAATGATACCCAACCCTACGTTAAGGTTTCCATATAAATTTTCAATTAAGGCAAAAACTGTACAACCAATGCAAAATTTGGCATCTGGGCTAACTTTGACACTTGTCACAATATGAAGGGAGGCCTTGAGGGAGACTTTGAGAAACACAAAAAAATCGCACTGCTCTACACTAACTTCGAAAGCTTAACTTTCAAAAAGTTAAAAAATACTCCTAACTGAAAAATATTATTTGTTAATTTGGTAGAAAATATTCCCAGTTGGACTAACAATAGATGCACGCGAAAAAAAATTCCTCCAAATTCGTTTGGTTTGATGATGATAATTACATTCTTTAGATTGTTTTTAAGTCTTAGTATTAGTAGTTCTTCAAGTTCTCCAAATTAATAAAAATTCGCAGCTGAGAAAATGTCATCGAAAATGATTTATAATTCCACGATTGCCAAGAGGAATCGGGAGAAATGATGCATTTTGTAATTGGATTTGACAGTACAATTTAATTGTTTTTCAATGAATGGATTTTGCGTTTTATGTATTTGAAAAGCTTCGTTTGTAAATTTTTTTCTTTAAAGTATAAAATAAATAGTTTTCAAAATATGTCGTAAAATAATAATGCCAAATTATATTGGACACAGCCTTTAGATTTTATTTCTTAGTAACAGTATGTTTTATCATATTATAATGACCAAAATGTAAAAATCAACTAGTATCGCTAGATCGAATACAGATTATACTCGGATTTCTTTTCAAATCATTGTCAAGTCTATGGAAATTAGAGCAATTAAATGTTTATCATGTTTCTGTATTGTAGGGTAATATGTAAAACTCGAGCGATCTGACAGAGGGATTTTCCTAATAATGACATTGCTATGCATTCGTTCAGAAAATAAATCTAGTTGCGTTCTTCTCAAATGGTAAAAGTCATAGTTTTAATTCACTTTGTAATGCAGACTGCAGACTTTATCAATTATTTTTTGAAGTGCGGTTGCGGTAATACCGCGCGGTAAAAGCCATTTCCCGCACCGCATCCGCGGGAAAAAGTGTCTCACCGCACCGCAGTTTTTGCGGTGCGGGTGCGGTAAATACCGCGCGGTTGCGGTAATTACCGCAACCGCGACGAACCCTAGGCACAATGTATGCGATGATGATTGTTGTTTCATATGCTTTACCGGCATTTGAAAACATTTTCCTCAATAATTAGTGAAATGAATATATTGTACGATATTCACCTGAATGAATAACATGGATCTTTGAATGAATATTTTTTCTATTCACCGCGAGTCGCATCAGGTTCATTTTCATCCGTCAAAATAGAGCTTCGATTATTTGTAACTCTGGATACAAGTACTAATTTATCCAGGAAGAATCCGAACACAATATATACACCCTTTTCAAAAGTAAGTTTAAGGTAATGAAGCTTTGTAGACCGGTGAAAAATACATCGTCTGGTGGTGTAGAGTGCAAAAATAATCGACTTCTTTTTATCCGCTTAATTGTCAGTATTGAACCTCTAGAAAGGTCTCCCACAATCTCGGTGGCCACGCTAAACTTCTTTTGTTTTAAACAGCCAGTAGCCTGTCGATGAACCATTGAGAACATACTACAACATTTTTTCTCCCTATTATTTTGAAGAAAAATGAGCGAATTTTACAGTAAAATAAGATTTTTCGGTTCTCATGAAGTCATTTTCCGGAACTCGAACTTTTTTTTTTATTTTTGTGGTTCATCGATTAACTGCAAGTCTATGCATTGCAAAACTTATTAAATTTCCCAATTTCCTCAATGATTGTATAAAGCGATCCTAATATTACACAAAAGATCTATTGTTTCCTTGCTTTCAAAATCGTAAAACAAAATAACTTTCGTTTTAAGCACTTTACACCAGACACTCTCTTTAATATTGACGATATGTGCCAAATTTTGTCTAGATCGAGTAGGGGCCTACTCTTTAACAGTTTCATCAATCATCAGAAAAAAAATATTCCAGAATTCAACTTGTTATGAGAAAATTGGCAACACATTGAACATTTTATTTGCATTAATTGATTTTTGACAGGTTTTCCCATATCCTCAAAATTTAAAATTCCCCCAACCACATCAAGTCTGTAAATGATACAACCTCAATTATGCCGCTAATGATTAAAATTTCCAAACTTTAGACTTCCAAATCAAGCGTACTCGAATTAATCAAACTAACAACTTCTCGCATAGGCACCTAGAATTGTGGTGGAACAGCGCAGGAAGCAAACGAGTCTACTATGAAAAATTACTTACATCCATACTCCGCTCCAAGCAGGCCCACTCCCTTCACCACACTTATGCATGGTAGCACACCATCGCCGAACAAATCAGTAAACTGTTGATTGGAGCTGTGAGATTATTTTAATTGATGGATCCGATTAAATCTATTGGTAAACAGGGGTAAATGGTACGTTTCTCTCTTTCTATATTACTAATAGACGAGGCTGCCTTACACCACCTATGGTGACTTATATTGTGCTCACGTGCATTTGGAAAGGAGCTGTGCTGGGGACGGGACGGAAATACAAGATAATGACTGCTAAGCTAGCTGAGCTGTGTTTATGCTAATGATTCTAAAGTGTTATTCTAAATTATATCATCGATCAAAGGTGGTATTGATACTAGTAGAAGCAGAAAATATAATGGTTTAACGCACTTTTTGATAAAATTGTTTGAGGATAAATAAATTTCTTGAATTTTTTTCGTATTTTACTATTAGTTCATCAAATGAATAGTTGCCATTCACGCTAGTGCACTGAGGGAAGGTTCAGAAGTTCTAATAGCCATCAATGTGACTTCTGAAGTTGGTAATGGTAGGGTTGATGTACCAATAGTCGCATACTTAAGGAAAACTTTTTCTAAAATATCGATGAATAGACATATGGGCAATGTTAATACATTAAACGAAAGCTTTCAATCCCTACTCCATATAAAAAATTTAAAAAATAGTTTATTAACCAACTTATGTATTCAAAACCGCTTGTACCACTATAGGAACACATGTACCAATAGTGGTGCAATCGCTAATTTCGATTCCTATTGTTGCAAATCCCATTGATTTTTTGTGGGACTTGCAACTATAGGTACATTAGATCAACTATAGGTGCAAAGGAGCTCAAAATTCAAAGAAATTTTTTTTTTAATTGTTATTTGAGCAAATTTCAAGGATAACAGTTTTATTGTCGCATAATTATAGTGCGATAATTCGATAAAAAATATTTGTTGATGAGTGGTACCTTAGTTAGGCGTATAACCCAATACTGCAATTATTGGTACACCTCAACTATAGGAGCAACCACCCTAACGGAAAGTAATTTCTTTTAATTCTGTAGCAACACTTTAATGTTGCCAAATAATATTCTGCTTTCTTTACTATCAAGTGCTCTTTCTCCATTTGGTAGACTAAGAATAAAATAAATGATTATAGTGACCAATTCGACAAGTTTGTATACCATGACGTAATTTCTGTTCTCAAGTTATGAAATCCAAAGCAAAATTTGAATTGCGGATTTCCAGCCTACAGTAATCGTATTTCAATTAATATGACTAATACTAATTCAATTTCAGATAAACGGAAAAGCCGCAATTCAAAAGATCGAAAATGAAATAGCATGTAATTAACTTCCTACCTACGAATGCTAACCCCTCCAAAGAGCTATGCTAAAAGTTATGCACTACTTCCATTAAACGACCTCCAACAAGAGGTAAGCATTATTTCATTCCGAATCATTCAGTACTACAGTATAATATATGCATGTTTATTGTACAAGCAGTGTTTTGATCTATAAATATTTATGCGAAAATATCCTATGCATATCAAATATTTCATCAGTGCGTGCCTCTGTTCGTGAACCTGCGTGAACATATAAATACGACATTTGAATTTAACTCTATCTCCCTCTGTCTCGCATTTCGAAGCAGTCATCAACCGACGAGACATCCGATAGGATCCGACCTGGCATGTGCTTCCGCATACACGCACGCACACATTTTAGAACAGGTCAACGCATCATGCTTGGGCATCAGGTGCCAATACGGATCCCCCATAGACACTAAACAGACTACAACAGTCGCCCTGAAGCCTTCCAAACAATGCCCATGTTGAACGCAGAGTATTGACAGGATGCTGTCAGGTTTGAGCTGAATAAGCACCTACCTGAATATGTCTGCACAGCTTAGAGAAAATGGAAAGTTGTTCACATCAAAAGGATGTCACTGCAATGAACGGTGAATTGTATGCTTTAATTTTACGTTTTTGCTGATGAAAACTGTGGAACAGGCATGTTCCCACTTTCTCGTTAGTGACTGCCAAGTTTAACTAAATTCCGGTACACTGCCCAATCAGATGCTCAATAATGTTTAAATTGTAAGCTATTATTTATTTTTTGGTCAGAATATTTAATAATAATTGTAATATTTTTAAATGTAGAGGAGCATGGAGAGACTTGATCAGGTTTTCAGCTAAACCTGCATAAATCTTTAAAAAAAACCTTCAATCCCTCAAAAGTCATTGTGGTATAATATGCAAAGTCATTGTGCGTGTTCGTGATTTTTTGCAGAATTTTTAATTTAATTTTTCAAAAGTTACAAAAGTTTTACTGCGATCGTTTTTTTTTTTGGTCAAGTCTCCCCGTAGTGGCCTGGGGAGACTTGACCAAAAGAATTTTGAAAAATCATAACAAAAAATAATTACCTAAAATATACTGTAATTATTTTTTTTTTTTTATATTCTTGAGATCCTTAGGGAGCAGTAAAAAAATATAGAAGGGTAGCATTTCATAAATTGTTTAAATGCGTTTCTTTTTATGGATTACTGGACTACTTACATTGCATGTTCACACGTCAAGAAATCAGTCATAATACTGCTAACTTGTTGACAAATACTAAAATATATAGACTGATGCTTGAGGTGGGATTTTTTGTGGCGTGATTAAAATTAACAGTAGATGCCAAAGCATGATAAATATCAGGAGTTTTGTATCTTTCTTCAGCTTATTGCCACTTGGTCAAGTCTCCCCAACATTAGCTATTGCGTTCAATGTCGTGCAAATTTTAGTAACAACTATTCCAACGTTCCGATTTATGTAAAATCATTTCACTGCTTCTTAAGGAATAAGATGATATATGAGTACTTTAATAGTAATTAGTAGTCGAGTAAATATGTCCACACAAAGTTTGATAAAAAATTACATCATTTAATGCAAATTTATTAATTACGGAATATTTTCTATAAGGAAAGGATTTTTCATTCCAAGCTTTTAAAATTACCTTAAGGGAACGAAACAAGTATAAAAATATTTTTGAAAAAAAATTAAGAACCGAATAGAAGACGTCATAGCCAAAAATAGAATCTTGCGCTTGGGCAAGTCTCCCCATGTTCCCCTACACAATTCGTATTTCTGTTGTAAGTCACATTGCACTATGGTCCCAAAGGCGTATTCAGGAAGACAAAACTGTGCCTAATATTTGTTTTAGATATATGGTGCCTTCGGCAAACCATTTTAGTACTTTTTTGCCAATTTTATTATATTAGTCCAATTAGGGTGGTCTTTGTGGTTCGGGTGTTCAAAGTATCATTTTTTAGATATGTGAAATTAGAATACATAATATTCTAGAAAGTTATAAAATAATTTAATTGAAGAAACTATATGGCTTTCTCTGGGCACTCATGTGTAATGATTTTTCAAATATGTAAGGTAAGGTAGCTCTTGAATTTTTCTTTAAATATCTTTTCTTTAAATGTGTTAATTTCTCGCAAATGCTTTGTCCTAGAGATTTCCATAACATTTGTAAACGCAAATTTTTATCGAAGCAATCAAGTATCTATTTTGTTTTCAATCAGTCAATTTCATTTGAACGATCGAAACCTTGTTTAGGTTTTAGTGAGGAAACTGCGATTACGTCATTTCTTTAATATATTTTTCAGAGGAATTCATAACTTTTCAAATTGACGAGATAATAACTTTATTGCTTCAGCAAAAATATGCGCTATACAAAGTTCTAAAAATGCTGCGAAAAAGTATTTACGATAAATCAATGTATGTAATGACAAATGAAAAACAGCGATTTTTAGAGGTTATGTTTCCGTTGTTCAATTTTTGACGAAGGACTACGTCTTTGTTTTCGATATGGGGGTGCACTCTGCAAATTCTACAAAAATGGTATGTAACGAAAAGTGGTCCAATTTTAAACGCATATAATTCAGCCATCTCACAATAAATTTTCAATTTTTTTGCACAAATCGCCCCGAAATACTTCTAAGAATAGATTCCAACAGATAAACCCAAAGATTTGTTATATCATGGCATTAAAAAATTAAATAATATACAACCTTGCCAAAATATCGCGCATTAACACACAGAAGATAGCGCTTCCCAAGCCCTGTACGACAGATTGGTGTACCTAGCGCGCTACGCTTCTATGAATGACGTCATCATCGACTATTTAAAAAACGGACTTGACCAGACACGCTCAGTTCCCTGTTGAACGGCTGGCGAAGCAGATCACTGTGCTGTGTTTTTTACAGTCAGTGTAGCTGAGTTAGAAGTCCGTTACACTGGCTGTGGAGTGACGCTACACTGTGTCGTCCAACAGGCGACCGCTCCAACTGCTTCCTAAATGCCGCTGTAATGTTGCCAGTAAATTTTTGGTTTAACTAGCACATGTATTTGCTATTTGCGCTTGAAATTAAGTAATGTAGTGGTAGTAATAAGCTTCCAATTTTGGTTTAAACGCAAGGACAGTTTTTAAAACAGGATTTGATTAATTAGTTTAGCTCATCCCAGCAATTTTATCAATTCTGTAATTTAAAAGGAATTTTACGGAATTTGGTGAATTTGGCCCCACTTGCAACCGGTATAATCAGCCTGCACAAAGTGTTGCATTACGCAGGGCTGTTTTTGGAACAAAATGTGTTATCATTCAGCCCTTCGCTATGCAAAATCACGATATTATGACAGATGGGCTAAGCGCGGCCGTTCCTTTCAATCGGGAAAGGTCGCGTGGAATTTTGGTGAAATGCGCTAATAGTGTCGTGGTGGTACTAGTTGTCTCTTTCGCTCTACCCATCATCATCTGCGTTGACTCGTTTTGCATTGTGCGCTTGGGTTCAATGTTTGGGGCGAATGTGTTGGTAGGTAGGGGAACGGGCGGTAAAATGAACACGTTAAGCAAAGTCATTATTTTCTAACTAATAAGTGAATGAGATATTACAATCACCTTATATGTTTCTTGTTAGACATGTTTTGTACATATCTGGTAAAAATACTTCGTCATAAACACATTTTTTCAAACATGATTCTTGATTTCTAACCATGTCCAAAAATGAGACATGTTTATAGCGAGTGGGTAAATTGAACATGTGGCGGTGGTAAAATGAACAGCTTCTGGTGACTTGCAAAATGTCCTGTATGTATGCAATGCGCAGCGTTGGAAAGCATTTTTCCGATCAATGCTAATATCCCAACAAGTCATGAGCTTTGCATACACACAGGGCCTTTTGCAGGCAAAAAAATGTCACGGAAGAATTGAATTTTCATGACGTAATATTAACTATTTTACAATCCTGTGGCATCGAAACACATCTACAAACTTAGGGTTATCCAATGGTGTTCGAACTTTTAGGATCTGTTTGAGAGCAACTAGAAAGCTTGGTCTATACATGAGATGTGATTATATTGTCTAAAATTTGATTTTTCTTCACCGGTCCGGGTGTTTTTCCCACACACTAAGTACTAAGAAAATAAATATTTTACATTAAGTAGTATAGTCCTACGTCTACAGTTCGTGCAACCCCATAGGGCTGCCCCTTGGGCTATATATATATATATATATATATATATATATATATATATATATATATATATATATATATATATATATATATATATATATATATATATATATATATATATATATATATATATATATATATATATATATATATATATATATATATATATATATATATATATATATATATATATATATATGTATATATATATATATATATATATATATATATATATATATATATATATATATATATATATATATATATATATATATATATATATATATATATATATATATATATATATATATATATATATATATATATATATATATATGTCATCTGACACCTTCACTGCGTTTTCTCCCTTGAACGATAATTCGGCTTTCTGTTGTGATCATAATATTCCTCGATTGTCTTCGATATTGTCGTCAAGGTTCCGTTCGCAAATGAACTGCTAAATTGGCTGCATTCTGGCATCGTAACAACATATATATGCTCTCTGCTACACTTTTAAACAAATCTATTAGTTCAGGTTTCAGCAATAACACTTTTTTTGCGATTTTTTTAGAACTTTGCGTGAAGCAAATTTATCCAAACTTTTGTACATGATAGTGTATCATTTCAATAACATGCTGTAATTTTTCTATGCAAAAATATTGACAAACGACTCGGTGATGAAGCTTTTTGTAGAACGTCTCTGGAAAAACCATGATTTGTGGTGTTGCCTGTCATTCCAAAACTACTTAACCGGTTTCTTTCAAACTTTGCATACACATTCTATGTTAAAAATACCTAACCCCTACGTTTTAATCAAGGACTAAAAAGAACACGCGCTCAATCTGCTATTGGGAGAGTAAATTCTAGTTTTAAAATTTTCTGTTTTATATCATAGAACTGTCAAAACGAACGTGTCCTTAGGTCGTTACGTTACTACAGTCTACCCGATCAGTAACGCATAACAAAAATATTTCAAAACTATATCTCGCGCTGTTGCTTGTTATAATTTTCTGTTATTTTAACTACTAACGAGACCAGATTTATAGATCGTTGCTGGTCCAAAAAGGTCGGTACTTATAGCTGTTCCAATCGGTTAGCATCTAAACAAAAGAGTTATAACAATTGCGGTCTAGAACAACTCTGGGTAAACATTAATAGCCATGGTACTAACACATGTGTGGGCGTCGTATATCTCCCTCCGGACTCCGTAGATAACATAAACGTTATTCAAAATCACATTAAATCTGCACTCGACATCGCCAATTCGCTAGAACCCCAAACCTCTCATTTGTTATTCGGAGATTACAAACAGCCTGGTCTTGTCTGAAAAAGCACTTCCTTCGGCTATGCCAATGCCGACCCTTCTGACTCATCCCTTTCGAGATCTAGCATTGCTTTACTAGACGGTATGTCTCTACTGAACATGCTGCAAATGTGGACGATTACGCACGGACGAAATCGCACGTTGGATTTTCTGTTTATAAATGAAGACGAGTGCTACATGAACTGTCATGTGTACCAAGCTGATGAACCACTCGTTGATATAGATTCACACGTAGGTTAGATAGAAAATCAATAAATAAATAAATAAATACGAATCGTGTGTGCCAATAAGCTTATTACCTTACATACCTACAATCCTCCAAAAATACAAGCATAAAAATAAATTATTCGTTTCAAACACAAACGAAATCAATATCTACGGCTCTGACAGGAACAAATATTCACTCAACAACAATCACGCCCAGTATTTCCACGCCAACAACCAGCACAACCAACAAAGAAGCAAACGTAGAAGAGGACGGATGCGTTTGTCCGTGCGCTCGCATTCCTGTTTAACGTTCTATTGCTTTCTTCGAACATACTTTGAATTGGCTTCACAATATTTCGTAGTGTATTAATTCATTCGATTCAAGTAATAAAACTCGCTTTTTTAACTTGTACACAAAGTAGACAATTCCCTTAAGAACGTTTGTTTTAACAAATGTCAACTATCAAATAAAGTTTTCATTTTTTACACCTCCATCATTCAATAATTTAATAAGACGAATGATTAGAAAGAAACTACTATTGATATTTTTATTTCTCTTCTATGAATACCGGACGTGTTCGCCCATCTACCGAGTAAAAACGCAGGCCCGCAAATACGACCCGGGCCCCAGGGCAATTGTCCTGGCTGACCCCCCCCCCCTCTCATCGGGCCTGCAAACAGCACACGCGTCGCACTCTGCAATATTGAACTCCGCTGCTGAAAATCTGTGGCATCTAGTGCTTATTGAAGTGTCCGAAAGCTATAGTCGTGATGTTACTTGTTTGACACAATCTTTCGTGTTTGATTAAGCCACTTCTTAGGTACTCGTCTTTCAATTTCATTACTTTCGTTTCTCTTAGTCTCAAATTTGCCGAAAATAGCCAACAAAATCGATACAGAAGTATTTGTTTTTCATCCCTATTACAGCACTTTAAAAAATTTTACCTTCACAGACTGAAGGTCCCATAAAAACGTTTTCATATGAAGGATTGAGTTTGAAAGATTATCTGATATACTCCTGACTTACTTCCTATTAATCCCAAATTCACTCTTGATTTACTATGCCTGTACTCTGTACCTACGATTATTTATGTAAAACATAACTTCGATTCAAGATCGAAAGCATTAACCTGAATTTCTCACGCTCGTCGATATATCTACTCAGCCCATATAAAATCGACAAACCGATCATGTTTACTCCAACGCTGGCAATACTTATTTAAACAATTGCGTAGTAAGCTTTGATCTTCGGGTGCAGCGCAAAGTGACTGAACCCATCAACCATCATCATCAGTTACTTCATCAGGCTGCGCCCCTTAAGAAAAGACCGCTGCAGGGCAATTACTCCGCCGGTTGCAGTTTATCAAGCAGAAATGAACGCTCGCATAAATGAAGATTTGCTTACACAGCATCAATAATAATGTTTTGGTAAACACCAGAACCTACCGCCAGAGGCACGTTTACTCGGATGTTTACGATTTTCATTCACAAAGTGAGCAACGAAGCATTTGATCTCTGTGTTGTGACGCGAAACTGCTATGACCAGGACCAACGTTTGATTTTGCGTGTGTGGTAATTTTTAGTTACAATAATGAGATAGAGGACTTCTGGTGTTGTTTACCAAACTTTTATGCCAGTTGTGTGATATGTCTACATTGACAGTATTAGAGAGGATACTCCTTAACTCCTATGTAACCAAAAACTAATATAAAACCTGTATAAGCTTTTCATTGTTCGTAGTATCGCGAACTGTGTGCCAATCTTCTAATCGTGGTGTGGGCCTAGCTTTATACATTTTAAATTACTTGAAAAAAATCTAATCAAAATAATTCTTTTAGCATTGAGTTAATGTTGAACTAAACAAGATTAGTTTAAACATAACATTATGTGTTTATACGGTAAGATTCGTTGAATCTTCGAAGATCGTGAAAGATGATCCACATATTGCATATAATTCAGGCGTATAGATTATGAGTTCAATCGCTGAATAGATTGTATACAATGTTGTACACGAGTCCCTAAAGAAAAGATCACTGAAGCTAACCTAATTTCGTAAGTCGAGATCGGGACCAACACTCCTGCGCAATGTTGATTCAGCCCGGGGACAACTTGACAGATAGTGCTTGTTTCATATATGTACCACTAATTTGATGGTGGCGCTAGTATGCCTTCTCCGTACGAGTACCACGCACAACGAAACGAAATAGTTTCAAGAGAAAAGCGTGTTTCGTTACGCGTGTTATGAACGCCGTCAATGCAGCAAGAACAACATTTAGAAAAAGCGTATTCCAAAATGTGGATGAAGAAAACAATTATTAGAGAATAAATTTATCCCTAACTGGAAACTGTCAGCAAGGTACATAAATCTTATTAATAATTTTAATTGGAAGTCGTTGTTTTTTTTTGTTTTATTGTTGTGTGAAGTGTGTAATCGGTAAATCATTTGTGCTTTTTGCCCGAGAAATATGAATGAAAATCATTTTGGCCAATGAAAGTAAATCACCAAGCCTAACAATTCGAGAACATTTGACATCTTGTTTCAAATTAATTAAGAACGTTAAGAATTCTAGAATTTTGTTTGGGAATATAAACGAAATATGTCGGATTTTCTACATAGTCAGCAAAATTGGTTTTGGATAGAATTTGTGCGCTTTTACCAGAATTCTGGCAGCAAACCGGTAGTGCCCGGTTTTAGAATGCTGCCAGGAATAGGGGCCATGCATAAATAACTCAGCATTTTGGGGGGTAGGGAGGGTGTACCAAATTTGTGACGAAGTGTGACGAGGGGGAGGGTAGGGTCAGAAGTTGTGCGACGTAGCATTAAGTTTAAAACCCATTGTTTAGAGAAAACAATTTAATGATCCTCCATTATTCCATTATTATAAATTTAAATTCAAACAAGTTACTTTTGATGCGGTTTTTCACGAGGTAAATTTTACGATTCGCGGAATTACAAGTTCACAAAAATACGAAAAGATTTTGAATGCGGATTTAACGTGCTACATTAGTTAGTTAATGTTGCTAACTATTAAACTTAGTTTAGGAGCTAAATTAAATTTTCACTTCGTATTCAACCAAACAAAATTTAGTAATTTAGATGAACGTATGCTTCTTAGAATCATTGGCAGCTGCAGGATTGTGAACTGAGGGAACTTCTCTTTATGCTCCCCTTATAAAATTCCAATCAAAACAATCAACACTATATTTGTGATGAAATGGGCTTATTTTGCACGCAATTTGCTGTTATAATGAAAATGTTGATAAAAGTCGTCAAACATTTTGAAAGGACATGTATTTAAAATAATTGAAAAACATGTAATTTTTTTTCATCACCCGGGCGCTTTGCATGGTACGAGGGGGAGGGGGGTAGGTAAATGCTACGTTATTTACGAGCGGGAGGTTAGAATTTAGTGACCAAATGCTACGAGGGGGAAGGAGGGGTCAAAAATCGCCGAAAAAAACTACGTCATTTGTGTACGGCCCCATATACAATTATGTTCGACTCTTGCCAGAGTTTTATTCGACTTTTGCAATAATTCTGTCCAAAAGATTTTGCGATGGTTTTGGTACGGATTCCTTCATAATTCATTTCGCATATTACTCAGCACCAGCCCGACAGAAAACTAATTGAACGGCGTCTATCGGAGGATTTCATGTTGGTTCGATCTCGAAGATTTTCGGAAATTTCAATATAAGTGGAAGTGGCTCGATTTTGAAAGCCATCTTCTTGTATTTCTGAAAATCAATTTATTTTTCTTGGATTTTTTAGATCCAAAATGGAATCTATGTTTCTGTTATGGTATGGACAGTTTTTAATTTGAACAGCGAAATAAATTTGGTGATAGAAATGCTTAAATTGTTCATTTTTTACAGCTATAGAAAATAATAGATGGGATGCGCCTTTTTTAAATTTTGTTCCATTCGAGCCGCCATGACATCACCAATTCACCACAAAATTTGCTTATGAGTTCAATATATGGGAGCTGTCAAGTTGTCCCCGGGCTGTGTTGATTGCACTGGACATATGTTTTTCCGTAGTGCTATGTGCCATTTATTGGCGTATTTTATAATTTGTATAACCAAATCAGTATGAAGTAGGTGGTAATTTTAATATCCTTCTATTCTAATCCAAACTTTTTTGGGAGTGATTTAAATTTTACGTTGTTTTGTTAGTTTTTTGAATAGTGTAGGTTTTCAACTTAAATAGTTTAGGGTTTTGCGTTTCACTCGCAATTATTAGTGCTTTCGCACATAAAACAATTCGACACAGTCGAGCTTTTCCGTTGAATACGGCACTTTAAGGTGATTCGTAAAAAAAATTTATCGATCCAAACAAATCGATTGTTGAAGCCTCAAACATGTCGAGTTGAGGTGGAAACTATCATGATTGTAAAATCAACAAACATTCCTAGTTGAAGTCAACAAAAATAACGTAACGCATAAGTTTGATTAATTTTACCGAAGACTACATATTAAAAAGACTGATATCTCTTTCCTTCCCCCATACAGATGAGTAGTGACAGAAATTACAGTGCCTCTATTGGAGAAAGGTGTATATGTGTGTGCGCATCACTATGGGAAGTACCACCTTCACCCGCAAAGGGCGTTGCTGTTACTGTCTCCAGATTCTGGAGAGAGTTGCCAGTCTTCTTGATATGCAGTCTTCGGTTTTACACAATATTTTCTTGAAAGGACAATTCAGTTTTCTGCGTATGATATCTAGTCAATCAATTGCCTTGCACGCAGTTGGCTCGGGTTTGGTTGCCAACTGCCGCACATAGTTAGACATTTTTCTATCCCACAAAGGCGAATGACGCTAAGGTTAAATCGATTACAAACTAAACAAAGAAATATCTGACTGGATCCTGTAAAAATAACTGAAAGGATCAATTTTAGCTTGGAATGTTGGAATTGCTGAATCAAATTATCATTTCACACTGCATATTTTCCACAACAATCGCTGTGATTACATATTAAACTGAATATTCATCCACTGCCAGTAAACGAATATCGAAAGCAAAAATGACGTATCCGCCGACGCCGCTCTCTATCATTTCGAATTAAATCAGGCCGAGCGTAAAAACGTTTTGATGTTTATTTTTGGTTCGTTCTCTTCTTCGAATTTCCTACAGGGCAACAATGCTACATTTTTTTTCTGATTGACAACCTAATTATCATTTTCAAGTTTCAGCCAGTAGAACTTGCCGCTGATCGGTGCTACGATCGACCAATCTGTATACAAAAATTGCGTGCAATATGCGTACGTGAAATTGAGTGCGACGGTGATTTAGGTCGTATTATTATTATTCGAATATTTACACAGGTTTTCCAACAAAAAATATGCTAGCATATATGTGTGTTCTCTGCGGCCTCAGTACCAATTATGATGCTAGTATGTCGCGGCGGTTTCATCGTTAATTTATTTAGTTAATTTCAGAACTATCCACGAGAGCCACACTAACAGGATTTAAGTGAATTATGCTGCAGCCAGACGTGCATCTTTCTAACAGCCTTTCAGTAAAGGCGGGTAGTGAATTTCGATATGGCTTAAGTTTGAAACATATCACTTTCGAGGTGGCTTCGCTGTGGCTACACCAGCGCAACATACAGCACGTCGCATCTTATAGAAAAAAAAATTAGTTCGACCAATGCGACAAAACAGCTCACTCGCAGATGCGAAAACAACTTACACTACTACAAGCGCACACCGTAACTGGGAACGTTCGACAGCTGATCTGTCATCGCAGTTTAAGTCAAAATTTGACCACCAAACTAGAAGGAAGGCTCCTGCAAATATAAACTTTGTGATAAGGCACTGCAGTAAATCGTGTGACTCAGAATCGTTTACAGCCCGATGAAAAGTGCAGGTTGTTTTACGGTCCGTTGCAATTTGTGTGATTGATTGTGGCTGTTGCCAGTGTTTCTGACATCGATATTCCGATGATACTAGTACTGCTCGTATTCTTGTTCGATAATACGAGATCGGCTGCAAGTGTACGTTCCAGCGGTGTCCACAGGTGAGTAGTATCTCATTTCGATAACTACAACTAGTTACTAAGTACCCCAACAATTAATTAGTGAGAACAGAACTTTCTTTTTTTCTGCATTGATAACATGGAAACGCAGCTGAAACATTCAAGCATTTTGACCGTTCAACTTTTTCCACACTAGCAATTACATGGTTTGTTCTAGATTTCAAGGGATGATTCATCAAAGTTTGCATAATCAAAGGAAGGGCAACAGCCAGATGTTATTTTTTCCTAATAAAGTCATTAGTCTTGTCATTCTAATATTTAAACATCTTTATGATAGGATCAACATAATCTATTTTTATTATTTCACTTGAGAAAATAAAGTTAGGCGGTCAGTTTGAATTATCCCTAGAAAAAATAAAAATGGCGAGACTAATAGTACACTGTACACTAGAAATCTTGAGCATTTTTTCAAAAAGACATATCTGCAATGAGTGACTCTCTTTGTTTACTTTCTCTTTCGATTTCTACGGCGTCACTATAGCACTTTTCACTTATTTTACAGTACAGATCGAAAGACGGTGGTTGTGACTAGCATATTATGCAAAGAGTTGAGGGATAAATGGTAAAGCGACCGAGTTATTAACAGAATAGAAAGTAAACAAAGAGAGTCACTCATTGTAGATGTCGTTTTTGCGTAAAAGGTCTAGAAATACAAAAAAATATGACCGCTCTTCCAGAACAACCAAAGTTTACAAGCTATAAAAGTTAAAGACGCTGAAACTGTGAATGTGAACTATGAAGACTCAACATCTGCACTGTCCGAAGGCCATGCACGCTTTCTTACTTACCGTTCAGGCTAGAGCCTTGTTGTCTTGCTGTATGCAGAAGCCGTCTCCACTCCGATCGGCCCATTGCTGCTTGTCGCCAGCCTCGCTGTCTTCGAAGGGTCCGCAGGTCGTCCTCTATCTGGTCGATCCACCGTGCTCGCTGTGCGCCCCGTCTTCTTGTTCCCGTAGGGTCGCCCTCAAGAATCATCTTCACCGGGTGGTCGTTCGACATTCTTATGATGTATCCAGCCTCCTATGTTTGCGGTACACGCGATAGATGGATCTTCCACCAGTTGATGCAACTCATAGTTCATTCGCCTGCACCACGTTCCGTCTTCCATCTGTACGCCACCATAGATAGTACGCAACACCTTTCGTTCGAAAACTCCAAGGGCGAGGTCCTCCACAAGCATAGTCCAGGTCTCGTGACCATAGATGACCACCGGTCTAATCAGTGTCTTGTAGATAATCAAATTCGTGCGGCGGCGAATTTTGTTCGACCAGAGCGCCCTGCGGAGTCCAAAGCAGGCACGATTTCCCGCCAAGATCAGTCTATGAATTTCTCTGCTGGTATCATTGTCGGCGGTTACCAGTGAGCCCAAATACACGAATTCGTCGGCCATCTCGACCATTTCTTCACCGTCAATCCGAACTCTGGATGGGAGGTTCACATTTTCGTCTCTAGAACATCTTCCTCTCATGTATTTTGTCTTCGAAACGTTGATGGCAAGTCCAATCCTGCTGGCTTCATCTTTCAGTCTTTGAGCATATGTTACATTCAAAATTCAATAGAGAAACGAATAGTTTAAATATCGCACGTGGAATGTCTCTTTTGAAAATTTTCATCGTCAAACATCCATATTACCCAGTTAAGCCAAACATTGTTCTGATGTAACCAATAATTTCCTTAGTTATAGTGTAGATACAGGCTTTGAATAGAACTGAATTAAGTTTGAGTTGATGTAGTAGCAGACAAAAAATAGTTTTGTTTTCTCAAACTATCACAATTACATCGCACACATGAAATTAGCTGGATACAGAAATCGCTAGAGAGAGAGAGAGAGAGAGAGAGAGAGAGAGAGAGAGAGAGAGAGAGAGAGAGAGGGAGTGAGAGACGGGGGGGGGGGGCGTGTGGGGAATGGCAAATGAGGGTTAATGCCTTATTTTATAGGTATATTATGCGATATATTGATTCCTTACATCCTTATCATAAATAATGTAAGTAGTAATTTTTGCGCCATAACCAGCATAACCTAAATCTTGTAAAAGAGCTAAATTTTTGCTAGAGTTTTGGGCTTCAAACATACAATTGCTTTCGGTGACGTCACGAGTAAAATTATATGAGAAATCTTTTATCTTACTACTAGGTGAGTTACTTGTTGATCTCCGTATTGATATACCATCCAATATTTACCTTATGATTAAACGCAATGCCTAATCTAAGGGATAAATAAATTCTATTTCACTATGAACACGTTATTTTGTCTTTGAGGTGAACTTACATATTGATTTTTGAGAAATAGTTAATTTATTATAGAGGTAATTCACAAAATGTTCACAACATAGAATTCCCAGTACTTTGTATGAAACGGTCTTTTTTTTGATTTGTGAAAATTGGTAAGCGAGGAATAAAAATACAAAATGTTTAATATCTCCGCCGCTCGTGCACGGATTTTGACAATCTATAGCTTGATAGAAAGGTATTTTTACAAGCTATTTATATGCATTACATTGTTCGAAAGTTATTTGCTAAAAACCTGCCGTGCTTTGACAAAATCGCCCATATCTCAGAAAGTAAACAACATATCGAAAAACAAAAATAAAAGTGTTAAATGGCAACGTTAGGCCTCCCGAATATTTGGTGACCATTCCTGTAAGATAGCCGCAATGGTATTTGGACCTTAAAAAACCATTCCCTGAAGTTTCCTCTTATCATTAGCGAAACGATAAACCAACGCTACCGGCAATCATATTGACTATTCCACTTATGGTCAGCGCCAATTGTACCATTTGCCGAATAGGTCGTTAAGTAACGTTACCATTCAAAAATCCCAATTTCCTCAAACAAATTTTAGGGAATGGTGATCTTATAATCCATTTTTGCGGTACTACATTGTTTTTGGGTATAATTATGTTAACAAGGTACATTATAATGTTACAGTTACAGTTTATAAACATTCTACCATAAACATTTCTTCACCATGCTGTGCGATTAGTATAATCTTACACTACACACAATTCATTTAATGTTTTTTTACAATATGACAAATCGTGACGCAAAACAAACATGGTACCATACCACAAATCGTTTCGATCATTTGGTGTATTGTAACCACAGATAACCATTTCTCGAATAGTACAGTTATAGTTTTCGAGTGACACTATGCGATGGGCAAAATGTGATGAGTGTGTATAATAAACTACTTTATCGACACTATCAAATGCGACTGATGTAAAAAGAACTTTATAAATGTTTTTTTTGATTCACCCAAGAGCCTCTTCCCCCTCCCTCCTCGTCCGTCCGAATAACTTTATTTATCGATTTATGGTAATCTGTGATTTGATTGCATGCCGTCCTCCATGTTCGATTGTCGACATCTTATGGTGGTGGTACTGCCGCTTTTACCAATTGAGCTATTTCTGTAATCTTGTGGAACGTATTTTGGTCTTCATAATAATCTAGCCACAATCGACTTTAGGAAGAGGGTAAATCGATATGTCATATACTAATAAACTGTTGATGATTACGAATGACCATGATTGTAAGAGCTGAATAATTACGGAGCATACCGTATATGGTTGGAACTTCAATTCAATTTTTTCCTTAATTTTCCTTGAATTGGTTTGAGAGGAGGTTTGCGAGCCTTTTGGTGATGGTGAGCCGTGTGTTTGATACAACACATTCATGTATAATATATAAACCGTTGAATCTGGTTGGTTAGGCAAATCGAGAATCTGTATTATGCATCCGTTATTAGAATTAACCATCTCTCCTCGTCTTGATAGGTGTAGCAACTTTCGGCAGCTGTGTACTGACGTTGTTAAAAAGACTCATGATGTATACGAAAAATTAAAATATATTTACATTGATCCACTTAAGAAAAAGGTATAAGCTCGGGTATTAGAGGAGGATTGAAATTCTTGAGTTGCTAGGACTGCAATACATGGTATTAGCCCTTCTTTAGAAGTCCATCCTTAATTCGTGAAGCTCCTTCCTACTAACAGAACTTCTTAAACGGCAGTGTTACGATGTGATATATTTTGCCATATACGAAATTTGATTATGATTAGTTTTACCATTTTGCTGAATGTGCTTCTAAACAAATTGTTGCTATAGATGAAATGTGAATTAATCTAATCGACCTTCGCTGAGTAAAACGTTATTGACAGCCTTGTGGATTCATTTCACCTTTTACAGAAATGTATGAAGCTTTAGATTTTGTTCAAAAACGAAACCTGTTAACCGAAAATTAAATTTGGAATTTCTTTTATCCAACCTAAATAATCTGATTTCCACTTGGTAAGAAATAATAATAAAGTATTAAAGCACTTTATCCGTGGATAAATTATTATTTTTCCCCAATAAATATGTGCAATAAACAAAGATTCGTTATTTCATTTTAACAACACATTCAATTCAATATAAAGGATTATTGAAAACTGTAACCAAACGATTCGACTTGAGGTGAACATTATGGTAATCTTGTAAGGAAATTGTAACGATACACGTTTTTCTTCAAAACAAACCTTACAGAACCATATGAAAACGACTACCATCATTGTGACTTCAATTCAAATCGTTTCGATATATATTTTTAATATTCCTGCGGAAGCACCTCAAACCATTCCCTATATTGTAACAATAACTTGTATCTTCATTCTATTATTTTACAGGAAAACGCATTTATCGTAATATCATAAGTAGATCTTTACGTATGTGGTTACCATAGCACTTATGATTTTTGTATAGTATGGAGGATTCCAGATAAAGTTTTTACTTATGCGGGCTTTCATTTGAAACTAGTTTCATTAAGGTCGGTTCAGCCATTGCTGAGATAATTACATGACATTTTGTACATACATACATACACACACATACAGACATTGTCTCATTTTGTCGAGCTGAGTCGATTGGTAGGCCTTTTGAAAACTTTTCCCTCCGGGTCTTGGAAAAAGTTTTCAAAGTTTGAGCGAATCCTATACATTTCTTTTGTAAGAAATGTAAAAAGGATAATGCTAAAGGTAATGGAAAATAATAATAAAGAAAATGGGAGAATATTGAAACAAATCCATAGAAAAGAAAAGCATAAATTTCTAAACTGATAAATAGAAAACAGAAAAATACACAATACGTAAAAAACTAAAACGAAAAAAAAGAAAAAATGTTTTTAGGAATATAAGTGAGGCCTAAAAATGAAATATATGGAAAAAAGTGGATTGAGAATGTACTGAAATAGGTTACAAAAAAGGAGACCAAAATAAAATACAATAGAAAATATGGAAAATAAAACTTAAGTGAAATGAATTTAATAAATTTAATGAAATCAAATGAACAAACGGATGAAAAAGAAACAAATGAAACGGTAGTTAAATGCAAAAATTTAAAAAACATGAATAGATGAAACGAATCTATAAATAAGCAGCAAAAATAGTAAAAAGCAAAATATGGAGCAAGATGTAGAATAAGAATAAATGCAGAAAATAGAAAAAATAAAAACCTGGCTGAAATGTAAAGAGAGACAATTAAAAATGCAGAAAATTGTAACCTGAAACAACAGAACAAGACAAACAAATTTGAATCAATAGAAACTCCATATTATATGAAGAATATAGAATTTCTCTGACGAAATGCCAAAAAATGGAAAAATCCATTTATATTGAAAAGTTAGTTAAACACGAAAGAAAACTTTTGTATTTTATATTTCCGTAGAATGGCTTCGCGTTGGTGCGACATAGTACCCGACGACAGTTCCTTGAAATCTATAAAGAATGATATAGCTGATTTGAAAGATGTCGTCAAAGCTCTCTCGGTTAAAGTTGACTCGAAACCGCTATCCCCAACCGTAAGCACGCCTTGGAAAGGGATTGCTGCATATAATCCAGTTTCAAACACGCCCAAGCGCAAACGTGAAGATGATCCGCTCAAAACAAAAATCCGTAATATTCGTGGATCGAAAGCTGCGTTTGAAACGATAAAAACAATTTCACCACCTGAGGAGTTGTTATGGGTTTACTTGTCAGCATTCGATCCCAGCACGACGGATGATGAAATTTCTAAGCTTGTAAAAGACTGTCTGGGGGTGGATCTGCAACCGAGAATAGTGCGTCTAGTTCCTAAGGACAAGGATCTCTCGTCTCTGAGCGTCATAACCTTTAAAGTTGGCGTTAGCAAATCATACAGGGATAAGGCTCTGTCCAAAGACTCATGGTCGGAGAACATCTACTTCCGTGAATTTGTGACCAATTCAAAAATTCAACGACCTATCATCAGGATTGCTGCGGAGAAGAATCCATCTGGTGGTGGACAGTAGCGCCAAGTTATTCTGGATAAACTCGTCGGTCCAACTTCTTGTACCCCGGCAAGCGATCTCGATCTACCTGACGAATCGGCGACTTCTTCTGTGTCAGGTAAAGCCAAGAAGGGTATATGTCCTTCCGAAGCACTTCCAGATACTGCACACCCTCAATGTAAATTTCACTTACAGTCTGATGATGAACACAACTTAATGGACTCTACCGCTGCAGCGAATCTTCAATGTCAAAATGAAAATTTCGATCGCATCGCATCTGTCCGCTCAGTACACCTCCCATTGCAGTCAGCCGCTGGACACAACAGTCATAACTCGGCCATTCCCTCCGCACCGCTGCTTGCTCCCCTTATGGACAACAGTACATCCTGCTCTCCCCGCGTCACTCGCGGTTATGCTGATCATCGAACTCGCAGTCCTGAAAATTGGTATGCAGCACGACACCTCTCACATGACGCTGATGGTTTGCGGATCTACTATCAGAACGCGAAAGGGCTTAAGACGAAAATTGATGACGTGTATTTAGCTGCTGTGGACGGTGACTACGATGTTTGCGTCTTCACCGAAACATGGCTTGATGCGAGGATAACATCGGTGCAGCTTTTCGGCGATGCTTACACCGTGTACCGTGCGGACCGAAATAGTGGCAACAGTATTCGCAGTCGTGGAGGAGGAGTTTTGATTACTGTTTCCACCGCATTTGCCTCATGTGAGATTGATGTAGGTAGTTTAACCAGTGTTGAGGCTGTTTGGGTTAGAATTACAACTCCATCGAGGAACTTTTATATTGGTGCTGTCTATATTCCTCCTGAAAAGCGACTCGACTGCAATGTCATGCAACTTCACATTGATGCTGTGAATAACGCTTCTTCACAAGCTGGCGCGGATGGCGTGATGATTGTCCTTGGTGATTTCAATCAGCCAGGGCTCATTTGGGTGCCGTCACGACACGGATACGCTTACCCAGACCCGATTGCTTCGACAACCAACATCGCCAGTCGTTTGCTACTGGACGGATTTGCTTTCAACGGACTAAGTCAAGTAAGCATGATTCCTAACCACCAGTCACGCTTTCTGGATCTCGTCTTTGTTAGTGAGACTATTATACCTGTATGTTCCGTCAATGAAGCATCCAGCGTGATTGTTCCACTTGACAACATTCATTCCGCGCTTGAAATCTCAATTGGCACTATTCGCTCAGTTCAGTACGTAGAAACTGTTTCTGTCGACCGTCTCAACTTTCGCAAAACTGATTTTGTGAAGCTGCGCAGTTCTCTGTCGCAAATTGATTAGAGTGTACTGCATGCCCAAAGGAGTGTTAATGCTGCAGTTGCCCTCTACAAGCGACTACTACTGAACTGTGTTGAGACCTCAGTGCCTAAATGTCAGCCTCCTAGCAAGCCGCCCTGGTCAAACAGCACTCTTCGAAAGCTCAAACGTAGGGGAAAGAGGGTAACAGTGGAACTATGAAAACGTATTGTTTTCATAGTTCCACTGTTACCCTCTTTCCCCTACTCGAGCAAAAACTCTACGTGCGCACACAAATCGACGGTGTCCTCTTTCTAAGCGCATGTTCACTTTTGCCAGTAATGAGTATCGTTGTTACAACAAGCTTCTGTATAAACGCTATGTAAACCGCATGCAGAATAATCTACGCCGAAACCCGAAGGGTTTTTGGTCATTTGTCAACACGAAGCGAAAAGAAACTGGACTTCCATTAAGGATGCTTCACGACGGCGAAGAAGCTACGACAACTGTGGCGAAATGTACGCTGTTTGCCAGATTCTTCTCGAGTGTTTTTTCAGCTGACTCGCCACCCGGAATCGAACTCGAAAATGCTTCTCGTGACGTTCCTGCTTGTGCTGTTGATATGGATGTGTTTACTGTCTCCGAACAAATGGTTATATCTGCAATCCGGAAAACCAAGTCATCTTATGCACCCAGCCTCAGTGCTATACCTTCAATTGTATTGAAAAAATGTTCGGACTTACTTGTAACACCACTTGCATATATTTTTAACCTATCGCTTCAGCAGCAAACGTTTCCTGAGGATTGGAAACGCTCTGTAATGTTCACGGTATTCAAGAAGGGTGACAGATGCAACATGGAGAGCTACCGCGGATTCACTTCGCTTGGAGTCGAATCTAAAGTATTTGAATCAATCATCAACGAAGCGTTATTTTCTGTTTGTCGACACTACATCAGTACATCCCAGCACGGATTTTTCCCCGGACGTTCGGTCGAGACGAATCTCGTCTGCTTCACGTCATTTTGCACGGAACAATTGTCTAAGAAATTGCCGGTGGATACTATCTACATTTATCTAAAGGCAGCTTCTGATAGAGTTAATCATGAGATACTGATAACAAAGCTTGATAAGCTAGGGTGTTCTACTAGATTCTGCCATTGGCTTCGATCCTACCTTGTACACCGTGAAGTCGTTGTTCAAATTGGTGATATTGTTTCAGAATCCTTTATCAACACTTCCGGAGTTCCTCAAGGTAGTACGCTGGGTCCACTGCTTTTTTCACTGTTCGTGAATGATGCAGTTTTCGTTCTAAGGCGTGGAGGAAAGCTGTTTTTTGCCGACGACTTAAATTTTTTTCTTGTTATACGAAATGAAGCCGATTGCCGTGAGCTACAGCATCTTATCGACACCTTTTATAGCTGGTGTGTAAGAAACATGATGGTCCTTAGTGTTGCAAAATGTTTTGTCATCAGCTATTTTCGAACGAGAAATATGCTTACCTTCAACTGTAACATCGCAGGAACTCTGCTGCAACGCGTTGACCACGTGAAGGATCTAGGAGTCATTCTTGATGAAAAGCTAACGTATACTCATCACGTTTCTGCGTCCATCGACAAAGCCAATCGATTACTGGGATTTATTTTCAAAATTTCCAGTGAATTTCAGGGTCCTCTGTGTTTGAAGGCTCTTTATTGCTCATTGGTGCGCCCGCAGTTGGAATTTGCAAACATCGTTTGGTGCCCCTATCAAGCAACGTGGAGCCTCAGGATCGAAGCAGTCCAGCGTAAATTCATACGATATGCGTTACGTGGATTGCCGTGGAACGATCCATTAAACCTGCCACCGTACGAGGACCGTTGTCGTCTTTTAGGACTTAATACTTTAACGCATCGGAGACATGCAGCGCAGGCTACTTTCGTGTCAAAGATTCTGCTGGCTGAATATGACGATCCGGAGCTACTAGCGCAAATCAGCCTCTACGCGCCTACCCGTTCTCTTCGCCCACGAGCCCTGCTGCATTCTGAAATGCGCAGCACTAACTACGCTACCAACAGTTCAATTGTAGCAATGAGTCGTCGCTTCAACGAGTTTGCTGAAATTTTCGACTTCGTCGTGAATTCTTCACAGTTTCGTCGTCGTGTATTGTCACTAGTTTAATTGTGTTTAGTTTAACTTAGTTTAGTTTAGTTCATTTAGACAAATTGTCAGTTGGACTTTTTTATACAAAAAAAATAAAAATAAATGTTTGTGCTATTTAATATAGGTATTGTTTTGTAAATGTGGTAGTAAAATCATTGTCTGTTATTTTCTTATCATTTGTAATCTAAAGTGTGCAAATTTCCGTACACTACACATAAAAAATCATTACTTGGTGTGAAAATGGCACAATTTCATATTCGTACACTTTTGAAAATTGACTTTTCAAAAGTGTACGAATATGAAATTGTGCCATTTTCACACCAAGTAATGATTTTTTATGTGTAGTGTTTAGTGTCAGTTTTAAGACCTGTTATTTCTTTATTTTTTTGTTTTACTTAGAAAAATAGATTTTATGACTACAGAAAAGTGTTCATTGACACAGTTTCCCCTACACTAGTTTTAGCAATTCCCTCAAATTAACATAATGGTTAAAAAAGTAAACTAGCTGCCATTATGGGACGAAAACTAATTATTACTCACCAATATGAAGGTAAATCACTTCATAAAATCTTTGAAATTGTTGAAGAATTGCGTGCAACTATTTAAAATGTCATTAAAAGCTTTGATGTGGCGAAACATAGAGCAGATATTGCGAAAAATTTGAACTGTAAACAATTTACGATGAGGGATAAACGATTTTTAATTAGAAAAATTTGGGAAAATCGAGTAATTAATGTCATATACATGATAAATAAATTGAATCATAGCATTTAAGTATAAGTCCGCTCTGGTACGGCTCGTAATGTATGGAGAACGGATAATTACAATGCCTGTGTTCTGAGCAAGAAGCTGTTCATCAATGAGAAGAACAAACAATTTATTTTTTATTTACTAAACAACATTGAAACATTTTATCGGAATGTTGGAAAGATTGTAAACTTTGTCTACGGGTCCAGCTTCAACATCTTTGACTCAAATGTCTGTTGTTTCGAGTGGAGAAAATCGAGCTCAGACCTGGACGTAAAAGCCTTCTAACAGCATCCACGCGCAGATATAGTGCGCTTTTTGTATGGGGTATTATATGTCCACTAGAAGTACTAGAAATGTGGTCTTCATTGATGGAATGATGGATCAGAATGTGTATTTTAATATGAATGTCTTAAAATAAATTTTAAAGCAAAGCTTCTATAAAATGGTACTTTTACAAAAGAATGGTGGATATTGGAAATTCGATCAGGAGAAGAACCTGAAGCATAAGGCGTGCAAAAAACGTTTAGAGTAAATTTATAATTGTTTGAATGTTATGGGTTCTCCACTGCGGACCCTGTTATTAACTGATTAGAAAAATAAGTGGGAGTATTTGGATAAAAAGTGCGAAACTATCCGGATTATAATGAGAATGATCGTAGAAACTACTGTTTAGAAGAATGGGATAAAATTTAAGTTAAATGTGCACAAAACCTAGTGGTTAGCGTTCCAATACGATTGAAAGCTGTAATTACAAACAAAAGCTAGCACATTGAGTATTTATTATAGAAATTTCAAT